>NC_138118.1:600000-1027500 GCF_964146895.1 Miniopterus schreibersii
TGACGTGGGTGGGAAGCCACCACATCCAGGGAGAAAGCAGAGCAAACTGCATTCTGGGAGTTTCCATGCACGCCAGTCCCCACAACACACGAGAAGTCGTGCTTCAGACGTGGCTTTACTTCTGATGACAGTGGTTCAGGGACAGGGCTGCAATGTGGCTTGTTAATAGACGCCTCTCAGGTTCTAACCTAGTTCCAGCATCCAGTGAAGGGTTCCCAAAACGTACACTGTCCCCCTAGACTGTGTTCCCCACCCCACCCCAATATCAGGCTGAGAACCAAGCGCATGGGTCCCAGAGGCGGTGACACTGACAGTGGACATCAGCCCTGCACCCCAGATGCCCATGGCTACTGTGAGGGGGGTTCTGGGGGCCTCTGGGAGAAACTAACTTTATTTGTGGTCAAAAAACAAACCCGTACACGCTTACGTAACCTACGTGGTGACCCTGAGCTATCTTTCCCGTTGAATGTGCACTGTCTGAAGAGTTGAACTGTCTGTTCTCACCTAAAAAATGTCTTGGTCCTGGCTGGTGTGGCTCAGTGGTTAGAGTGTCGGCTGAGCACTGAGGGGTCGAGGGGTGGACTCCCGGTCAAGGGCATGTACCTGGGTTGCAGGTTTGATCCCCGGCCCCAGTCAGGGCGCGTGCAGGAGGCAGCCGGTCCGTGTGTCTCTCACATCAATGTTTCTGTCTCTCTCTCCCCCTCTCCCTCCCTCCCTTCCACTCTGTCTAAATATCAGTGGAAGAAATATCCTCAGGTGGGGATTAGCCAAAAAAAAAAGAGAGAGAGAGTCCTGGGATTCTGAAGACAAAGCATCCATGCGATTCCCTCAATAAAAAGAGAGAAAGGTCGAACGTCTGCAGGCCACACATTCTGGGAGGAGCGTTAATAGCTTATTCGGTTAATGCATCACCTCATGTCCTGTGTCTGAAATGCCTTGTCCTGCCCCAGCCACCACTCAATAAACACCCGGCTGGGGGGTGACAGACGCAATTCTCACCTTCGCGGCTATTCCATCGTCCTGGAATGAAGATGTTGCGTCTTTGAAATAAGGTTATTTTCCTCCCCTCTCTTTCCTGTCCCAGCCCCGGTCTCTCTGTGGGGTGAGAGGGCCTGCTGGGTGCAGAGCTAAGACAGGTGTGGGAGGGCAGACCCGCCTTGTGGGAAGGGACAGGAGGGGAGCCCGGCCCTCTGACCCCTCGGGCCCCTCTGGCCCAGTGCTGAGGCCACTGTGCAGATGACATCTGAGCCCCACAGGCCCTGGTGACCGGGGTGGCCCCGGGGAAAGGAGCACAAAGCCCCTCCCAGCTGCAGGCTCCAGTGGTCTCCACTCTGGGCCATTTTCCGACAAGTATTTCTCTGCCTCTGGGGTGGAGGTTGGAGCTGGGGGGGCCCTACCTGCTGTGCCAGCCAGAGACGTGAGCCCCCCAGCCCCTGGCCCGGCCCAGAGGGAAAGTGTCCAATACTCAGAAAATGCCACGACTCGCGTTTCTGTCCCATCTCGCCTCTGATCACACACACAGAAAAGGGCGCCCCGAAGGGTCGCGGGGTTCAGTGGCAGTCTCACAAGCTTTTCCAGAACAAATCGCAGACACCGACCTCTGGCCCGCTCTTTGCATAAGAATTAACGCCCCGGCCCGGCCTCTGCCAGTGGCACCTGGGGCTTCGCAGCGCAGCTTCTGATTGAAAACTCGGGGCTTTTTCTCTGTCGTAAGAAGCGAGAAGAAAGGGGGACGCGGCTCATCTGCATCGCAGATCAGCCCGGCGGAGAAAGCGGAGCCTCCGCGATTCCGCGCACGTCTCCCGGGGCTGGGGCCGGCGCCGTCCTAGCAACGGGGTCCTGGCAACCGCGCAGCCAATCGCGGCGCTGGCAACGGAGTCCCGGCAACCGCGCAGCCAATCGGAGCGCCGGCAACCGGGTCCTGGCAACCGCGCAGCCAATCGCGGCGCTGGCAACCGAGTCCTGGCAACCGCGCAGCCAATCGGGCGCCCCCGCCCGCGCGGGAGGGACAGCAAGAGCCGTGCGGTTCTGTCCACGCATCTACACCGGCCTTTTATGAAGAGTCACGGGGCGGACTTGGGGACCGGGGGAGAAACACGGGCTCTGCCGGGAGGAGGTGACTCCGAGCCGCTTGAACATCAGCTACAACCCGGAGCAAGGCCGGGTCTTCTAGAGGCGCGGGGGCTGCCGCGGGCTCCTGTGATGGCCGGTGCGACGGGCCAGGGTCTGAATTTAAAACACCATCGCTCTCCCGCAAGTTTCTTGCCTGTTGTTTGGTTTTTGTTTTATTAATTCTCACCCGAGGATATTTTTCCCATTGATTTTCAGAGGTGGGGGGAGGGAGGGAGGAAGGAGAGGAAGAGAGACGCATCCATGCGTTGCCTCCCGAACGAGCCCCGACGGGGGCTGGGGATCAAACCTGCAACCCAGGTACGTGCCCTGACCGGGCATCGAACCCTCAACCCTTCGGTGCTCGGCCGACGCTCTAACCCCTGAGCCACACCGGCCAGGCCTCTGCTGTGTTTTAATGAAATTCGTCCCTAGGCAGACAAGCCCGGGTGGTGAGGACCGGCAGGCGTGGCCTCTAGGGGTGAGGTCGTCAGTGCCCTGCTTTTGTCTCTCAACCTCCCGGCGTTTCCAACTTTTCTTACATGAGCATTTGCCTTATCGGGGGACGTGCGCAACCAAGGAGGAGCCGCCTCCCGTCAGAAAGCTCTAGATTATGGCCCAATGGCCGCGGCTGACAGAAGGTTCTAGATGGACGCTGGATTTTCAGAACTGAGTGTCTTGCAGCGGAATCCACGGCCCTGACGGCAGGATAGAGTGGCACGGACTCTAAGGGCATCTTGAAGTCTCCGAGGGGCCGTCGGGAGCCTCAAGGCCTTGCCACCCTCAGATTCTATTTTCTAAGGAAAAGAGGCCCCTGGGTGCCATCCCCTTGAAGGAGGCCCATGAGTGCCTCCTCCCCAGGGCACTAAGGGAAGTGACCCTGATGACCCTGCTCCTGCAGGCGGTGACATGATCGTTGGCGGGGATGCTGTGGTCTCTTCCTTTAAAGGCGCAAAGACACGCTCACCGCCCTGGCCCCTGTCTGTCTTCTCAACGCCATTGCTTTCTCTCCCCTCCCTTCCTGTCTTCCAGGCTCAAAGCTGACGCACCAGCACAGGGCACCCAGGAGGTGTTTCCTCCAAAGACAGACAGATGCTGACTCTAGGCACTGAAGGCCTCCTGCCTTCTGTCCTTGCTACCAGGGCCATAAGGAGGACACTTCTCAGAGGGGAGCTGAGAAAAGACCCCAGCCCTTGGCTTGGTGGGGGGAGAGGTTCCAGAGAGGTCAAGAAAGGCCCTCTGGCCCTGGCCTGCCCCTCGAGGTCGGGGGCGTGCAGCATCGGGGGGAATGCCAGCAAGTGGGATTTCATGGCTCTGAAAGGCAGGACGCCCGTCCGTCCCCCCGCAGGGGAGCCCCACCCAGACAAACCCCCAAGCCCGAGCCCGAGCCTGAGCCCGAGTCCGAGCCCGAGCCCGTGGGAAGCAAGAGTGAGTCTCAAAGGCTCTGACCCAAAAATCAGGGAAAGAGCAGAGGAATTAAATAAATCACGGATACTCCAGGCGTAATCAGGACTCCCGGCCTCGAATTGTAATGGTTTTGATTAAAGAACAAATTGCGAAAGTGTAACTACCGCCTGGGCTCCTTCTTGCCTCGAGTGACATGATTTCCCCTGGTGGCTCATGGCTCGGAGGGGACACGGGTGACAGGAAGGGGAAGGGGCAGCCGCCTGCCCGCCATTCGCCCGTCCCTAAAGCAGAAACTTAATTAGAGCTGCTGAGGCCCCCTCAGCCAGCTGGGGGGATGTTGGGGCAACTCACTGACCATCTGCAGCCTCGGTTCCCCTTCCGTACAATGAGGGGTGAAGGTGCCAGTGCACAGGACTTTGTGAGGATCGAAGGAGATCACTTGTCTGAAAGCGTCACCAACAGCAGGTGCTGGGTCAGCTAAGGAATTGCTATTAATAATAATCATAACGTAGAAACAGCTGCTGGCAAAGTGCAGATGGGATTTTTATTTTGGGGGCCATCTCAGGGTCCAGGGAGTCACAGAGTTCTGGCAACTCTGGAACTTACAGAGGACGATGCCATTGATTCACTGAATTACATGTTTTACTGGACAGGAGGTGGGCGTAACCACCTCCAAGGAGGGTGTTAATGGTTTGGCCTAAAAGTACTCTGGGCGTCTTGGCAAGAAGGTGAAAATACTTTCCGAAGGAACCTCACAGCCAAAACTTTGGTGGAAGGGGTGGATCCTAGGACATGCAATCCGAGAAAACATGTTGACCAGGGTCCCAGAGACCTCGCTTCCCAGAGATTGGGAGGGTTTGTTGTTTTGTTTTTAATCCCAACCCAAGGATATGTTTGTTGATTTTAGAAAGAGGAAAAGGGAGAGAGAGAGAAACATGGATGTGAGAGAAACACCCACTGGTTGCCTCCCGTACTCGCCCGGACCAGAAGTGGAACCCGCACCCCTTTTGGTGCACAGGACAGTGCTCCACCAACCACAGCCAGGGCAAGACTGAGAGTTTTAAAGAAAAGAATATGAGCGTGTGCATGTGCCCGTGTGCATGTGTGTGCATGCGTGTGCATGCGTGTGCATGTGTGCCCTGTGTGTGTGCATGTGTGTGCCCATGTGCATGCATGCCCTTGTGCGTGCGCGTGTGCCCATGTGCGCGTGTGTGCATGTGTGTGGCTGTGTGCATGTGTGCGTATGTGCCCCATGCGTGTGTGTGCACATCCATGCATGTGTGCGTGTGTGCATGTGTGCCCGTGTGCGTGTGTGCATGTGTGCCCGTGTGCGTGTGTGTGTGTGTGTGCCCATGTGCATGTGTGTGCGTGCACACTGTGGTAGAACATTTGAGCTACGACTGTGAAATGTCAAGCACACTATCTGTCAGCACACTCGGTTACAGGTGTGGCCCCTCCTGGAGGACGCTGGGGTCCCGTCACAGCCGGCACACTGCTGAAACTCCCTCCTCAGACACAGCCTTTAGAAAACCCAGCTCGGTGTTGGTTCGGTTGAAGCTTTTTGAATTAAATGTCTTCTCACTCACATGCCCTGAACATAGTACCAGGCGTTTCTCCATCAACTTTGCAGACTTGACTGGAGCCTGATCGTTGCTGAGGCTCCAGGCCAGCAGTCACGCTGCTCACAGAGACTGGCCTCCAAATAGCTTCTGGTTGTTCCCAAAGGGAAACACTCTCACCAGACAACACATTTCCCCTCCTGATACTAATCCAAAGACTCTTTAGTTGACACATCACTGGGCAAACACACGCCCTCCCAGGGTGGCTACTCTGAGGGGCAGCAATTTGGGTGGGTAATTTCAGTCTCGACACCACGGCTAGGCCAGAAGTAGCTTGTCCCTGCAGCAGCCCCAGCGTGATGGGACTGAACGTAAGGCTGGCCACTGGTCCACAGTGCGTTTCCTGGACCTGATGCGTTACGCAGATGAACCCCGGGCTCCGGAGGGACAACTGGGCGTCTGAGGACACCAGACACACTTGTATGAGCTTGGCTCCCACTTCAGTCACCGCCATCAGCTCAGACCCACAGGCAGGTGTGACCGTATCCCCGTGGCTGCAGACTGGGCTCTCGGTTTCCCTGTATGAGTCTGAGCACCATTCATCCAGGGACAAAGCTCGGCTCTCTGGTGATGAGCTGCTTTCTAAACACCGTCCACACAGGCCCTGGTCGCCTGCAGCCTTATTTTAGGCTCCTGGCAGACGGCACGCACCTGACCGCTGGGTCTGACTCCTCCGTGGAAACATGGAGCAATCAATGGAGCGAATTAGAGCTACGTGCTCAGCCCTTCAAAGTTAGATGCTGTTCTAGACACGTTCCTTGGACCCGCTGCAGAAACTCCCTCCACCCTGAGAAAAAGTGCTTTCAGCTCTGGCCGGTGTGGCTCAGTGGTTAGAGTGTCGGCCAAGCACTGAAGGGTTGAAGGTTCGATTCCTGGTCAGGGGCACATAGCTGGGTTGCAGGTTCGATCCTGGCCCCCGTCAGGATGTGTGTCTCTCACATCAATGCCTTTCTCTCTCCCTCCTGCCCCTCACGTCCCTCTCTGCCTTCCACTGTCTCTAAAAATCAATGGAAAAAATATCCTCAGGTAGGATTCACAAAACAAAAGAGAAAGAAAACAAGTTGCATCGCCCCCCAGACTCGCCACAATGTATCTGATGAGAGGAACGTTAGCACCTCAAAGCAAAACTGTTTCTGTGTCATCAGATCAGAACGACTTGCAGAAAGGAGACAAGATTCTCAGTTTGGGGAAATCTCGGAGCTTGTTGGTAACCAGCTCCCTCGTTAGTCACCACAGATGGTGTGTGACAAACGGGAAGCTGGCGGTGTCCCTGCTGCGTCGTCACCCAAGCCGACGGCCCAAGGTCACCTCACACCACTTGGGTCGTTTATTTCAAAGAAAGTTCCTGTGTTTTTTTAACTTCGGCTTTTAATATTTGCCACATTGTTTAAAAATAGGTTTTTATTGATTTCAGAGAGAGGAAGGGGAGGGAGAGAGAGAAACATCATTGATGAGAGAGAAACACCGATCGGCTGCCTCCTGCACGCCCCCCTCTGGGGATCAAGCCCAGCGTGTGCCCTGATGGGAAATCGAACCCGAACCTCTTGGTTCACGGGTCGACGCTCACCCCCTGAGCACACCGGCCGGGCTGGAAGCAATGGTAAAGAGAATGTCACTTACTCGATTAGTTGGTGACCACCGGGAGTTTTCCTGGGTTTTGAGACAGTGTCTTAGTTTGAATTAGGGATTTTGTTTTGAGGCAGTGGCTGTGGCAGGCATGTCGAATATTCCAGAGCCCTCTCTGCGTCTGACGCAGGACACAGGGGCCCTGGCTGGGCGGCTTAGTTGGTTGGAGTGCCATCCCATGCTCCAGAAAGGTTGCAGGTTCGATTCCCGGTCGTGGTGCGTGCAGGAGGCGGCTGATCAGTGTTTTTCTTTCTCTTCTATCTCTTTCTCTATAAAAATCAATGGGGCCTGGCCAATGTGGCTCAGTGGTTGAGTGTCGTCCCATGAACCAAAAGGTCGCCGGTTCGATTCCGGGTTGTGGGTTGGATCCCCATTGGAGGGCGTGCAGGAGGCAGGTGATCGATGTTTCTCTCTCATCAGTGGTTCTTTTCTCTCTGTCCCCCCTTCCTCTCCCTAAAAATAAATGGGAATATATCCTCAGGTGTGGAGTAAAAATAATAATAAATAAATAGGACACGAAGGGTGAGGGTTGCCGGTGGCGCCCCCTGGAGGATTCCCGGGGCGGGACAGTGCGGGGGTTCCCCTTTGCTTTGTCTTTTACTGCCCAGGCCCTTTGAGATTTTTTTTACCTCGGTCTTCATAGCAATTTGTCAGAAGTAAAGGACAGCAGGAGACACAGAGGTCACACTCTTTGATGTTGTAAAGTGTCAGGAGAGAGAGACACCATAGGCTTAAGCGAGAAGGAAACTGGGAGAAACAAAGACCCCGTTTGTCAGGATGTTGCTCTGCACCTGCAGAAGCTGCTCACGGTAAACGTCTGGGCTGAGCAAACACCCGCGTGTTCCCACCGAGAGCTTCGGAAACAAAAACAGGGGTGAGGTGACCGGCTTCCCTCCGTCCCCGCCGTGGGACCAGCTCACTCCTGAGGGCTCCGAGCTGAGGCTGGTGGGCTTGCCGTGAGCTCCGTGTGACAGGGACGGGGGCCACGCAGGGCTCGGCTTAGCTGGGAGGTGCTAGAAATATTAATAGATTTTTCTTTTTCTGAGCCCAGGAAACCACAAATCACCATTTGTCATGTTATGTGAGTAAAGGTGTAGAAATGTCCTTGGCGTGTGAGTGTAGAGAGGAAAATGCTGAACTTTTGCTGGAGCCTAATGTTATTACTGAAACTTGTGTCCTCGTGAACCCTTATTTGAAAGGGTACGGACTGGATGGCAAACTCCCCATGGCCCAGCGAGCGTAATTACCCACCAGGGGGCAATGTCCGGGCTCGGGTGCCCTCCCCCCACAACTCATTCAGCCTTAATGAACATAATTAGTAAGACTAATTTACTTTCCTGCACGCGTATGCATGTCTGTGCACATGTGTGTGGTGTGCGTGTCTGTGCACATGCGTGTGGTGTCTGTGCACATGTGTGTGCACACGTGTGTGGTGTGCGTGTCTGCACATGCGTGTGGTGTGCATGTCTGTGCACATGCGTGTGGTGTGCGTGTCTGTGCATATGTGTGTAGTGTGCGTGTCTGTGCACATGCGTGTGGTGTCTGTGCACATGTGTGTGCACACGTGTGTGGTGTGCGTGTCTGCACATGCATGTGGTGTGCATGTCTGTGCACATGCGTGTGGTGTGCGTGTCTGTGCATATGCGTGTAGTGTGCGTGTCTGTGCACATCCGTGTGCGCCGCGGGTGGAGGTGGGTCTCCTGACCACAGCCCTGGTTTCTTTTGTGGAGGCGCCCTCCTGTGGCCACAGGGAACATTGCACCATGAAACGCCACCTTGCCCACGCGGACCCCCAGCAACTGATTTCCATGCCAAGACCTGCGGTAAAAAAATTCCCACGAAGCTTTTTCAGAAAATATTTTATTTGGGGTTTGAAAAGTTGGGACACTGAAATATTAAGGCACAGAAACCCCATTGAAGCTGGATTTCTGAGAGCAGGGTCTGCGTGCCAAGACGGTGCTGGCGTCTGGGGCACTGCAGCAAATCGCCACACGCTGGGGCTCACGACACGGACACTCGTCCAGAGTCTAGAGCAGAGGCCAAGGTGCCACGGGAGCTACTGTTCGTCCCACAAACTACTCTGCTTCTGGGGTCCCCTTCTCTGCAGAGTCCCGCTAGGCGGCGCTGAGCACGGACTTCTGTCTGTCCTGTAGCGTGGTTAGTGAGGTGCTGTCCCCTTCTTGCAGGCTCATGGTTGGCTCTTAACTGGCGGCTTCCCAAGGCATGGTGGGCGAAGGGGGGCGGGGGGTGAGGACAGAGAAGAAAGGGCCACCCGGCAGGACCCACACCTGGTGTCCAAGGCCACTAACACCAAGGGCGACCTGTCAGATGACGTGACCCTTCCAGGCCATCAGAAGACGCAGTGGTCTCCCGTCCTGAAGCAGCGGCACCTCCTGTGAGTGTGGCACCTGGGACGTCACCTCTCTGGACTCCACCCTGGTTCCAAGCGTGGGGGACGGTTGCAGGTTTACTTAAATGTAACAGTCATAACTGCCTATACTAGGTATGCATATACCTAGTGCATTTGTTCATATGTGTAATAACATGCTTGTACGCACTGAAATGAGACGAACCCAAAAGCAGGCAGCACCATCTCCCCGCCCGCCCTGAAACATGGCGCTTTGTGCAGATCCGCCAGCCTTGTGCAGACACCAGTTCTGTGCTCAGAGTGACCACAGGGCCAGCTGTGTGGTAGCAGAGGCCTCCCATCGATTGGCCAGAGCTCGGGCCCCACGCGCACTCCGAGGCCCGGAATGTACATGATTTCCTGGGGCCCGTGTTCTCAACGGTGGCAGGTCAGTGACACAGCCGAGCTCAGAGGACAGAGAGCTGAGGTCACAGCGCTGCCCGAGCTCCTCAGCCTCCAGGAGCCCACGCACTCCCTTCCCACCACCCGGGTTGATGGAGGAGATTAAGGACATGTTGGCAGAGGTGTGCCAGGCCGAAGGGCACAGCCTGGGCCACCCCCAGGACAGGCAGGGTTCCAGAGGCGTGGGCAGTGGACTTGGGGCTCAGCCGTGCCCTGGGCCCTGTCCTGTCCCATCTAGGGCCCCATCAAGCAGACCTTCCAGACCCAGGACTCCATGAGCTGAGCCCCAAGGGTCCAGACCCGGACAGCTGGCCACCTCGCCGTGAATCCGATACACTTTCTCGAGACAGGGAAGATTCACGGGCCGGTGTCATCCGGAGCTATCCCGGGTCGCTGTGTAATGTCTTGTCAGAGAAACAATCATTTTTATGCCATAAAACCCGGGTCCCGTCTGTCCACTGAGAATGAATGCAGTCAAGCGGAAACCTATAAAAAAACCCCAGGGACAGAGGCAGAGTCGCGGCTGCTGACGGGCCTGTGATCAGCTGCCTCCACTGCGGTGTGGGGGTCACCACTGCTCGGCCAGAGCCCGGCTGGTGTCAGGAGAGCGCGGGCGCTGGGGCCTCAGCAGACAGGACTGGCCTGACGGAGCAGCTGCAGCTCAAACGTCTGAAACGTCCCCGCTGACCTTGCCATCCAGTGCTGCCTGGTGCCCGGTGACACCCCCTACCCAGGACAGAACTTTTGGTGGCATCGCTTCCTGGCTCCCCTGGGGAGAAGCTGGGAATTCTGATAAACACTCGGCGATTTTCTAAAGTTAGGGTTTATCTGAGAAGCTAGCCACTCGCTCAGGGTCACCTGGCCAGAGGTGAGGAGCCAGGCCGTCCTGTGTCTGCAGTGACAGTGGTCACTGTGATGAGCTCCAGCCGTCAGCCACAAGAGAAGGTGAAGATGCCTTAATTCCCATCGCACCCTGGGCTGGTCCCAGAGAGATGCCCATATGGCGCCTTCAGTGTGACCTCAGGGAGGGCCCCCGGTCACCCCCACCCCAGTGACAGCCGCTGACTGGAACACGCTGATGGGGCCATGAGAGTAAGAATGGGACAGAGGGGGTACCGGGTGCCAGGCAGGTAAGTGTACTCCGGGGGACCCTCTGTGGGTGGCCAGTTGCCAGGGGACCTGTGAGAGCTGGAGGGGACAGGGAGGGAGAGGATCTGAACTAGAGGCTGGAAGGGGCCCAGCACCCAGTGTTGTCCCTCAACAAAGCCACTGCTGGGGCCAGGGGCACCTTCCTGTCTGCCCAGCAACCCCAGCAGCTTCAAGATGGGCAGGGGACGTCCCCGTGGTGGTGACATTGTGGTGGGACCTGCTTAGGACAGCCCCTCCTCACAGCAAGGCCGGGATGTTGGGACAGAGCTGGGACACGTCCATGGCCAGGAGAGCCCGGAGTTCGTCCCCTCAGTGTCCCCCCACCCCGTCCAGTGTCCCCCAAGAGGGTGGTTTCCCATGTGTTCAGTGGGGTGTCAGCTTTAAGGAATTTCCTCGCCCAGCACACAGCTCAGGACCCAGCCTTCTGCCCCAAACACCAGCTTTTCATAACTGAGATGGTGCAGAACTGCTTTTATTTAACAACTAATGACAGGGCAACTCACAACATGTGTAAATGATGGCACGTGAGCCACAAGTGACACTCACACTTTATTTACGCTGGTGGCAATACAGGTCACGCTGTCACGACTACGTTCCCACAACAAGCGTCACACCAGGGGCCCCGTCCTGCAGCCCCCCCCCCCAACCACCAAAACCAAACAAACAAAAGCGAACGTCCCTGGGACAGTCATGTTAGAACCACAGACATCAGCTTATCGGGCGGCCCGGCCACAGGGCTCAGCCACAGCACCCTGGCCTCCACGCTGCGGGTTCGAGTTGCTGGCATTTTTATGTCACGTCCACGCTTTGCGCACCCCCTTGTTTCCACGAGAGAGAGGAAAAGGCGGGTGAGCAGCGGGCTCTCGTGTTAGTGGAGGAAGCGTCACCGCAGGGGGCAGAGGGTTAGGCGGCAGATCATGCAAAGAAAGCACCACAGAGGCGGCGAGAGTCTGGCTACAGCAGGATTCTCGCAAAGGAGCCGATGTTTACAGACTGAAATACTGAGTCCCGAGTACCTGCTGGTATGTGTGTGTGTGAGTGTGTGTGTGCGTGTGTATGTGTGTGCGTGAGTGCGTGTGCGTGTGAGTGCGTGTGTGTGTATGAATGTGTGTGGGTGTGAGTGTATGTGTGAATGTGTGTGACTCTGTGTGTGTGTGTGAATGCGTGTGTGAGTGTGAATGTGTGTGAGTGCGTGTGTGTATGAGTGTGAATGTGTGAGTGCATGTGTGTGCGAGTGTGTGTGTGACTGTGTGAGTGTGTGTGTGTGTGTGAATGTGTGTGTGACTGTGTGTGTGTGAGTGTGTGAGTGTGAGTGTGCAAACAGCCTAATTTTCCGCGGCACACCCTAAACTCAGAGCCAGAGATGGTTTTAAGGAACAGAGTTTCGCAGAGCCCTGCACACATGCTACAAGGAACAACTATGGGTCCAGAGGGAAAAGGGGGGATTTGGCAAAAATTAAAGAATACTTAAAGTCAAGCTGGGCGACTCAGAGACGACCAGATTTAAAACCACAGATACAGGTGACCCACGAGGCCAGGCGCTGAGGCACAGCTCTGCGACCTGAAGCTAAGTACCTGCCGGTCGTGGCTCAGGCGTGATGTGCGACACCTGGGGGTCCCCTACACTCCGCCGCCCTCCCATCCCCGACGCCGCGCAGCCTCGGGGAAGGAGCCATTCTGCGGACACTCACCCGGGGACCTGTCTGGACCTCACTGTCTCGCCTCTAAAGCTACATCAGGAGTTTGCACAGCAGCTGAACCGCCGAGAAGAATGAGCTAGAGCCTCACCCGCGCTGCAGGAAACGCTATCTTAGTGCTGGGAGAAACGCGGAAAGAACGGGCGGCTCACGCCACCGCCACCGTGGTCGTCAGGCCCGCGGCTGCCCGCTGGCCTGATCCAACAGCCACCGGCGTCCAGGTGCTGTGGGGAGGTGTGTCCCGGCCGGGCGAAGCGGTCGCCCCACCTAGCGTGGGCACCCCCGCACAGCGCCGCGACGCCCGGCGGCCCCGCCGCTCTAGTGCTGCCCCTTGGCCGATTTCTTCTTCTTGGACTCGTCTCTGTGCTTCTGCTTCTTCCGCTTGCTGCCTTCTTTCAGTCCTAAGGAAACACGGCGTGTGAAACACTGCGCAACGGCAGCCGGCCCCCCACCAAGAGCCAACCATGCTCCGATGTCCCCACGGTAACAAAACACATGACAAGGGAAAGTCACGCATCTTCACGTCTCCAGGGTCCCCGCCTAAAGCTCAGCGAGACACAACCGACTTAAATTGTGAGAAAAACCTTGAACACAGTTCACAGGGGGCCTCGGCCGTCACGTGACCCTGTCTGGGGTCCCACCTGGCACCCCCCAGCTTCCTCCTCCAGGGTCTGCTCCGCGGGAGAGGCGGCGCCTCCGTGAGGACGAACCGTCCCCCTTTCTCCCAGGGAGCCTGACGGAGGCCTCGGGACAGACAGGTGACTGTCCCTGCTCACCCTCCAGTCTAGAGCCAGCACGAGGACCTCTGAATTCAGTTCTGCAGAAACGGAGCCGGGCCGGGGTCGCTGCGGCTCCAAGGTCACCTAAACGCATTCTCAAGACTAACTTTCAAACTAATTTTACAGCTTAACCTCTGGTCCTGAGCTCACCCATCCTAAGGACTCAGCTCAGGGTCACAGTCACGTGGTCCCCACAGGCAGCCCGCGTGACCCGTGCCCACACCTGGCTCACGCCCGCTGTCCCCCTGCTACCAAGTGGAGGCCAACAGAGCGGGGCCCTCTCGTGCTGGGACAGCCGCAAAGACGAGGCGCCAGGAGCCCCTCGGTTCTCACCCGTGACACTCAGGGCCCTGCTTGCCAGCCTCCGCCAACGACTCAGAGAACTGGCCATGCCAACTCCCCTGCGAGGGCTCCGAGCGCCCTCCCAGTCCTGCCCGCCCTCGCCGTGCCACCCAGGCCACGTGTTCAGGGGGGTTCCTCCCAGCGTGCGTGGAAGAAAAGGCGCGAGCTGCGCAGATGGCGAGGGTGGGAGGACCCGCTCACAGCCCCAGAGCCAAGGTGACGCCACCGGACCTGGGGCCAGGAAAGGAGAACCTGACAGAGGAAGACGGCGGAACACGCACGGGACCAGGGCCGTTTGGGAACGTGTGGTGTGTCCTACACCGGATCTGATTACTGGTGGCAGGTGGAATGGAGGCGACGCCAGGTGGGCCACGGTCGGGCCCACACAGGTCCTTCTTCAGTGAAGAAAACTGGGGACCAGTCCGGGTCGGCTAAGAGGGGGGCAGGTGAGGGCCCACGGCTTCCCGTGGGGGGTGGATGCCCCAGGAGTTGGGGAAAGGGGTGGATTCCTCACTTACATTCTTATTAAATAGGACCCCAGACTAAAGGGGTTCAATGGCCAGACATGGGCCTCCCCCGGCAGGTGCCAGATCCCTGCGTCTGGGCAAGTCCCAGACCCGCAGCCCCAGCCGCAGACCAGCCAGACCAGCGGCCCAGGGAGCCGGGCGGCAGCAGGCGCGGGGCCTCGCTCTGGTGGGGAGGTTTCTTCAAAATCGTGTGAGGAAACGGACGTCTGACCGAAACCCTGTCCCTGTCTGATTCCAACGGGCCGGACCCACAACTGCGTTTCTGTCCAACGTCTCAAACTGGGGGAGCGCAGTGAAAACAGCTGGTGTCTGGGTGCGTGCCCACCCCTAGGCGCACGCACCAGGCTCTGCAGTGACCAACGGGGCCGCTTAGGGTCTGAGGCCTCTCGGGTCCCCAACCCTCCCGAGCATGGCTCGGCCACGCGTGTCGCACACCCTACGCCTGCCGCCATCTCGTGTCCCTAACCTTCAGCCGAAACAGCGCCAACCAAGGCCCCAAACCAAGAAATAAGGTGCTCGTGGGAAAACCCGGCCTGTCTGACGCGGAGGAGCCTGGAACTGTAAAGAGACGGGGTCCCTCATGATCCCGGGGAGGCCACGCTGTCGGGTCTGAGGGCGGAGGGGAAACGGGGACGGGGGTCCGTTATAAAACAGGATTACTTTGCTAGTTCCTTAAAATGTTCAATGTTTAAATCAAAATAAAAAACACAAGAAAACGTAGGGCCTCCCATCCTCCGAGCTCCCTGGGAAGGACACGCCTCCATCACTCTGGACTGTGGGTGTCACAGCCGAGGGCCCTCACCGGGGCCGCCCCTTCAGGCCGATGCTCCCTCTTTCAAGGTCCCTTGGGGAGGGTGGCTTTGTAAGGAAAGCAAGTTCTCAGCGGAGAAGCAGAGACAAGCAAGTTAGTTTCACTGAAAGACAAGCTCCCCAACCTCTCAGCAGCTCCTGCCCGGCCGTTAGTCCGTGAGTGGCCGTTCGTTAGTCCCGAGAGCGAGGGGAGCGTCTGCAGCATTCCGGGAAGTGCTTCTTCAAGTCAGAAAATAAAGAGTTAAGGAGCCTGGCAGGGTGTCTCAGTGGTTAGAGCGTCAGCCTGCATCCTGAAGGGCCGCAGGTTTGATTCCGGGCAAGGGCACGTACCCAGGTGGCAGGTTCAGTGCCTGGTCCACGTCCGGGCACGTGCAGGAGGCAACCAATCAATGTTTCTTTCCCCAACCCCCCTCTCTCTTCCTCTAAAAATCAATTTAAAAAAATTTTTTTAAGACTTAAGGATCGACGTCTTTCACTCCCGAGTGTTTTTCACGTGGAGTGATTTCTCACTTCCCTCCTCGCAGTCACGCCTGCGGGAAGCTGATTCACGGAGGAAAAGCACCGACCCTGCTCAGCGTCTCACTTGACGATCTGCTGGTTCCTGGGCCGGCCAAGGACACACGGACGTGCCTGTGGCGTCAGGAACGCAGCAGGCAAATCTTACAGGGTTAGAACGTAAGTAAGGCAACAGCACGTTAAGAAACCAAATGCCAGCAACTGACGCCCGCGTCCCTTCCACCTGCCGCCTAGGCCAGGCCAGGCGGCCCAAGCCTCGAGCTGGGGGCTCGGGCTGCCCGGGTCCCTCCCGTCACATCCTGATGCAGCTACGTGGGCCGTGAATGCAGGACCTGCTCACACCAGCAGCGAGCTCAACGTCGGGGGAGTGTACCTCATCCGTTTTGGCCTAAACTACCGCTCTCGAAACTGCCCGGCTGCCTCCACGCGTCACTGCTTCCCAAGTGCCAGGGGCACCTGTGTCCGGCGGCCGGTCAAGTGGCAAAAGTGAGGACACAGGACGCCCTGGGTAACAAAGTCCCTCATTCATACTTTTTAAGGAAAATTACCCGAGACTTTGAATAGGGCGGGAAGGTGACGGGCCACCCTTCCAGGACACACGGGAGCCGCCCAAAGGCTACCTAAGTGGAGGGCCCCCGACTAAAGCAGGAGCATCCCGCGTCTGCGCAAGGGCGAGCCCGGCCCACGCAGACCCTGTGGATGGTCGTTCTACTTGCAGGACGGAGACCCGTGGACACCAGGCCCCCCGCCCTGCAGGCAGCAACAGCTCAGAAACACACTTGACAGTTTCCTCCACGTCTTCCCCTCCCTGCCTGTTTCGCGAGTCTTCCTTCGGGGCAGCTTCCACTGTCTGTGACACCAGCTCGCTGTGTGTTTGTGGGAGAACCACGCCTTTAAACCCGTGGTCGCTGCACACGGACGGTCTTCTCAAGGTCTTGTAATTTGATTTGAAAAAAGGAAACGACAAAAAATAGTCTGACTCCAACGCCGTTCAGAAATGCTCCCACTGGTGCTCCGGTGCACCCACGGCACCAAGGAGGCTCCAGGGCGTGAGGCAGCCCCCCTCCCCAGCCACAGACAAGGACCCGGGAAATGGAGTCACTGCCGCGGGAGGACTCGCGCCAGCATCCCCAACTCGATGTCCCCACTCAGTAACGGTGGCAGATGACTCCAGTAGGTGACAAAGTGTCCTTCACTCAACAAGGCAGGAGCCTCCTGTCGAGCTCAGGATACGGCTTCAGGCCCAGCCCGCTGGCACTGGCCCTTCCTTCCGGGAGGCTGGCTGTGCTCAGGCCCGGACCACACACCTCACTCCTGGGAAGCGGGGCGTCCCGACCTAGGAGGCTCAGGGTGCCCCTCCGACCAGAAGGTGTAGCCGGTTAAATCCCTGTCAGACGGTGTTTGTTCAGGGAAAGAGCCTACAGCCCTGAGACTCCTGAACGTCAAGGTACCTCCCCAGCCAGCCCAGGGCCCCTCCGTTCCAGGCGAGAGTGAGTCCAGTCAAGGCCACACGGTGCTTCCCGAGTCACAGCCCTTCCAACTGCCTGTCTCCTACTCCGCCACACAGAAAAGGCTCACATCTCCACGGCCCATCTGCTTTGCTAACAGCAGCTGGGCCCGGGGGTGGGGGCTCTGAGCCGTGGCTGGAGCCCCAGGACACCCACCTCAGGGTGGATGGGACATTTCCCCTGTCCTGACACCTGGGCTTCACCTGAGAAGGACCAGAAGGAACCCTCAAGGGACAGATTTCAATAGAAAGTTCTGGGAAATGAGCTTATTTCTGAGACGATGCTGCTTTGCCCTAAGTCCACGGAATCAACCTCACGACGTCCCTGGACACAGAGGACCGAGGACGAACCCTGTCCTCCGACACAGCCTGTGACGGGGAACTGGGCAACGCCCAGGGGCCGAGCCCTCGGAGACCACCCGGGGCCTGCTATGGGGAACTCACGTAGAAGAGCCACCCGGGCCCTGTGACAAGTCACAGGTCTGGAGGCCACAGAGGCCACCAGGTCCATGGGAGACAGCGTGGCTCAGCAGCCACCCAGCTGGTCAGAGGAACCCAGGGAGGGCCTTTTTTTTGAACCAAACACGAGGAAAGGCACGAAGGAAGAAGAAAGAAAACGCAGGACAGAACACGCGGCACGGAGGCTGCCGGCCCGGTCTGGTGAGCGGCCCGGGCCCGTGTCCCACCTGAGTCGCGAGACCGCAGCACTGAGCCGGAACTTACGAAGGGGTTTAGGGTCAAAGCAGCACCTGGTAACTCTGGGGCACCGTCCCGTGTGCCCGAGACAACACGCTTCATACCGTCACAGAAGGCTGGCGCCCCGTTTAATGTGGGGGTCTCGCGGAGGCACTGCCCCTACCTGCCGGGCGGCTGACGGGCCCCGCCCCCGCCCCGCCCGTCAGGTGAGGACACAGCAGCACAGCAGCGGTTTCTGTCCTTGCTGGTCCCGCGGGCCTGGCGGGCCTTGGGCAGTAAGGGGCGCGTCCCCGGGAGGGCGCTCCGCCTCGGGTTCCCTCTGCACACCTGCTGAGAGCGCGGAGGGGTCCCAGTTGCTGGCGGCCCGATGGCGGCCCGAGTCGTCCTCGTCCTCACAGACGGGAGGGGACACGTGTCTGGGCGGCGGGGCGGGCTTGCTCGGCCTCTGCGGGCGGGCGCTGGTGCTGGTGCTGGCGCTGGCGCCGTGGGAGTGCGCGGGCAGTGCCTGCTGGCCCCTGAGCCGGCACGCCTCCAGGAAGGCATCCTCGTTGGCCACACCTGGAAGGACAGAGGGAGACAGGCGTGAAGCGGGCGCCGAGGGAGGGGCGCGGGAGTCTGCTGGGACCGCCCTGGCTCTGGAGCGGGAGGAAGGCATCACTTCGTCTCGCCGGGGCCTCAGCATCACCTTCTGAGGGAGGGAAAGGCCGTGAGAACCCTCCCCCGGCCCCAGGGCCCGCGAGCGATTTCTGCAATCGGTCAGGACTCAGCCCGTCCTCAGAATCAGCCCAGCGGTACAACCCTGGACAAGGCTCCGGGTCCGGCCTTCGGGCTCATTCTCGGGCGACGCTGATTCTAGAACCCGCACCCAGGAGACGCTGCGCGTCCAGCGAACGTTCAAATTGGTGTTGGGAGGGCGGAGCTGGCCGGGGAGGCCTGTCCCTGTTCCCACCAGAACCCACAGCCCGGCCGTGTCACATCAGACACGCACCCTACACGGGACGGCCCCCGTCGTTCCCAGAGGTGTGTTTCTGTTGGAAGTTTTGCACATTAGGGGGATGCTGGGAAGCAAATAAGGAAACATAGGGTAGTACCCGCTGACTTCAAATTCCCTCCCTTTAGTTTCTGACAAAGCCCCACACCCTTTCAAGTGTCCACTGAAGGCGGGACGCCCACGGGCTCTGGCCAAGCACAGCACCAAGTTCGTCCTGCACTGGCCGACCCTCCGTCAGTCCCGCCCGCCCCCCTCTCCCAGACCAGTAGGATCCTCCTGTAACGCTACCTGTTAAGAAAGAACCGCACCCTGAGGGGCTCTGACAATTAGAATTGTTTACACACCATTTGTTAGTGGCCGAGCACCAGGCACAGTGCTGGGAAGGGGTGGGTGGCACCGTCCTCTGCAGCTGTTACCACAAAACACACAACTGAACAGTGAGCACAGCCCCTAAGTCCTGGCCCTCAGTCCCAGGGCACGTCCTCAACAGCAGCCCTGGCCGCTGGGGACCAAGGGCGTGCTCCTCTGAGAAGGGCGCCGTCAGAGGACGTGGCCCACCCACACCAGGCAGGAAAGATTTCGGTGGCCTCCAGTTTGGGGCTTGCATTTTAGGGGTTTTCCAAATTAAGTCTCAGTTTTATAAAACCTCTGATCTGCGCAGAACTGGGCAGGGCCTGCAATCCGCAAACCTGCTCGTGGGTCTTACAGCTCAGGCCCGGCTCTGTGGGCGACGCACTCCGCGCCCCTGGGCCTCACCCCTGCACCCGTAACAGCCCCACCTCTGCACGTAAGGGAACCGACGTTATTTTGAGGGCTTCCACCAAGTGGACCTTGGAGCTGAGAGGGAACCCCCGGTGCTCCCAAGCACGTGGCCCTGGCAGACATCACCAGGTCAGAGATCACGATGTCACACCCCAAAGTTAATACTTGACCTGAGGACACCTGGCCGCACCCACCGCAGGTTCCTCAGCACCAGATCTAACTCTTGACCGAGCAGAAACCAAGCCGGGGGCCTGGAGGTCTTGGAGACAGCCCTTCCTGGAGGGCCCGCTGCCCACTGTCAGATGAGCAAGGGGCCTGGGGCGCCCAGGACCTCACATCTCCCAACACTGGCTGCTCAGGGAGGCAAAGCAGTAACAGCACTAACTGCCCCAGGCCTCACTCTCAGAGCAAGCCCCAGGCACACATCTGTGGGGGAGAGGCCAGGAACGGTGCCAGGACTCAGGCCACTCCAGGAGGCGGTGAACTGCTGGGCAGACAACACGGAAGCACGTGTCCCAAACACTTGGAGCGGTAATCAGTTATGTGGCGACTTCAACCACCACGTTCGAGGGGGGAGGTGGAGAGGAGCTGGGAGGAGCATGAGTGGCCGTGGTGGGCGCAGGTGACCTGGGGCTGCATCCTGTGCTCAGAGGTCCGTCACCACGGCGCCCAAGGAGGGCAGACACCGGGAGAAACTTACACTAAAGCCTACCCAGGTCACACGTCGTCCCATCCCCCCTGGGAGACAGAAAGCAGGTCCCACGTGACAGCAGGGGGTGCGGCCCCTTGGGTTGAACCTCGGAGGGTTAGTCACCCTCCCTGCCTGAGGCAGTCACACCTAGTAACTTACAGGATCCTTCCACGTGTCCCTGCCCACCCCAGGGTGACATTTGAGAAAAGAATTCAACATCCTGTACGTGGCACTGAACATGAAGGTATCGGACTCTAGATCCGAGTTTCCGTCCGTGATTCCGACGCCCTGGGCAGCACACAGGTGGATTCCCGGTGTGTCCACCTGTCCACTTACCTCACCAGCAGGGGTCCTGCTCCTCAGGTGAACTGGGAACCATCATCCCTGCAGCCCTTCAGTCACGGACAAGAGGGAAGGGGTGGCATTTCCCCCACTCTCCTTGGCGGGAACTCAGTGTCCACAGGCGCTTGTCACCAAGTTCTGCACAAGCTGTGGCTGCCGGACGGGCCTGGTCAGGCTCGGGGCTGCACGGCCTGTGATCAGAGAAGGGGGAGGACCGCGTGCCCTGGACATCCCCACAGAGCCAGCACCCAGGGCGGGAGCTGCGGGCAAGCTGTTGTTGTGGGTTCGCTCATTAGCCTGGGTCCCGCGAGCCACTGTCTGGAGGAGACGCCTCAGGGTTGGGGGCGGCTCTGACATCACCATCCCCTTGCTCAGCCGCTTACTCCCAGGGGCCCAGGATGAGCTCCCTGGGGCACTATGTACGTTGTGTTTCTGTTTAAAATTAGTCACTGCAATGTTCAGCTTGATGTTCTAAGAAAAAAACACCCCAAATACACAAAAACACCAGACACTCTCCATGTTATGTCCCCAGTGGTGGGCACGGGTGGGGCTCGCCTGTTCCCCTGGGTCCCGAATGCTCTCAGCACTCCCAAGGCAGCCAGATCACTGGCCAGAAATGACAGGCACCAGGAGCGACAGGTGCACCTTCCTCTGGAGCAGCCAGGTCTTGGGGACGAAGGGCAGTGACACGGACGGCGGGGTGTGCTCAGCCCTCTGAGGGCTCCTCGGATCTGACCTGCTGTTCCACCTGCCTGTGGACAGCCAGTTGCAGCCAGAGGTCTAGCAGTGATGGGGGAACTATGGCGTCCCCTCCCTCTGCTCCTGGGCAGCCCACCCAGGCCACCCCAGCCTTGCCTCCACGAAGCCTTCCTGTGGTGGAGCCCTACAGAGCGTGCAGCAGGGTTTCAGGGCTGGGCCTGGGGTCTGGCTTCCACGGGAGCCAGAGGAAGGGGGGTGGGACACACTGAGTGCCCAATGAGAGTCCCTGACTTACCTGCATGGTCAACCTTGAGGACACCGTGGCCTCTCAGAGCCCCAGGCCCCTCCCAGCCACAGGATGAGGTCCAGGGTCTGGAACAGGACCAATTATGCCACTTGCCCCACAGGGACCCCGTGAAACGTTAGTGTCTCAAGTACCAGGAGAAACTACTTGAGGAAAGGAAGTACCAATGCAGAAGTGAGAACCAGAGAGTAAACCATTTCCCTCCTCACCCAATGCTCTCGCTGGGCACCCTGCACCAGTCGCACGGATCCCAAGCCTGCTTTAACCCACTGCATACACGTTACTAGGTGTGGACGGGTTTACAAAAGAGGTGGCCACCACCCTCAAGGTGACACTGATAGAGCACCTGAGTTTGAGGAAAGGGTCTTAATGAGGACAACTTCCACCACTAGTGTCCAGGGCCAAGAGCGACTGTGGCAGCCGTGGGCGTGGCAGTGTCCTGGTCTCACAGTGAGGTCAGTGAAGCTGTGGCCCAGGCCAGGCCTGCATGGAGTGAAGCTGTGTACCACCTCCCACAGTTCCTGAACAGGAGAAATGAGAAGGGGCCCATGGGAAAGAAACGCTATGTGGCCACCACTACAGCCCGGGTCACCTGGAGGTGCTGGTCTTCCCACCCCAGGACACAGCCTGGCACAGACATCTCATCTGTACAGACCCCCAGAGACTCCCAACAGCTGACCACAGACGCCTCTCAAGCCTCTTCAAGAACAGGTAAGCCCAGCTGGGCGTGGCTCAGTGGTTGAGCATCGACCTATGAACCAGGAGATCGCAGTTCAATTCCGGGTCAGAGCATTTGCCCGGGTTGTGGGCTAGATCCCCAGTGGGGGGCACGCAGGAGGCAGTGGATCAATGACTCTCCCATCATTGGTGTTTCTCTCTCCCTCTCCTTCCCTCTCTCTGAAATCGAGAGATATTTAAAAAAAAAAAAAAAAAAAAAGGTGCAACCAGAGCAGAGGCGGCTCTGCCTCCAGTGCCCACAGTGCTCACCTGTGGCATAATGCTGAATCCCAGCCACTGTTCCCTCATACTTAGGGAGGTGCTGGGGCTGCTGGGTGCTGCACCCGGGGGTGAGGAAAAACCTCCGCCAGCAAGACTTGAGACAGGCCACACATAGCAAGGACAGCACAGCACTCAGCCGCCCCCCCACCCCCACCCGTCACACTTCTGATGGCAGAGTCGTCTGGGGCAGACACCAAGACACAATGGGACTCTCCAGCGTCCTCCTTTGACTGTGTCTGTTACGAATCCCCCACCACACTGTACTTGTGGCCTCCGTCCATGTGCCTCAGGCCCTGCGGACTCCCAGGGACTAAGGAACCTGCCCCACAGAGAGGTTTCTGCTTCAGCTCCGATCATGCAGCCTGTCCTCTTGTGTTGGAGACCACCCGACACCACAAGGGGCCACAGGAGCTGGGCCATCTGCTATTTAACCAGTGACCAGGGCTTGTCCCAGCCCTGCAGGAGAGGGAGGTGTGATGGGAACTTCCAGAACGGAGCCTGAGTTGGGGCCTCCCTTTGTCCCTCTCGGAGCCTGGCACTCAGCAAAGCACCTGCAAATTTAGAAGGCAACCTACTTTGCAACGCACACTGGGCCCGAGTCCACGGGGCCCCAGCAGGAAGGATGGTTAGGGATGGGACACCTGCTCCAGGTCGTCCCGTTTCAGATGACCAGCTGTGCAAGATGAGCTGAGAGCTCAAAGGGCACAAGACCCTGTGGCCCCCAAACAGACCAACGATGGAAATCTACGTCTAACTACCGGTTCCTAACATGGAAACACTCACTGTTACCTCCGCAATGACTGGGTGCTACAGGTAAACAACAGAGGTTCTCCTGGGCAGAAGCGCTGCCCGAAAGGTAATGACCACCAAGGGAGACAATGCTGCCTGCGAAGATTGCAGGCTTACAGACTGACTGAAAACTCAGACCAGCCATGCCCACTTCACAGCTGGGCACTGCTTTTCTCCAGTCCCTTATTGGGCACTCCTCCCACCTTGCCACCAATGCAGCCTTCACGCCTTCCAAAATTGACCTTCCTCGTCTTTGTGATAAGAATTCCAGCAAAGCACTTTTTGAGATGAGACACACCAATGTCACAGCGACCTGATCCCTGTCCTTTACAGATGCAGGGCCCTGTGACCGCAGGCCCCATCACAGCCCCATCACAGCACCTCCGGCCCATGGGGCATCGAGCACACAGCTTGTCCCCTGTGATGAGGGCATCTGAGTCAGGGCCAGTGGGAGGAAAGGTCCCTCAGAACATGGACAGTGGATCCACGTCTATAAACTGCTCCACGAACTTCCATTCAGCTCAGTCTGGTTCCTTACAGACATTAACTACATAAAAACACAACTGACACCAGTCAAGAGACAACCCAGGAACAGTGAGGACTCAGTTCCTAAAACAGGCAGGGCAATGTTTTCCTCGGGTCAGAACAAGTCGTGTCACAACCACACAGTTGAGACGCTGGGGAGGCAGCTCCAAATGCTTGCACCTCATGGTGACAACACAGGGAGCCAAGAGGAGTGAGCCCCATGTGATCAAAACCAGATTAATCCCCCAATTTTTTTTTTTTCCATTGAAAGAGAGAGATTGAGAGAGACACATCAATTGGTGCCTTCTCTACTTGCCCTGACCAGGGCCAAGATCAAAAACCTGCAACCAAGATACATGCCTCTGACTGGGAATTGAACCCGGGATCCTCTGGTGGTGCACAGGCCGATGCTCTAGCCACTGAGCCATGCTGGTGCCTGGAGACCACAGACGGTGCCTGGAGAATGTCTGGAGTTCCGGGGACAGAAGACCTGCCTCCCATACCATCTCCAGGAAGGCTCTTTGTGCCTCACAGGAATCTCATCTCAGCAAACAAAGCTAAATGACATCTGAAGTTTCACCAAAGTGTGGGGACCTCTGGCTGACCAGCACAAGGTCAGTCAGCGTCCCTGGGGCAGAGACCCTTGAGATACCAGCCACAGCGGCTAGTTACTACGGCCGGGATGAGAAAGGAGGTAGAGTGCCAAGAGAAAACACTTCCATCCGCTCCGAAAGAAATTTAACACCTTAAGCCAACCCAGAGCATCCAACTGCATTTTCTCATTAGAAGCTCCTCACTATCAACCTTACACCCGTCTATCAAATTAAACGCAGTAGACGGTGGTGACAGCAGTGATGTGACATAAGTGTGGCCCAGAGCAGACATCCAGTGGGTCCCCAGCCTCTAGGGCACCCCAGCCACCAGGACGATGGGAATGGAGCCTGTGGCTACACCTCATCCCCACACTGAGCGCTTATCAGAGTGCCCGTGTCTAGTACATGCCCAGAGGTCAGCTCACAGGGAGTTCAGGTCTCTCCCAACAGCCCCCTCCCTCCCCTTTAAAAAGGTTGGCGGGTTCTCTCTCTTATCCCTCTCCCTTCCTCTCTCAAAAAATAAAAACTTTTTTTTTAAAAAGAAAGAAGTGCAACATATTCCTACGTTCTGGCAAAAACTCTCCACACAGCCGCCCCATGCAGGCCCCACCCCAGGGCAGAGGCTGGGAGGGTATGTTTCTGCAACTGGGCCCACCCAGCCCTGGCACCAACAACCCCTCTGCAGGCTGACAATGACCTTACTTGATTTCTCTGAATCAAGACTGGAAACCCACACGGCACCTCTGGGAATCACCGTAAACTCCAGGACTTAAAACCACCGATCGCTGCCACACCCGGCACCCACTTTTTGGCGTCTTTTACAGCCTTTTCCAGACTTTCCATACTGTCCCACTGACCACTAAGTAATTCCTTCTATGAAAACTTAACCATTCATTAAACCATCTGAGGTTGGCAGCCTGTACCACATCAAGGCAATACACGTTGGAAAAGCAAGACACGTCGAATTCTACAACCATACAGAACTCACTGTCATGGTGTTTTTCTACCAGCCTTTCCTTGTGTGTGAACTATCCAAGCCTGTCAGGTTTACGTCAGTTGCAACAGCTCAAGCATCCTTTTTACCTGGAAAACTAAATATATCAGGAAACATCCTGCCCCGAAGCGCCCAGCTAAATAAAACAAAAATAAACCCACGATCTGCCGTGGCCAGGCCAGAGCACACTGAAGTCACCGAGAAGCTATGAGAGGAATGTCCCAGCAGCTGTCACATGTGCTGGGGCACCACAGCCAGCGTCTCCCTTTCTCCAAATGGAGTCCAAACACAGCGTTGGAGCCTGGCTGATAATATGCGAGTGAAAACAAACTTCCACAGATAAAGTCACTTTTCCCAAATATGTACAATCTGAGCGCCTCAGTTGTAGATGGATCTTCGTTATTGGGGGGGGGGGTGTTGTCAACCCCACATGCACTCAGATCCCTGACTACCACCCACACAATGTGAGATTACTCAAGTGTCCAAAAATGCATCCCGGGCCCATCAGGAGATGCGTCCAAATACTGAGGGCTGGCCATGCACCAATGCTGGGACTCCAATGAGGGACACTCTCGCTCACATGGAGCTCAGTGATCCCACACACAAACAGAACTCAGCAACAGGATGAGGGCTATGGCACTGATCGCGGGCTCTGCAAACACAGGCTGGTGGCTGAGCGGCCAAAGGGTAGAGAGGAAAATGAAGCAGATGCAGGAGGAAGGCCAGCGAGAGCCTGCCAGGGGATGGGCACAGGCCACAATGTGACTTTGGACATAGTGCAATGAAGACACAGGCACAAGACCAATTCTGACCGGTCTCATGAGCCAGGAGAGAAGGGGCGATTTAACAGGAGCATGCTTTAAGTTTCTAGCGACCAGATCATGGACACGACAGAGAGGTCAGAAGTGAGGACGGATGCCATCACTGCCACAACTATTGTCAAGGGCTACTGACAAAGACACGTAAGGACCAGTTGTCAAAACAACTGGAGAAAGATAATGGGAAATTACATGAAGGGGAGAGGGTAGAGAGGGTGCCCAGGCCTGGGAGAGGGCAGCGGTTGGGACAAGGCGAGGAGGATGGAGGTTAAGAACACTGAAGAAATCCTCCTGTCTGGACCCCCCAGCACCTGCAACAAGGCAATAAAACCCATGCCAGGGCCACAAGGAGGCGTCCACAAGCTTCCCCAGCAGTTCTTCAGCTTAAGTGAAAGGTGTCCCTTTTGTTGAACACCAGGACACGAACTCCTCAGCCGTTGCGGGCACATGCATCAGGCCTGTGTAACCGTGTCCACATCTAGAGCCGAGGAGACTTCCTGTCTGTCCTGTACTTCATGGGCATCCAGACACCCAACTCTCACTCGTGGGAAGGCAAGTGTTGATTATGAAATTGCAGACAGTTACTCCTCAAGGCGGTTCATGAAGCAAAGGGCTGGGGACACCTATGCAGCAGCATCCTGGGAGGAGGGGCAGGAGGGCTCTGACGGGCTGCCCTCCAAAAGGCTGAAGGTTATAGCTCCACCTGAGGGGTGCTGTGCTAAGCAACGTTAACAGTGCCTGGAACACGGGTAACTGCCGACATCCCATGTTCACATCCTGGGGGCAGGTATGGTTTAAGGACAACTATAAACCAAGGAGTGGCCCACCAGCCTCCACTTCCTCGCTGGAGTTCATTCGCCTACAAAGCTGGACACTGGGCTTGTCTGAGGGCCCCCCAGCTTCAGGCCCTGCCTGCTCTTCCCTGACACCCAGCACACCCAGAGGCAGCAGAGGAGGCAGTAAAGCACTGAGAACACGCCGGGACTCGGACCCACACCCTCTCCCTACAGGGACCTTAGCTGTGGCCTTGGGGCCACTCACCCCTACTTAAGATGACCCAACCCGGGGCCTCGGGACAGAGTCAGGATCAGTTAGAGGAAGGAGGTGGGGAGAATTTCTGTGGGCAAAGGAAGAAAAACCAGTTCCCATCGACTACAGGGACTGCAGTACAATTCGCATCCAAATGTCCCTGGAACCCAAGTGCCAACATCCACAGGACACCTGCTAGCCCAGGGAGGCCACCCACATCCTCAATGGGTGTCCAGCGCTGCCGCAGCAATGGCACTGTATGTAGGCTGTCGCCATAAGCAACTGAAACAAATCTTGAAAAGGCACGTGGCAGAACAGAATGGACTCATTTTTGCAGGGTCATGTTCATAAAACCTGTCTTTTCTGAAGACACAGCTGAACCCATATCAAAATTTCATGACAAGTGCTTCTTGTTTCTTCTAAAATCTTACATCTTCTTTGAAATATTAACATTGGTTAAACACGATTTTTAAAAAAATCCTCTATAGGCCTCTTTAGACTAAGCGAGACATGTGCCAAAGAGCTCCTGCAGCCGTTTTGATGAAAAGTGACCCACCAGGAGCCAACAGCAGTGAATGTCACCCCACGTGCCACACGTCACCGCGGGACACCTGGGAGCCCAACCCTGTGTCCATAACAGAGCGACAACTACTCACCTAACAACATCCCTGTGAAATCCTCTTCAAAATTAAAAGTCAAACAACAGATTGTGTCCAGTGAAGGTTTTACACTCGGGCCTGCTGCAGGTCGCACCACAGGCTGCAGAGGCTCCTCTCAGTACAAAGGCGACCCACGGACAATCCCCCCCCCCCCCCATTCTGCACTAGGCCTTCCCATGACACTTCACCTGTGACTAGTCGGGAGACAGCTCACCACACCTGTGCTGGTCACTGCATACCTGTAGATGGAGGAGGGCATCTTCCTTTGACATTAAGGGCTACGGTATTCTCTCCGTCTTTAAACCTCAGCCCTTAATGAATTTATTCACTAAGGGAGAACCTGATAAGCTGCACACACACACACACCCCCCCCCAAAAAAATAAAATCCAAAGACAGGACAATTAAGATGTCAGTCACACTGCAGTGGGGCAAGGTCAAAATAACCATCCAAATAGGACAATAAACATTAGACTCCACACTTCACTGGAAAATTCTAGCTGGATGTGGCTCAGTGGTTAGAGCATCAGCCAGCTGACTGAAAGTCCCAGGTTCGATTATGACCAAGGGAACGTACCAGGGTTGCAGGCTAGATCCCGGCCCCAGTCCAGGCACATGCAACCAATCGATGTGTCTCTCTCACATCAATATGTCTCTGCCCCCCCGCCCCCCCCTCCCGAAAAGCAATGCGGGGAGGGGGGACTCTAGGTGGATTAGTATTTTCTATACCATCAGGAACTTCTAACCAACATAGAAAAGTCCAGCAGAAAGTTCACAAAAGTTACCAGGTAAAAACGTGGGTTCCTGAACCCTTCATACTCCGAACAGATTTCCATGGACCGTGTTTGGAAAAAAAATTAAAAATTACAACTGACTCAGAAATCAACCAATATGAAGACCATCTCCTAAGTCAAACTCAAAAGTAATTTCAAAAATTCGCATTGGTGGACAAGAGGGCTACAAATATTCTGCAGAAGCGCAATTAACAAAGAGAAGGAAGAAAAGGTGTTAAAACTAGATGCCGGCTAATAAAGAGGCTTGAAATATGAAAAGCTACTGCGTGGAGAGGGACTACACAAAACACACAGATGCGCTCTTTAAACACGTTGACAGAGGATAAGCTAGTAAGACAGAAATCCATCAGACCAACCAGCACTTCCCAATCCCAACAGCGGACACATTTGGTTGAAACAGAACTTACTACCCTGATGACAAGAGAAAACCTGCACAAACCAGTCCTAACAGGCAACTTTTAAAGACAGTCACTAGACACCACACCATGCCGATACCAGCTGACTTGGGGACAGGAAAGCTCGAGGATTCTGAGTGGTAAGATGCATGCTCACTGCCTGCCTGAGCCTCCTGACATGAGGAGGTCCTGCCTGGCCCTGAGGTTTTTTCCACAAGAAGAAACAGCAGGAGGCCAAGGGCATAATCCCCCAGTGGAACAACTGCAATCAGCCTCCTGGGGAGCAAGGGAAAAGGTGCCTAACACCTGTATCAATGATTAGGTAAGAAAACACTGAGTGGGGAGGGGGGTGTTGGAAAAAGTGTGCGGTTTTCTAGCTATAAATACCTCTTTCCACTGTGACATGAATTTGAGTGGGCCGTTTAGAGCTGGAGTTGCATTAAACAGTAGGGAGGATCCCAGCATGTTCACAAATGGGAAAGCGCGATTACAGTGAAATGCTTCCTGGGAAATCAACCACCACGGGGTAGACAGACCTCTTAGTTCCCCAAGTTCCCTCGGGGACCATCTGGCCTCTCCATCAAACGGGTCCATCCCACCTGCTCAGAAACACAGATAAAACTCTTTAAGGTTCAGGCATCTACCCGACTTTCTCACACGACAGAGAAACCACCTGCCCTCACAGCGTATGTGAAAAGCAGGCTTCCTGGTGCTGAAGTTCCAGGCTGTGAGACTAGGCCTTGCAAACACACAAGCATTTTTCATGGTTTCCTGAGTTCAATTGCCTTTGAATACTTACATTAAATTTGGCGATGCTTTATTTCTATAGCTTCTATGATATTCTAAAATACTTTGGCTCGTTCTCAATGACCATACATTCAGGTTCTTTACAGACTGAAGGGAACAGAACTGCAAGCCATTTCCATATGCTTCCCACAAAGCCATGTCTGGTGGGGAAACCCTTATTCTAACAGTTCCATCCTTCCCGTGTTCAGAACAAAGCCGAGTGGGCTGGTTTAAATCCAATCCAAGTCCCAGCACCCCTCTGGCGGGGATCCTAGTGATCAGAAAGAGGTAGTTGGGACAGATCTCACAGACTGGAAAACAGAAGCAGCACCTTCATTTTCACCACACCTACATCATTCCGCGACGTCACTTGCACAGTCTTGATGGAGCTGGCGTCAGACATAACCCAAAAAACCAGGACATACTTTGAAGAACAAAACACTGTAGAGTTGTTTCTTCCCTCCCCGTAGGCGTGTCACCAGGTTAAAACGTTCAATAAATTGTGAGTCATTATTTAACATAAACAGGAAGTCTGCACACACTCTTCAGACACCCTGAAGAGAATGAGCCCAGTTTTAGTGAAGGTGGGCGCCCCTCGGTGCACAGGACGAACAGTCAGGAAGCGACAGAGCCCAGGCACAGAATCACACAGACACAGGAGGCTACAGCCACGCTTGGGAAAGAATGCACCAAACACATCGCATTTATTTTCTTTTTTTTTTTTTAAAGCAAATAACAAAGACCCAGTTTACCAACTTTACTTTTTAAACCTAAGCTTAACATTACACATTTAAACAATTGTCAAAACTTACTAAGTAGCCAGCATTCATGCAGAACTAGAAAACATCCTCAATTTATATTAAACCAGAAATGTATTACCATTGATGCATTAGTATCTTTCACTACTCAACACTGGGAAACTGAAATTATGCGGGAGACCGTCCTGGCAATGTTAACTTCACAGCAGGCCGCCACTGCCCGGCTCACGTGTCAACACAATGGAAGCAGGTCCGTGCTGGTGTTAGTGCATGAAGTCACGGCCACCTCGATTACGTTTAATAAAAATCAAAGTGCATACAGAGATTTACAACAATTTCAAAGACCAAAAAAAATTAAAAAATGGTCCTATCATGTGGTCCCAACAATAAACTCAACAGTCTATGACAAACAGGCTCCGACGAGCTGTGTATAAATACTTTAGATTAGGTACAGTTATACTGAAAGTCGAGTTCGTCTGAAATCTTCAAAAAAAGGTTCCTGTTAATCCTCAAACGGTGCTTGTTACAGTTAACATGTCTGTTACATGCGTGCGTTGAGCTACTTGTTATCCAAGCGCAGCAGCTGCTCCTTACCATTTATCGTTAAGGACTTTAGCTGGCCGTCTTCTTCAACTTCTACTCGTTCCTGACCGTTCTCGACAATTCTGGAGAATAAAATGCACCTTAAACTAGTTTTGTAGTAAATACGTGTGAATATGTATGTATTTTAAAAACATAATAATTGCCCAGACACACATGAAATCACCAACTTTGAGGCTGGAAAACAGTGGAAGCCACCCTGGGCCATCCTTCTTAAAACAGACTTACTCTGACAGCACCGCACAGCTGCACGCTAAATGCAAGCGGACACCAGGAATGGAACAGAAAAGCTCTCTGGGAGCATCTGAGAGCGGGCTCCCCAGCATACGTTGTCAGATTGGCTCAAAAAAACTGATAATTTTTTTTTTTAAAAAAAGGTAAAGCTTTTACTACTAATGGTGTTTTCCATTTACATTCTAACAGTGCCAGCAAACCCTTATCACATTACTGCACATTAAAAAGGGCTCTAAATGGAGATGGCTGCGAATATGTAGCATTAAACAAAATCTGAAAGGAAAAGCCCTAATTCTGAGATTAAGATTCTCAGGTGCCCAGTTTAACATACACCCTAAACTTCACACTCAGGGCGGCAGGGGGTGGCAGGCATACATCATTACACTAAGTAAGAACATGAAATAGACAACTAGACAACTGTACCTCTTTGTAATGATTTTCCTTCCATTAACCATTTTGGTGGAAGTCGATACAGACTTGAAGTTGCCCATCCCACCACCACCAAATGACGTGGAAGAGAATGAAGTGAGGCCCCCGTGACCTATTGACCCGAAGGAAGTAAATCCTAGAGGGGAAAAAAGAGAAAAAAGATCAGACACTAGCATGCGCTGCATTTAGTGCAAAAACTTCTGAGTGTCAAAATCCCGTAGCAGACCTCTCCTGGAAGCACGGTGCTGGCCTGGGGCAGCAATGCCGGGGCCACAGGAAACGAGGGGGACTACACAGAATCCAGGGGATGGACAGCAGCTCCTGCTTCCTGTCACCTCCCCCCCACCCTTACACCTGCTGTGCAGGGCCTCATTGGGTTTCCCCTATTTATGGGGATCCACTAGGCAACATGCACCTCAGAGGGACTGGGATGGCCACACGCATCTGCCTCTCACAGGAACACACGACCACTGGAGAATGGCAAACCGGACCCACTGACCCTCCCCTTGCAATGTGACCACAGGGGACAAGAATCTGAATTAAAAATACAGCTGTGTGGTTCCTGGACAACATTCTCAATCACGTGGACAGTACACCCTGCTGCCCACAGGTCCCATGGGCAAACCGCTCTGATGCTGAGGCGAGTTTCCTCGTTCCTTAGAACACACACCCAGACCCCACACGGGACTCATCATCTAGGCTCTATAAACACTAGGCTCAAAAGGAACAGAATGGAAGTAAAATATGTCATTTAAAATTTTCTAATGGCCCCACTAAAACTCACAAAGAAAGTGGCAAAATTTAACACTATTTAATCCAGAATAACCAAAGTATTATGTGCGATATAAAAAACTGAGTCAGTCTGCACTTTCATATTCTGTCTTTGAAATCCAGTGTCTATTACACTTTAAGACACGTGGGTGTGGATGGGCCACATTGGGAGGCTCAGCAGAGCTCCACATGGCTGTGGCCACCATCTGGGACAGCCCAGGACTAGAGGGAGCCTGGAGCCACAGGACACGTCTGCAAGGCCCCTCACAGTAAGGACTGCTTCCCACACGTCTCTGATTTTTACCAGCTGTGTTTTCCTCTCCCTGAAAATTGAGCACAACAGTTAGCATAATGTGTGGTATCTGAGAATCGGCTAGAGAAAAGCGTGTCAGAACAGCACTGTGTTCAAAACCCAATCAACCCCCTCCACTAGATGCTATTAGCACGACCCTTGCAGGAGGGACCTTCTGAGCTGTATTACACAGGCAGCCTGTGTAACAAGCACTCCCGATACTTACCTCAGAGTTCAAGACAAAAACAAGACCCAAAAGACAGCAGGAACTAGGGAGCTTCCACAAGATGCTCCTTCTTGGGGTAAAGCAGTCCATCATGCCACCACCCATCCCTGAGCTGCTGGCCTGCCTTACTGAATGCTGACACTGTGCACATGGCTGGGTACGGCCCTCATGGCTGCACAGGGCACGTGGCATGGGCTGTGTTACTGCCCTGCTTTGGCCTCCATCAGTGGACTCACTGCCCAGTGGACTTAACTGCCCAGGGGATTAGGTAAAGGAAGACTTAGTAAGACTGAGTTATTTTGCAATTATTACCCAAAAACATTACTCCTTAACCAGGCATTTCATTATTTACTAGTAAGAGGAGAAATGGATTTTCAGGTATAATGTTCTTGGGTCAGTAAAGCAGAAATCTGCACATGTAAAAATACCTGCGAATCTACAAGGCTGTTCTGCTGAAAGGAACACACGTGTCAAACTGTTGATCAGCACTACTTTCTGTTCAGATTCAGAGATAAAATCTGAGAATTTGATACCTGTATCAAAAGCAGGAAACCCTCCTCCAAAAGACGGAAATCCGGTGAAGGCAGAGAAGAACGAGCCCGAGCCCCGGTTCCTGCTCCCACGGGAGCCCCGCCGAGTCCCAAAGAAGTCATCAAACGGATCTTCTGGAAGCAAACAAACACATTTTATAAAATCTTTGTTCAAGGTTATTGCTTCATGGGAAAGCTGCAACAAGGGAAAATGGGTTAACGCCTTACAACCTACTATTTACTGTTCCACGGGGAACAGAAAGCCTAGGAGAAATCGTGGTCACGTAGCTCATCATCTAGAGCAGCGGCGCCTGTGACTCAGCCAGAGCCAGAGGCACTGGACAGACACCAGCCTGCTGACCCATGGCCCCCGCGCTGCTCCGACATGGCCTCCTCTGAAAGCTGTCAGACACCAGGCGCAAGGTCAGCACGGGTCACTCAGGTACTTAGGAACCAGTACTCCTTATTGCCTGGGCCGCCTTCTCCAACATAATTCAAACATAAAAGCAAAATGGGTTATTCATTTTATAACATGTTATGTTGTAAACATTCATTTACAACACCCAGGGAGAGGCTGGTAATTCTGGGCCTCGGATTTAAGAACTCCTTTTAACTTTTCTGTAAACTTGACACCTCAAAAGTATTTTTTAAAGGTTTGGTCAGATCAAATCTGACTACATGTGAATTGCAGGCATGACACTGTGCTTTAACAGGACACCACTAGCACGAATTGACGTCATCTTGCTACTGAAGATACCAAAATGCTCCTGAAAATAAAAGGCAGACTACATGAGTTTAGAGTTCTCTGGTTATAACTTACTAAAAACACAAATCATAAAAATTTTTTAAAAACACATTTTGCTGAACTTCATCAGCACTACTGAGGTAAATGGGAATTCTTTGAGAAACAAAAAAGAAATCCCGATGTACGATCAGCTAGAAAAGCCTGCAGAGAAAGAGAAAACCAGCCCATCAAGGAAACGGTTTGTCTGGTGCACCTCTAACGGCAGGGTGCCCGAAGCAGGGAGCAGTGACAGGGAACAGTGGCATGCACCCCAGCACGAGGCCCTAGGCCACGTTGTTCTGCGCACCACACACATCACGATGAAGCAACGCTATCTGTGTCCTTCTGCAATGGCCTGGTCACTGCTAGAGAGATCAGTTATGATGTCTGTAGGTTCACACAGCAACTAAATCCTTATACGCCGTTTGCAAGGCTTTCAGGTGCATGCCTGTGGGACATGTTGCTCTAGCTAAATTAAGACTTCCCTCGTTATAAAGTCACCCTCTTTAGAAACTACTTCGGAAGTTGGTTAGAAGTATGTTATAAGAGGAAGCTCAGTGGCTTTCCAGTGACATTTTCCTGTATTTTAAGTAAATAATACTTGCTTATTTTTCTGTCTGTATTGTGTAACCTAAATATGATGTTCAGGTATTCACAGAATTTTAACACATCATTTCAAATATTAAAGTCACAAAAGTTAACCCTGAAAATAAAAAGTCTCATTTATAATAGCCAAGTAACTCTAAGAAACACTTTTTTCTAACATCATAATGAGTTTGCTAAAAGGTGCCACTGTGAGATTCAAGAAATCCTCCTTAAGAGCTTCCTATCAGCCCCGGCAGGCGGCTCAGTTGGTTGGGGCATCATCCCCATGCACCAAAAGGCTGCGGGTTCAGGTCAGGGCACATGCCTGGGTTGTGGGTTTGATTCCTGGTCAGGGCACATGCGGGAGGGGGCAACTGATCAATGATGCATTCTATCCTCAGGTGATCAAAAAAAGAGAAGGAAAAAGGCTTCCTATCCCTGGTTCCTACCGGTTTCTGCCATTTTAAAAAGCAGCCTGGGAGTATGTCTTATGAGCTTTTAAAATCTTCAACCCCAAAACTAAGTAATACTTTTGAAAAACCCTCAACCCAGGAATTCTACTTCAATGGAACACAACTCATCTCAAACTTGGAGATAACTCACCACATTAAGAATTCAAAGCAGCATTTATAGTGAAATAATTTTCCAACAGAGGAGGAGATACAGAAGTGTAGTGTGTTAGATGCACATTTTTACATGGGCATAGCGTTTAAGCTTTAGAAAAAGCAGGAGAGAACTTGAGTGCACACGACCCAACCAGCATCTCTGAAAAACGCTAGCAGAGCCTTTCACAGCCGGGAGCAGGACCAAGGCCGATTCCTCCCTCCTCCCTACTCACTCTATGTTCCAAGTTATCACACTGAGTGCGCATGTTATTTTTAGTGTTAAAATGGTAATTATTATATACTGATATTTCAAAAATAAATCTGAGTAAGACACTTGGAAATAACCAAATGTGCTGCCAAGTCCTTTTTCTCCCCCACTGGGTACAGGGCACCCCACCCACCAAGCCGCCACCCCGAGGGTGAGGGGATGGACGTTGGAGGAGGCAGATCTCACACCAGCTGAGACCATCACAGAATCAAGGAACTAATCACCATGAGCATCCCTCCTCAATGTGTCAGGAATGTGGTTTGTACAAACACTACCAAACATCTGTTTCCCTGCCTATCCCCCATATTGTGTAAGGCACGATTGAGACCTGACATCACAGCTGCCACCTACGGGGAACCTAGAAGAGGAAGTCAAGGCCACACCTCCGTGCCAGGGTCTTGACACAAAGCTAAGTACAGTTTAAGGAAACGGTGAGCATGGGTGCCAATCTGACAAGGGGTAGACTTATAGTGGTAATTGTATGTGTCAAGTTGAAGGGTTTTAGGATGAAATTTAACGTTTAGGTCAGTAGACTGGCCCTCCCCCAAGGAGAGTGTCTCCTACCTCCAGGCTTCTGAACTGCAACCCCGGCTTGTCCAGCCTGGTGGCCTCTGGACTGAGCTGGGGCCTCAGCTCATTAGGTCCTTGACTTGTAGCCAATCACAGGAGTCAACTGATGACACTAAATGTCTTCAGACACAGAAACAGAAATGGAGGCAGAGATACAGACCCTGCCATTCTCTCTGGAGAGCCCTGATGCAGAGTCTAGAAAGTAAAAATGTACTTTTGATCATTTTACAAGTTTTCTTAGTAATGATATTATTCTAGGATCCATGATATTAGCCAAGCACAGTAATTCCTCCCTTTATCTGAGGTTCTGCTCTCTGAAAATTTAAATGGAAAATTCCAGAAATAAACAATTCATAAGTTTTCAATCACAAGCTGTTCAAAGTTACACAATGAAATCTCGCTCCATCCTGCCTGGGACGCAGATCACCCCTTTGTCCAGCATGTCCACGCTGTACGTACAACACAATGGACACTGATAGAGACCATTCACAATACTTTTAGTACACTATATTGTTACCATTGTTCTCTTATTATAGTTCATCTCTTACTGTGCCTAATTTTCATATGAAACCTTTCGAATAGATAGGATGTGTATGTATATACGGTCCATACAGGGTTGGTGCTGTCTGTGGCTTCAGGAGTGCACTGGGGTTTGGAACAAATCCCCAACAGATAAGGGGAGAGGACTACTAAGTTAATCGACTGCCTAAGTCAAACTTCCGACGAAAAAATACACTGAGCTGAAAGGTGTGAAAAAAACTGAGCACAGAACACCAGTGTTTACACGCACACTCCAACGCAGAACAGCCTTTAAAAAAGTTATGAGCGACAGACATTTCAACCCATACATCCGTTTTCCTAAGTTTTACCAAGATTCAGTATCTGAGAGCAATGCAAAGGAACAACGCACATGTAGTACTTTCACCCCACAACAAATGTAAGCACCACCTGCCCCTCGACACAGGCCTGCAGGCATGGTGTCAGGCCTCACGCTGAGCACACAGAAAACTGGCACAGAGACAGAAATATAAAAGCATCTAACCCAGAGGTAGGGAACCTTTTCTGCCAAGGGCCATTTGGATATTTATAACATCATTCACAGGCCATAAAAAGTTATCAACTTAAAAGTCAGCTAGGAGCCCGGCTGGCATGGCTCAGTGGTTACACACCTGCCTATTATCCAGGAGATTGTGGTTCGATTCTCCCCATGCATCCCATTACAACAAGCTAGAATTACAACACTGCACTACAACTCCAATTTTAAAAATGTCATTTCTTACATATTCAGAAGGAGAAAATCTATTTGGAAGGAATGTGAAATAAACAGAAATGGCAGCAAATTCAGAACGCAGCCATTAAATTGGAGCTCCCAGGAGAATGAGCTAGGGGGTGCCTGGCATTCAACAGCAGGCTAAATATCCGCCAAACAAGTGAACGTCGCACTTTCGACTCACGACAATGCCTGTTACAGAATATAACTTCTAGTTACATCCCAGGTCTGGCTGCAGCACTGTATTTTCTAAGAGTTACAAAAATCTATCCAAAGAACCAAGATACAGGCACTGGACCCCAATAGTCCCATTTTAAGCTCCATGAACTTGACTCCCGCAGAAACGACCTCCTCACAGAAGGAACCCACAAGGAAAACCGTGTCTCACCTTGTGGGTGGCCCTTTCTGTCCCCTCCTCTCCAAATTACAGGATTCCCCTCCTCCTGCCTCAGATCTGCCTTCACTCTGTACCTGCAGCCACAGGACACCTGCACCACCTTCCAGAAGTAGCTCCCTCAACCACGGGGACCAAAATTCCAAGACATGAGCCCAGCCTACAAGGGATTCAGGAAAATTCCGACCCAGGAGTCAAATGCAAACTACAGAAAAGAATGAGGACCAGCCCTAGGCAAGTGCTGGCTCCCCAGTGGGGAGAAACAATAGCTGAGGGCAGAGGGCTGGGCTGCCCTGAGACTCAGACACACCGGCTGCGCTGTAGGGTGGCCATCACTGCTAGTCCCATGGTCCAGGAACCAGCCCATTCTCAGGATGAACAACCTTCCCAAAAACCATCCATCTCCCTATTTTGGAAGGAGGGTGGTGTCAGGGGAACAAACATCTAGAAAACACAAAGTACACACTGGCTACAACTGAAGAGCAGCTAAGCATCACAAGCACAGCATCCACTTCATTCCCCAGGGTGATCACAAGTGAAAAGTAACTATCTTCAAGAAAAGTTCCATGGTCTCACGTGCGCAGCCATGTTTCTGTTCTGAGATAACATCTCACCAGAGCAATGACCCCACCACCAGTGAGAGAAACAGGTGAGGCTGCAGAGGGGCATCTGTTCCCCCCACTGCTCCCCACACTCACGACCGTGGCTTCGCAGGAAATGACTAACACTTCTACTTGGCCTGTGTGTCTCCCACTGTGTCCTCCACATCCCGTGTACAGCGCATGCAGGTGCCTTGTTGCAGACAGGGCCACGCAGGCACAGGTCACTCCTGGGCTTCCTCCCCGCACCGTGCCCACCTGGCATTGTCTGGGCTCCTGATTCCTCTCCGGTCTAACTTAAACATTCCCCTGATTCCTTTTCAATCCGCAGTTTCTGAGCTAAACGAACAACTTGGTCAGGAAGACAACATTCTAGGATGGACTGTGGCCCAAATATGCGCCTCAGGCCAACCCCAGGACCAGCGAGGTCACTCACTTGGAAAGAGGTCATAGCATGGGGCCTAACCCACCACCCCTGGCGATCTGGACAGAGGCAGCCCGCACAGAAGGGCCATGGTTCGCAGACATCTACACACAGAGGGGCCCTGAGGCCAGCAGAAGCTGGAGAGGCCTGGAGGGGACTCTCCCTTACACCCAACACCTTCAGGCCCTGACCTCGGGCTCCCCACCACCAGCACTGTAATCCTGGCCCTGGGACCCCAGCACAGGAAAAGACTCCTGTACAACAGCTGTTCCCAGCCCCCCACCAGCGCCCGACGTCTTCAGCTGTCGCCACACCAGCGCCATGTCTGAGCAAGGGCAGCAGTAGCAGAAACTCTTTATTCTAGATACACTCTCCACGGCCGGCCCTGTGTAAGCCGGCTGTCCCATCCCCGGTGCGCCAGCAGCACCTCCAGCTCTGGACCACTGTCCTCGCTCAGCAGCTCCTCACAGTCCTCGCTGAGCTCCTCCACATCCCCTGGGCTGGCCTCGTCCTCCTCGCTGGACATGAACTCCAGCTCCTCACTGGGCAGCTCAGCCTGGCCCAGGCTACAGCCCTCGCTCAGCTCGTCTTCACTGAAGCCCTCGAGCTCCTCACTGGAGATCACTTCCAGTGTGTCGCTGTTCCCCTCGCTCGGGGCATCCTCCGCTGGCTGGTCCCTGCCAGGCTGCTCCAGCTCCTCCCGGGGCTCCAGCTCCTCACTGTCCACCTCCTCGAACCCTGGAGAGCAAAGTGACGCTCACTACACCACACGGGCACCAGGCTCAGCAACACAATTAGCTTCCTCCAAAGGCTGCTTTCCCGGGTCTACAGGCCATATTATTTCTCCATTAGTTTTTTAATTTACCAGGGCTTACAAACACAGATGCCACTATGAAGGGAAAATGCGCTAACATTAACAGGCTCTCTGGGAACAGTTTTGGGTTTTCGAGTCTGGCCTTGGCTTTCCAACATGAGAATGCAAGTAGATAAAATGTCAGTCTACACCCAGACAGTTCTCCCAAACAGCACGTCCTGCCAGGACTTTTCTGTGAGAGCATCATTTTACTGAGTGCCCTGTAATGATACACAAATGAAAGGGGTCCTCTTTCAAACTATGCAAACCCTGCTCATTGTGCCAATTAACGTTCTGGCAGGGCTGGTGCTTGTGCCGTACTTATCTGGGAAGAACTGCCAGTCAGCAGCCTCAGCATTCAGCTTGTACCGTGTGTCCTTGCTGGTTTGAGTCAGCCTCCGCTGCTCTCCTGGGAGAGCATCTACCATCCAGAAGGGCTTAACATCAGACCAGCAGAACCCAGGCCAAAGTCCTCTCCCTGTCATGTGACCATTCTCGCAGCTTGGTCCTCAGGCACAGAACTGCTGTCTGTCCAGCACCCTTCATCCCTCCATTCTATCTGGGGAATCTAGGTCCCACCTGAGACTTAATATTCTAATAAATAGTAACTTCACCTCAGAGTGTCTTGTAACAGATATTTAACTACTTTTTTGGAAGCCAGAATAGGCAAGAGAAACAGTCATATGGAAAATTGAGACTAAAAGACAATGTGCTGCTATAAATGGGCATTACTACAGGGCTGAGCCCATGGGAGTCAGATGCTGATCACCGTCCGCAGACTCCCTGCCAGTCCCACATACCGCCAGGAGGCTGCAGTGTCACTCCGTACATGAAGTAATCGTGGAGCAGCTCCTCCTCCTGTGTGTAAATCCTGAGAGCCTGAAAGTGGAAGTCCCCTAGGACACCTACAAGAACGGATTGAAGAGGTGTCACTGCCCCACCATGCGTGGGGACACAGCAGTCCTGCTGCTAACGTAAGAGCATCGCCCTTGACACACAGCCTAGGAGTCCAGACTCACAGTGGGACCAGCCACCTCCAAAACTGGGCTGAGGCCCACAGGAGAAAGTGCCAACGAAGTGCGCCATGTGGCCACAGTCAATAAATTGTCTATGTGAGACACACAGGCACATAAGGATTTCTTTACATATACAAATCTCCGTTTAGGAGACGTGATGGTCAGAAGGCTTGAACAGTTTAGGGTGGAACAGCTTGGGGTGGTTAAAAGGACATGTTCCTTATCATTCGCATGTAACTGGAAGCTCTAGAGAGAGCTGCTCAGGGAAAAGCACCTCAACAAGGAAGCTTGGACTGTCTATCAGATTTTCCCCAACAACACAATCTAGCCACAAGCACTATGGGACTCCTCCCTTCCACTCTTTCCTTTAAAATATCATGAGACATACATGTTCAAGTAGTCCCAGGATGCTTCCTTCTCTGCTGCCTCCACCAGGTGTACCCGAGACCCCAAGCCCAAGGTGGCCAACGGTCAGGCCCAGCCCTAGCACAGAATGTCACCAATACTGCCCTGTTCCCCAAAACAACATACCTGGAGTTTGCTAAGGGCTGTACTGAAACACAGGAAACTTTCAGATGGGACAGATAGCTACATCCACTTATAGGGAGTAGTTCCACACATTTTATATTTAAGGCAGCAGTAACCAGAGCAAGTCTTCAGAAGGACCACACAGTCCCATCCCGTCCCATCACGTCCCGTCCCGTCCCGTCCTCCCCCCCAACTTCCTCTGCTTAGCTTTCACGGTCCTATTTGTGAATTAAAAGGCTAATAAACAAACACTAACATAAGCTACCTTCTTATAGCCAGGCCACACACAGCAAGGGAAGTCTCTGAATCCCCCTCGGCAGTGAGCAGAAGGAAGGCCCAGCACCTACCGGCCACAGCAGCAAGTTGCTCCTCTTCCAGCCATGAGGTCAGGGGTCTACTGGTCCCCGTGTGGTCTGCAGACAGAGCTGCTCTTCGTTTGTCCCTCCTGGGGGCCTGCAGGTACTGTTCCGTCCCATCAACCAGGCTCCAGGAAAGATGGGGTTCACACGGGATGTGTTTCCCCCTCAATGAGCCAAAAGACGAAAATGACATTGGCGGCACATATCCTGGCCTCACGGTTGCCCGGCACAGACGCTCCAGACATGGCTGGCTAACAAGCACCCCCAACACTGCCGGTGTCTGAGACACTCGTGGACACAGAGAGGTGGCGGGACGAGCTACCCCGCGGCTGTGAAGTAGTGGCAACACTACAGCCTTCTCTAGAAAAACTGTCCTCTGGATCAAGGACGCTGTAAGGCCCTGACTAGAGCTGGCTCTTTTGAATCCTGAGTCACCATGACACCACCACACCACACCACACACCACTGAAAAGGCAGGCAGGCAGGCGGAGAACCACCATCTTCCACACTGTGCACTGTGACACTTCAGGTATTCATCAGAACCTACTCGCGAACTCAGAGTTCAGTTCCTACAAACAGGAAAGAGCATTTCCGAGCCCAGGCAACCACGCTCAGACCACTGTCTAGGTGGCAAACAGAAGTTAATTAGGACCATACACAGTGAAAGAATACGTGAAAACCCTCATTATTTTTACGTGAGAAGCATGGATTCAGAAACATCTTCAAAAGAGAAAACGAAAGACTTGTACAACTCCTGTGCTGCTTAAACACAAAGTTAAATGACACACTGCACAGTGATTACACAGAGGACGAGCTACCAGCCTCCTGGGAGGCACAGGCACCACGCAGGCGGCAGCCCAGACGATGAACTTACCAAAGAAGTCAAATGAAAACGGGTCCCTTCCACCAAAGAACTCCCTGAACACCTCGTCTGGGCTCCGGAACGTGAAGCCAAACTCGAACTGGTGATCAAAAGGACTTCCACCTGCAAAAGCACAGCACACTTCAGTTTATCAATCCTTGTGCTCCAGGGCAATCATTTGTCTACAGAACATTATATAAATCAAGACCTTAAAAAAAAACATTTCAGCCCAGTTGGTGTGGCTCAGCGGTTGAGCATCAACCTATGATCCAGGTCACGGTGGGCACATGCCCAGGTTGTGGGCTTGATCCGCAGTAGGCAGCCGATCCATGACTCACTCTGATCATTGAGGTTTCTCTCTTTCCCTTTCCCTTCCATCTAACATTCAAAACCTAAGCCCCTTCCTGACTGGAAGCACTTGTGCCTTGAGCTGACACGTGCTTGGACTTTGGGGTTCCAGAACGTCACAGCAAAAAGGGGACGCTGCTTCCTCACCATCAGTGTGTCCTCAGCACACAGCCTCACCCGTGCTTGTTTTTGTTAGGAAACTTCATGTAAACCAAGTGTGTCCACAGCCCCTCACAACCTGTCTAGGGTTGGTTTGGAGCACTGATTTCCAAATGCACTCTGTGGAGCTGGCTGGACCACAGACCGTTACAGGAACTTCTCATCCAAGAGCACACCTGTCTAGCCCTGGTCCAGCGGCTCGGTTGGAGGATCCCTCCATTCACCAAAAGGATGGCAGAATCAATTCCTGGTCAGGGTGCCCAGGTTGGGATTTCCATCCCCAGCTGCGTCATGTACAAGAGGCACCACTTCTCTCTCAGTGAGAATAAAAAAGGTATACCTGTCTAGGCCTTACCACCCGAGGAGGTGAGCCGTTTCTCAGTAGAATCTCTCTCTAAACCCTAAGGATATTTTGACATAACGTCAGGTATACGAACTTGCTCACAAGATAGTATTACTTTATATCTAGTCTAACAAGACTCCCAGTAGGCTCTGTAAGCGCCGTCAATCATCCTTCCACTCCCCACTCAGCTCAGGGTCTAGGCTGCACCTGTACCTACTCGAGCAGGACTCTGTCCAAGAGAACTATCAAATTCATCCCCCTCTTTCAAGACCTTTTGATGACAAAAAGAAAAATAAGCATTTACGTACCTACACCTACACCTCCACCATTTAATCCTTCTTTGCCGTATCTGTCATAGATGTCCCGTTTTTTAGCTGTAAATTTAAAAAGAAAAGTCACTAAAGACCGAGCTCCCCTCCCGGCGTCCAAGTCCAGTAGATAAAGGAACCCTAGGTGCAAGTGAAAGGCCAGCACAGTTCTCCGTGTTCACAATCACTGGTAAGAAGTGGGCCTGGCTCACTTCAAATCAAAGGGGTGCCGGGAAAATCTAAGCACATCTCTCCACAAAATACTCAGGAAAATATTTAAGTATTATGACGTTTAAAACATGATTATAAACATTAAATATTTCACTCCACCGCCCACACATGCTACACATGCTACATTAAATCACAAAATTATTCCTAGAAGTGAGGGTACGAAGTACACGTACTGAAAGCCAGAAAAACGCCAGCCCCGGCCTGCAGGCTCAGTGCCCCTGGCGACAGCCCGGCACAGCCAAGCCTTTGTGATCTGTTGCGCTGTCCTCTTTACCTTCCGGAATGGAAACAATGACAATATAGCCCTTATTTCCACAGGTAGGTTCTTCTGATACAACATGTGTTGCCCACATCTCACATTCTACAAAATCATAGGGTTGTAGGGAAATCGGGCACAGGAGCAAACCGCTCCCCACCAGGTTTGGGAACCAGAGTCCTGGTAAGAACAGTAACTGTTCCGTTGAAGGTGATTCCGGCAGCCCGGCTGGGGATCACAGCCATGTAGGGACTATAAAGACTAAGCTATCAAAGAGAAGGCAGCCGTGTTCCTATGGGAGTTTAAAGTTCTCTTCCTGGTAATTGCGAGTTTGGGCTCAGTCCTCACTTTTTCTAGAGTTCCTGGTCTATGAATCCCATGACTCCAGGAGGGCGAAGTCAGCACACAAACAAGACACCGAGGCCCGGTGTGTTCACATCAGTCCAGCCTAAAAGCGCGACCACCAGTGTAAGACCTGATGCGGCATTATTAAGATGACAGGCATCAGTGCTCTTGTACTTTGGTAAATAACAGAAATTACTTGTGAAAGATGCCTGGTCCTTCCTTTAAAATAAAGGAGGGAGATGTTAATGGACACAAGGATGCTCATGTGTAACTACTGACATGGGTGGTGGTCAAATGGAGTTCATAACAAAATCCGAAATGTCTTTCAACAGTGCCCTGAGCTATGCAGGCACCCAGAGCAGGCGAACACCCCGTGGTCAGTGAATCAGCCTCTACCCTTTCAAATGCCTACACCTTGACTCACGCCGGGTCATCTAGCACTGCTTCCTGGCAAGGAGGACCCAGTGGTTTTACAACTTCCTTACAGAGCTGCACACTGTCCTCCCTACCCCAGGACCTGGCACGAGTCTCCCCTCCACCAAGAACTTCGGCTGGATAAGCTTCTGCATAGCTCATGCAACTAGGCTAATGGATCTGACTTTCATTAGCACTCAATACCTATGCACGAGACCAGGGGTGGGAAAAACACACCCGAAGTCTCCATCTCAGCTGTGTACTCAATTCCTTAGGTGCTTAAACTAAGGAAGATCTCTCAAGTGGTGAAAATCATATATGAGCACAGAAGTTTAAGCAGGGCATAGGACAGGAGCAGTCCTTACACAACAAAGGATGCACTATGCAGTGACTCACACAGATGTCTGATTTCATCTGCCCTGTCAGCCCTCAGACCAGGATATCAGTCCTGCTGCCAGCACCTAGAAGTCACTGGAAGCCTAGGAACCAGGGTGCTCCCAGCACTCATGGCTGGGAACACAAGAGTCAAACCTCCCGAGGAAAGTCAGAGGCTTTCTTCTCGGGCAGCCATACTACTGCCTAGCAAGATGCTGCCCTGCGTCACTCACCATCTGAGAGCACCTCATATGCCTCGGCTACCTGCTTGAATTTCCTTTCAGCTTCTTCTTTATTCTCAGGATTTTTATCTGGATGCCACTTCAACGCCAGTTTCCGGTACCTTAATAAGAGTAAAAGGGTATTGATCTAAAAGTACAAAAACCCAAAGGGGCCCGGCCGGGCATGACTCAGCAGTTGAGGGTTGGCCCAGCATCCAGGAAATCGCGGTTCGATTCCCGGTCAGGGCACATGCCCGGGTTGCGGGTTCGATCCCCAGTCGGGGGCATGTAGGAGGCAGCTGATCAATGACTCATCATTGATGTTTTTATCCCTCTCTCCCTCTCCTTTCCTCTCTCTGAAATCAATAAAGATATATTAAAAAAAAACAACACAAAAACTAAAAACCCAAAGGGCTCTCAAATGGAATGAGGCAAGAAAATGGCCTCAGAATTGCAAACTGGTGACATTAATGGTTTCAGTTATAAAATCTCCTTTTCCCCCAGAACAAAATAAAGAAATTCTAAAATCCAGAGATCATAATACAAACCCTAAAAAAGTGTTAAATGTTTGAGAAAGAAGTGTGCACAGCATGAGCTTGGGTGTTGAGGCAGGAAAGCGCGTGGGCGGAGGGCGGCCCTGGTCACTGAGCAGGAAGAGGCCCCACACAACTGTCCTGCCCTCACGTCTGCCTCTCCTCAGCAGCCACGGCTTCACCATCAGTGTGGCAAAGGCGGGGCAGTCTGGGCCTCAACAGTCAGGTGTTCCAAGTCTTTCTCAGAGCCGCCCCACTCTGAATGCAACAGTCTATGACCAAGGTCACTCATTTCCAAAATACCAGTTAAGATAAAAATCAAGTGCTGTTTGAAATCAGGAAAATCCTCTCTCCTTTTAAAAAAAAAAATGTCTTTATTGACTTCAGACAGAGAGAGAGAGGGAGAGAGAAAGAAACATCAATGATGTGAGAGTCACTGATGAGCTGCCTCCTGCATGCCCCCTGCTGGGGATTGAGCCCACAACCCGGGCATGTGCCCTGACCGGGAATCGAACTGATATCTCTTGGACCCTAGGTCAATACTCAACTGCTGAGCCACACCCTTCCAGACCAGAAAAACTCTTCTAATTAGCTAAACATAAGCAGAATATACTTACTACTAAGACATTAAATGGAGAGGGGCTTGCCCCTCAAAATCTAAGACGAAAACAAGAGCCTTGCAATCCTCTTAACACTGGGGAAGTTATTAACATGAGGTTGCTGTGGTTCAACTTAATTTCATCATTTTAACCAAAATCCTCATCTTAACTTACTAAAATCTGATTAAAGCTGAGATATGTGATGGTAAACAGTCCTTTATTCTCACATCTCCAGGACCTGACCATGGAGTAGCAGATCTCAACCCCTAAAGGGCTTCCAACCCTCCTCAAGAAATGGCAGACCACATGGAGGACTGGAGAGAAGAGCTGTGCCAAATGTGTGAGGTCAAGAAAACACACCAGCACCCGGACAAGCTTGCCTACCCCCACCCAGTAGATGTTTTGAAAAAACATCTAATGAGGCCAAAGTGGCTGTGGTAGAGCGTCAACCTATGAACCAGGAGGTCATAGTTCCATTCTCAGTCAGGGCACATGCCCAGGTTACACGCTCCATCCCCAGTAGGGGGAATGCAGGAGGCAGTGGATCAATGACTCTCTCATCACTGATGCTTCTCTCTCTTCCTCTCTCTGAAATAAAAACACATAAATAAATACATATATACAAAAAAACATCTAATGAATCAAACTAGATCCAGGTCACCTGGACCATGCCCTGGTCAGAGGTACAGGCCGGGGAGTCAGTAATGGGGACTTTAGGTGTCCACACAGGAGGCTGTGGCAGCTCAGTCCACTCCATTTCAAAGTCCAATGTCAGGGCTCTCTGAGATTATCTCATTCTTCCAGCAGAAAGAGAATCCACTGCCCCAAGGCAAGGGAGAGAGGAAACCATGTGACCTTATTCCCCACCCCACCACCACACCGGGAAGTCTGAGAATACAAAAACTAATTTGTTAGGTTAGAATTAAACTGGGCATGCAAACAGAGACTGCTGCTCTACACTGAATGCCAGTTTTACAGGCAATACAAAGTTATACTACCCAATTACCCGTGTCCAACCCAATACTCATTACAGAAATACAATTACTTACGCCTTTTTAATATCCTCGGCGGAGGCATGTCTCTGCACGCCTAGAACTTCATAGTAATCCACCATGTTTTACAGGCTGTTGGAACGAGTCCTGCAATTAGAAATCTAGGGTCAGTGACAACAGGGCAAGGCTGAGTTGTCATGGAGTGGGAGTGGCGCAGAAGGGAGTGGAGGGGCCATCCCCTCAGCTCTAGCTAGTAGCCTGTCCAGCTGTGGCCTTTTCTGGGAACTGATTACAAGCCTTGTACCCTAATAAGACCCTTTTGATACAGGGGAAAAAAGCCCTGAAAACCATAACTTAAACCAGCAATTTCCAACCTTTTTTATCTCGTGGCACATGAACTACTAAAATTCTGCAGCACACACACAAAATGTTGTTTTTTGCCAATCTAACACCCCCCACCCCCAAAAAAACAGGTGTGATTTTGATTCATTCACACTGGAAGCCTAGTGTTGTTGGCTGCTGTTTATTTGACAATCTAAGGGAAGAGGTCAGTGCCCTGACTCAACAGTCAGGTGTTACACGTTCTAAACATTCTTGAAACCCACCAGCTGAAAACCACTGACCTAAATGAAATAAAACAGGTGATTCTGGCAGAGACATGGTGCCCACATGAGCAACCGCTGACAGGACCCTGGTGAGCCTCCTGCTTTCCCACCTCAGCACACTCAGAAGCTTACCTTGACCCTTCAGTGCATCCCTGGGCCAGCCACTGGGGCCACCAGGAAGAACAATGTCCTGCCCAGAGGAACTTGGCATGGAACCACACACATCGCCCTCGTCACATCCCGGGAGGGGAAAGGAGGCCTTCTCTGACTACGGGCTATCAGTGTGATCAACTGTCTAAAGTGAAATTCAGAAAAGAATGTATACCCTAAAGTACACATGAAAGTTCCAAATGTTAGAAGGTTAAGAAACTCAGTAACAGACTACAAATTTTCCATTTAGAATACCAAAATATGGCCTGGCCATCGTGGCTTACCGGTTGAGCATCGACATAGGATCCAGGAGATCATGGTTCGATTCCTGGTCAGGGCACATGCCCAGGTGGCGGGCTCAATCCCCAGTTGGAAGGATGTTTCTGTCTCTCTCCCGCCCTCTCTCTGGAATAGACCTATCTGAGCCCTAGCTGGTTTGGCTCGGTGGTTAGAGCATCGGCCCTTGTACTGGAGGGCCCGGGTTTGATTTCAGTCAAGGGCATGTACCTGGTTGCAGGCTTGAACCTCAGCCCCCGCCAGGGCAAGTCCAGGACTCAGTCAATCAATGTGTCTCCCTCACACTGATGTCTCTCTCCCCATCACTCCCCTCCACTCCCTCTGAAAAGCAATGGAAAAGCATCCTCGGGCGAGGATCAAATAATAAATTTTTTTAAAGGCCATGTTTTTTAAATATTATAAAAAATAAATAAAAAAATGTATTTCTCAAGTATAGTCCAAGAATGTGTTTTAAATTACAAATTAGGGGGGAAAAACAATATAACTATTTTCTATTAATTCCTCCAACTTGACATTGAAGCCCAATGAGCTATGAGAAAGACACCAAAAGCGGCACAGCAATCAGGGGAGAGTATGCCTGGGTCCATACTGGGTTGTTCACAGTAATTTTTCCCCATGTTCAAATATGTTCAACGTAGAACATTAGGGAAACTGTTTTAAATGCAATCAGTTAGAAGATATGGGAGTAAGCAAACAATTATAAAAGTTTCTCACTGGTAGTTACATCACTCAAAGTGCAGTGGCCAGCGGGTGAAGTTCAGCCTGGAGATTACTACCACAGAAGAGGTAGGTAGCTGGTTCTCGTGACCACAGAGGCACAACAATCTGAAACCTTCAGAAACTAAAAACACAGCCACTGGCCACAATACTGCAACGGCAGCCTGAAAGCAGAAAACCAGCATCCCTTCAGCTAGGCTCAAAGGGCTAAGAACTACATATGGCTACTTCCACTTGGGGCTGCTTGTTGCCACATGGGTCTGCGAGCCATCTCCACAGTGACCAAGGGGATGGTGCCAGCCCACTGTTACAACAAAAGGGAGAGGTCTCTGCATAAAGCTCCCACTTGCTAACAGCCGGACCACTGCCTGAGCCACATGTGGTGAGAGATCATCTGGTGTGTCAGAGACCATGCTTAGGCATCTTTGCCACCAATCCAAAGCCCATGCCCATTTCTCTGAAGTCCCAACAGTTTGTCTTGTATTTACAATAATGTGCCGTGTTTGTGAAAACGATCATGGTTGTATGGCAGCCAGATCAAGGCAGTTGGTGCAGCCATGGGAAGATGGGTGGAACTCAGGAGGCCATGACTGCCAGGAGGTGCATGTGTGATTGCTCAACCACCTACCATCCCCCTGGGAAGAGTCCTCTATCCCCGGGGATTCCTGTGAGCATACCGGCAGCCCTCCAAGGGTCTTCTTTCCAAAGGAAGACCACCCCAGGAAGAAAATTGGAGCGAACTGCATCAGACCCAACGTCTGACGAACAGCCTGACATCATGCCCTGCTGCCCGCCCCTTTGCCAATGCTGACCCTTCTCTACTCCCTTGGCCAGCACTGGCCAGCTCCCACCCAACACCTGAAGCATCTTCTTATTTAAGGTCAAAAGGAAGAGCTAGCCTCCCCCATTGGCATCCTACAGACATTCTGGGGGATCATACTGTGTGACTTTCCAAAACCCTGAGCACAATGGGGCTCTTTCTGGTCACGGCAGTCTCCTGGTTTACCTTCCTTGCCATGCCAGCTCACTTCCCTCAACCAGCCCTCCCGTTATTTAAATAGCATTTATTTAGCAACGGTTTCCCGATTTTAAGTTCCAATCCTAAGTCTCTCTTGGATCTGTCACATGAATAGACAGATGGGTGCTTGACATAGCCACCTGGACATCTGACAGACATCCCAAATAGAACATGACCAAATCTGACTCTTGAACCTCCCCACTCCCACCTGGACTTTCTCTTATTAAATTCTACCTTGAGCTCCCAAGCTGCAAGACTGGAAATTTCACCACCACTAATATCACTACACAACCCCCCCCAATACAAAGTGAATTAACCCAGTGTTGCCTGGTCTCCAGCAAACTAGCTCCGACCCCTTCCCTTTTCTCCATCTTCAATGGCACCAGGCCCCCCAAGCGCACACACTCTCCCTCCCTCTCTCTGCAGGTACCTGCTGATTCAAGCACATCCTCCCCTCTCTCAGCCGAGGTGAGCTGACCAATGCACATATGGCATCACCCACAGCACTGGACAACCAGCTGCGAAGGGCACGGTCAGTTCCAACTGCACTGTGAGCGCAGGACTCCAGTGCTCTGTGCTACGGGACAGTCTGTACACCTCGATGCCCTCACCTTGACTGGGGAGTAAGCAGATGGAATAAAATTAACTGTCCTGCTCATGTTACGTCTGGGGCAGGAGAGATACAAGACCAGCCTAGAACATGGGTCAGGTGAGAAAGGAAAGAAGCTGCAAAAATTACAGGCCTGGTCAAGAGACACAAGGAACGGCTGCAGAAGGTGACTAAGAATAGACACTAAATGCCACCTGGGCTCCTGGAGCAGAGAAGGGACATGCATGGACACATGGTGGGATGTGAATGAAGTCTGGGTCAACAGGTCTGTAGCAACATTAACCCTTTCACAAGCTGGTGTAGTGAAGAGAGCTGGGTGAAAAGCACACAGGAAAGCCCTTACAACTCCTCTCTAAATCTAAAATGATTTCAAAATGAAAAGTAAAAATAAGTCAAAACAAACAAGTACGGCCACGTCAAAAGGACATGGGAACAAAACCGATGGAACAGCCAGGACCAGGAGTGTGTGAGAGCATGCACACCAGCCACAACCTGCAGGGCTACCTTTTTACTTTTTAACAAGAGCCAGTGCCCAGCCGGTGTGGCTCAGCGGTTGAGCGTCGACCTAGGATCCAGGTGATCGGGGTTCGATTCCCAGTTGGGGCACATGCCCAGGTTGCGGGCTCGATCAATGACTCTCTCATCATTGATGTTTCTATCTCTCTCTCTCCCTCTCCTTTCCTCTCTCTGAAATCAATACATATATTTGAAAAAAAGGAGCCAGTAAGACAACTGTAATATAAACTCTAAAACAAGCTTTATAAAGAGATTAAATGACAATACCCTGGGGTCTAGACACTAAAGTCCTGGACATCTCCTAGGACACCTTCAGCGCTGACATAAGTACTGATACCACTACCATGTAGAGTGGCCACAGGGTCACTCATTTCTCATTGCTTCAGACTAACCAGGGTCAAAAGAAACAATTAAAATTTGACAAAATCCACCAGTGATGGGCAGGGAGGGAGGAGCGAGGAACTCCTGTTTTCATGAGGCGCCTGCCGGACGCTAGTGTTCCGAGACTGTACAGCTGGATTAGCACAAACTCTGACCACCAGGTGGAAGGTTAAAAGGCCCATTTTATCGCTAGTTCACTTGACTGTGCTTCACAGATTTTTTTTTTGCAAACTAAAAGCAAGACCCTCACTAGCAAAACGTTGACTGACTCCCTTTAAGGCAATGCTCACCTTACTGCAGTGGTCTGGAACTAAACCCCCAATATCTCCAGGTCTGCCTGTGTAACAAATGCTAAGAAAGGACAGAAAACGAAACTGTATGAAATGTTCAATTAAAACCCAAAAGTCAGCCCAGCTGGGCACGGCTCAGTGGTTGAACATCAATCTAGGATGCAGGAGACCATGGTTCGATTTCCGGTCAGGGCACATGCAGGCTCGATCCCCAGTTGGGGGCATGCAGCAGGCAGCCAGCTAATCAATGACGACTCTGGTCATTGATGTTGCTATCTCTCTCTCCCTTCCTCTCTCTGAAATCAATATTTTAAAAAAAAAGTCAGAAAAAAATGTGTAAGACAAAAATAGCAACAAATAAGAAGAGCTGGTGTGGCTCAGTGGTTAAGCATCTACCCATGAACCAAGAGGTCACTGGTTTGATTCCTGGTCTAAGCAAATGCCTGGGTTGGGGGCTCAATCCCCAATCTCTATCCCTCTCTAAAGCCAACAACAGTATTTTTGAAAAGAACAAGGGCCACACGTAGTGAACAGGAACAAACATGGGAGAGGGTAACCCAGCTAAATCAAATCGCTACCAACATCAATGGTCTGAAATGTCGACACAGCTCCCATGACACAGAGGACACACCCCACCCAGGATCTCCTATACTCCGTGTTCCAGCCACGTCACCCACTCACCCAGCTGACCCAATGAGAAACCTAGGGGTGCCTAATATAAACCCTTCCTCTAACCTACATAACCAATGGCATATTCCTAACCAACTACCCCTGTACCCTGGTTTAGACCCTCACATCTGTCAGCCACACCACTGCCAAACAACACACATTAGGCAAGTCTGTTATTCAAACCCTTCAACAATTTCCTAGTTTAGTAGGTGCTATCAATTTCTGGTCTGATTCTTACTCGACATGCCTATCTCCTTTACTTTCTTTCACATTTCTGAAAATTGATTTGTTAATGGGCACACTGTAATGCCCACAAGTCACAAATTACAAACATCAGTTATTTGTCCTGCAACAACATGTGACTATTAAAATGAAATAAACTTCCTTAGTGTACTCCCAAAACCACATGTGGCGCCTTCCAGGCACCAGCAGACTCCCCGGAAGAGCACCAACACTCCACCCTCCCACTGCCTTCCTGTGTGCAGATTCTGCCACCTGCTGACTCCAGACTGGGCCATGTTCTGACCCTCAACCCTCACCCTACCTGGAATGCCTACCTGTGCACCTCCCACGTGCGTTCTTACCCACATCCCAATGTAAGTTACCTCACCTCTCCTGAGGACAAACTGCATGTACCTTTCCTTACGTGGTTGGCATGTTCTACATTCCTCCATTATAATAATCATATGCATTACACATGACACTGTGGTTTTTAAAATGTTTTTAGATCAAAAGCTCCTTGAGGTCAGGACCCACACCATTCAATCTTTAATTCTCAGGAACATAATCCCTGGCAAAGAATAAGGGAGCTTACTGAATTAGTGGGTAACACAAAAGAAAGCTTTTGACTACAGAATGCCCAAGAGCTACTAAAGTCCCCTCATATTCCAGTGGGTGAACAAGCTCAAAAAGGCCCATCTATACATCAATGTGCGTTTACGGGTGTGCTGTACTCAGTGACGTTAACAGTGGTGCATGAAGGTTTATACAGTCCCAAAATCTTCTTTAGCAAGTTAATGAATATTCTGATTGACCTGTTCCTGCTATCTTCATAACCCTTTCACTCTGTTGGTCACTAATTCTCTCTCAGGACCTCTATGGAAGCCACCACTACCTAGTCTCCTGGTGAGTCAATTCCTTGCTCACTATCTGAAACATGCTTTTAAAGTCATTCTATGTTTTCTGTTCAACCATAAGGATACTACACATGGCCTGAATGCACCTACCGCCTATGGAAATAAACGGCATCAGTGAAATAATGAGCTTTAACTGAAGCCATTTAAAGTAATATTGCTCTTATTTTTTAAGCCTTTGGTAGAGCAGGCAAAGTTGAATTTGGCAAATAAAAAGCATATGAAATAAAAAACACACAAAAATATAATTGTGCAACATAATAAAGGTATTAGCTTAACTCCTGTAGTAATCATGTTGTCATATATAAATGTATCAAACCAACATACTGTACACATCCAACCTACACAAAGTTGTATGTCAAGTCCACCTAAATAGAAAAAAAGAATGCAAGATTAAGTCATCAAAATAAAAACTGTGTACACACACGAACCAAAAAAATGTGAGAGCAGAGACAAGAGAATTGGAAGATGGAAATTAGGTACTAGTTCGGTACACTCATACACTGCAGAAGCCCTTAAATGGCTTAGGGATTGGCAGGGCAATTTCAGGAAATACTACTACTTACAGACCACAATTTCCCCTTTAAAGTAGGCAGAGAGCATGGTGAGCGGGCGTGTCCACACATGGCTAACACTTGAGCCCTTACAGTTCCGGCACCTCCTTCCTTCTGCCTGGGGAAAAGGGAGATCCGCGGCCCAGGAATGGGGCATCCAGTGTAAGCTGCCCTCTTCATCACTCCAAGCAAGTTGCAGAAATTTCTGCATAAAAAATGTACACATTGGACCGGCCTGTGTAGCTCAGTGGTCGAGCATCAACCAATGAACCAAGAGGACCCTGGTTGAATTTCTGGTCAGGGTACATTCGGGGGTTGCAGACTTGATCCCCAGTAGGGGGCATGCAGGCCTCTGATCCATGTTTCTCTCACCAATGTTTCTATCTCTCCCTCCCTTTCTCTCTAAAATCAGTAAGAACGTATTTAAAAACGTACACATCACACTGGCCAGTGCGTCTCAGTTGATTGGGAGTCGGCCCGAGCACCAAAGGTTGCTGGTTCGATTCCAGGTGAGGCCATGTGCCAGGGCTGCAGGCTTGACCCCCAGTAGGGGGCATGCAGGATGTTCTGCTCTCACATTGATGTTTCCCTCTCCCTCTCTCTAAAAATCAATTTTAAAAAAATCTTTTTATAAAATACACACATCATTTTTTTAAAAGACATTGCCTGGCCTGTGTGGATCAGTGGTAGAGCATCAGCCCACAAGTCAAAGGGTCACAGGTTTGATTCTTGGTCAAGGGCACATAGCTACTAGGTTGCAGGTTTCATCTCCAGCCCCGGTCAGAGCACGTGCAGGAGGCAGGAGGGCAATCAATGGATATGTTTTTCTCACATTAATCTCTCTCTCTCTCACACTGAAGCCCCCCCATTTCCTTCCACTCTCTCTAAAAATCAATGGGCCCTAGTCAGTTTGGCTCAGCAGTTATGAGTGTAGACCCGTGGACTGATGGGTCCGGGTTTGATTCTAGCCAAGAGCACATACCTCAGTTGCAGGCTCAATCCTCGGCCCTGGTGGGGGAGCAAGTGGGAGGTAACCAGTCAATGTGTCACATGGATGTGCCTCTCACATCGATGTTTTCATCTCTGTCTATCTCTCTCCCCGCTTCCCTCCCTCCCCCTCTGAAAAGCAATGGAAAAATATCCCCTTTCCGTGAGGATTAACAACAAAAAGAGAAAAGGAAAAAAAGTGCCTGGCTGTGGCCCAGAGGCTGTGACTCCCACTGTGCCCAGTACTCCCAGCCCTCAGAAGCCGTCGCTAACCTGGGCCTGTCCCGTGTCCCTCATGTTCAGGTGCTTCCTGCCAACTGCTTGCTCCTCTATGGCCTTGGTCCATTTTCCATCCAGCTGTTGGCCTTTCTGAGTTTTTCTGACCAAACCTCGCAAAGCCTTTGTGGGGACTAGTGAAAACCAAACCTGAACTGTTGTCTACTCACAGTCAGTCTTCGACACGGGGGTGCCCATGGTGTCACACATTACTAGGACCAGAAAAAAGTGGTAAGTCAATATACTGCTTCTACGGACATGACTAGGAACAACTCAGGCCTCAGAAATTACTCAGGGCCAGCACAGAGCAGGTCCACAACCTGTGAGGTTGAGTGCTGTGGGCACGGCCTCCAAGAACACAGGAGCCTGTACAAACACAACCTACCAAGGTGGCAGTCTACAGATTAGCACGCATGAAAAATGGAACTTGTCTAAACGAGGATTCCTAGGCCCACTGGAAAAGAGGCCATTTCACCCAGTGGTGTGTTAGCCTGTGCATCTACATTTTAAATTAGCATTTCAGGTGACTGATGCAAACATTTACCTAGAAAGAGAACCCACACCTCTTGTCCACGTAACAAGATGAATTTAGAGTAACTGCCAGATTCTACATGTCCTAATCGAGTCTCCCCTTACCAGAAGCTGCAGCCACTCACTGTCCCCACAATGAGCACGGACTGGTTTTCCCTAGAGCTCCACTTCAGCAGTCGGCCCTACAGCGCAGCAGTGAGCTGGGTCTCAGGCTCTGGCTCATGTGTGAGAAGCTGCTGGAATGGAGAAGTCTATCCTCACAACACAGCAGACCCATCCCACCAAGTGGGAGCACTTAATGAATTAGCATATCTACTGTGATTACTACACAGGTGAATTAAACTGCTATTACTTGCATTTAAATGTTTTATTACTAGTTCTTAAGGTAGAACTCTGGGGAAAATTAGTCTAGATCACTCTTGCTAAGTCTCTGAGAGAAAAAGTGCCTAGATCTCCAACAAAATCACTGTCACTAACGTCTATTCCGGAGATCACTGAGGAAGTACTAGAAAAGCATGTACAGGACCCCACACCTCCTGATTACCTTCATGCCCCGTGCTCTTAATGAAACCTAAAAGAATACAGTATGAGCCCAAACATACCACTCTCCCAGACCCTGCAGAGTCCCAGAGTTCCTCAAGCATGGTGGGGCTCAGACACCTCCATATTCCGAGGTCTTCTGCTCCTCTACATCCCACATCTTGGTCATCCACACAAAAAACAAAAGTGACCATCTCTCCACCCACAAGACCTTTCTCAAATCTCTCTCCATCTGGACTCAAAGAAACCTTGCTCTGCTTGCAGAAACAACAGAACAAACTCCTTATAGCTACTTTCCAATCTGAGGTTGCGCTTTGAAAATGGAGGTGAAGCCCGGCCCGGAGTGGCTCAGAGGTTGAGCGTCGACCTAGGATCCAGGTGATCGGGGTTCGATTCCCGGTCAGGGCACATGCCCGAGTTGCGGGCTTGATCAATGACTCTCTCATCATTGACGTTTCTGTCTCTCTCTCCCCCTCCCTCTCCTTTCCTCTCTCTGAAATCAATAAAGATATATTTTAAAAACAAAACAAAAACGGAGGAGAAGTGGGAAGAAGTTCCTTCTTCCACAAAGCCTTTCACTGTTATCCACCCACAGACTTTTACTCATCATATGTTGTGTTTGTTTTGTTACTTAGTGATTTGAGAGAGGGGAGGAGAGAGAGAAACATCAATTCAAGGAAGAAACATCAATACAGGGGAGAAACATCCATTGGTTGCCTCCTGTACACCCTGACCAGGGATGGAACCTGCAACCTGGGTATATGCCCTGACCAGGAATCAACCAGAGAAATTTTGGTGTATAGGATGACATTCAACCAGATGAGCCACACCAGCCAGGGCTATACATTTTTGTAAAAATATATATATATATGTCTTTACTGATTTGAGAGAGAGGAAGGGAGAGGGAGAGAGAGAAACATCAATAGTGAGAGAGTCATTAGAGAGAGAGAGAAACATCAATGGTGAGAGAGTCATTGTCCGCTGCCTCCTGCACACCCCCTACTGGGGATCAAGCCCCCACCTGGGGAACTGAAACGCAATCTCCTGGATGATAGGTTGATGCTCAACCGCTGAACAACACAGGCCAGGGCTATGTATTTTAAGTAACATAATTCAAAAGATGTTATGTCGTCAATTTGAAGACATTCCCTATCTTTAGCTTAAAAAACAGCAAATCAAAAATACGTATTACTTCTAGAAAAGAAGCAATTTTAAGTAAAATGTCTTTTAAGTGTTTAACTCATGTTGTGGCATCACACTAATTTGTTACACTACTACTGGAATGGAAGCAGGCAAGAAGTTTAAAAAGCAATGGCAAATCTGGAGCAGCTTCCCAGGTGCCCTTTCATTACCTGACAACTTCCCAGAACAAATACACCGGTGGGAGAAAGGGACTGTCTACTTAAACATTTTGTTCTTACCCAACATCCCCTAAAGCATTCCTGACACACACAAGGGAAGTTTTTCCTCTGACTCAAGATGGAGACCATCGTCAATCTAGGTTCCTTTCCTTGAAATGAAATAGAGCACACCGGTAAGTACTCAGTCTCTGCTCCTTGTGAACTTAAATTGGATGTTTTATATTAACTGCGAAAGGGAAATCAGAATGCAAACAAAGAAGGGTCCAATTCAACCGGTATTTTCTGAGCACTCTGGCTGGGACGAGGCTACAGGCACAAAAGAACACAGGCACCGAGGCCCACCCTGAGGAATGCACAGGGTTGCCGAGCACCCGCACACAAACACAAGACAAACTCTAAATGCCTCTGGGGAAAGGGAGGAGGAGCATTTTAAAGGGCACAAACCACATTCTTCCTGAGGAGAATCACCCTTCCAAAGACAACCGACACTGGCAACTGAGCCTAAGGATCCACTAGGCAAGAGACGGACGCAATCTCAGTGCTCACCCATAGATGAATGGATATGGTGGTGCAGACAGACAACGGGAGCTTACTCAGCCATAAAGAATGAAATCTCTGCCATTTGTGACACAGAAGGACCTAGAGGGTACTGTGCTAAGTGAAATAAGTCAAATACCATACGATTTCACTGAGATGTAGAACCTAAGAAAACAAAACAAATGAATGAACAAAACAGAAACAGACCCATACAGAATGGATCAGATGGTTGCCAGAGGGGAGGGGGCTGCGGGGGACAAAAAACCACACACAAGAAAACACAAAGGACCCTAAGACAGCCGGAGTATTTGGATATACTACTAACAGTTCTACTGCCTCACAGCCATAAGCAATGGTTGCCATTGTTTTTCATTTAGAATGGCAAAAAATTCCTTACAAACTTTATATAAGGTAAAAAACTTTAAAAGAAAACCAGGCTATGCCTAGATAAGATAAAGCTTTTGAAACAAGATACCAAGGGGAAAGGGTATAAATACAGCACCTTCTCTGCTTTGACGTACACCGTGAGCCATAGAAACATAACTGCTCTTATTTTTCAGAAATTAATTTCCCCACCATAAAAAGGCTTTTTAAATTTACTTCTTAGGTAGGCTATAACAAAAGGGGTCAGCTGTGATTTCTTAAGTCCCCTAAAAATACAAAGTTTGGAAAAACACCTTATAATCAAAACATAATAAAATCATCAAATTTTCACTACCTGACTTACCCAGTAAGCCATTTCTCTGATCAGGCTTTAGCACTGTCTTCCCGTTTCCATATTATCATTTCTATCACTGTTCTTTTCTTCACCAGCTTTGCTGTTGTTCTCATTTACCTCTTTTCAAGTTTATAGTTCTCCCAAATTCTATCCACATTCCAAAAACCGTTTGGGCTGGGGTGGTCTGTTTTTTTAACTACAAAATGTTAAATCTTGTCACCGATCCCATCCCAGTTCACTAATCAGCCTGCAGTTACCTGCCTTGCACCACGAGGTGGTGTCCTGGACACGTTTAAATCAAACAAGATGTTTAACACACCACCATTCTAAATTCTAGACTCATTTCCAAGGCAAAAAAATGAAATTTCTAAAATCCTGTTAAAATAATCAGCTTACAAGGGCTGATTGTGCTCACTTATTCCTCAGCAAAGACACTGAAGTGCCACACAATCACCCTTAAGCATCAACCAACAGGGGAAGGGACCGGTCACACCAACTAAGGTGACAGGGCATTACATGACAATCCTGAAAAAAATGAATTAAAAATATTTGCCAAGTTTTAAAGTGCCCTCTAAAACTGTTTTAAAAAAACAGACCACCCCAGCCCAAACGGTTTTTGGAATTTGTTAAGTAGGAAACTTGATAGTGGTGACTAGTACGATTTTGTTTGAAACTGTCTAAAACAGTTATTACAAGAGAGAATGTTCTTGGTTCTACTGCTTAAAAATAATGGGCGTGCTTACCCAGGAAAGCTATGGTACACGCCACTTAGCTGCAGGTGTCAGACTCGAGGTCCCTCTCCACAACTCAGTTCACAGTATTGCTCAACTCCCCACCCCTGGCCTGCAGCCAGAAATGCCTCCACATCTACCACTTCCAAATCCAAAACACTGACATTCTCAAGAAAATGCTGCCCTCGTCTGACCTTCTTCCTGAAGGCTCTGAATTCCCCCTTCTCATCTGCAGCTCCAGGCTGAACCCGTGTCCTCCCCTCCCACTTCCTGTCAAGTCATCCACACCTCCCCAAATTCAGGTTCTGCATAATCCAAAAACCCCCGGCTCTCAGTGGTGTGCAGAGCACACACAGCCTAACCCCACACAGGGCCGACATCTCTTACTGGAAACAAGTCGGATTAAACTTCCCAGAGAACCCCGTGGGGGGTTGGACTGGGGAAGATGGGGGGGGGGGAGTACATAATCCACAATGGATATTCACAACTATTTTTTAAAAACAGACTAAACCTTAAGGACAAAGCAACAAACAAGTTCAAATTAAGGGTTTATCTTTCCCTTGTGTATGAAAAGGGCCCACATACTAAATCTGACCAGCTCACGGGAGGCCTGACAAATTAAGAGACTTAAAGTTAACCACACAGGATGGTCTGAAATTAAAACTTTTTTAACTAAAAGCAGTTCACGGTGGATTAGTCATACCCTGAGGCAGTATTTTTCCCTAACAAAGGTCAATCTTCACCTTAACTGAGCCTGTCTTTTTGTGCCTACAACAACAAACCTGATGAACAAGCCTTCGCAATAACAAAGTGATTTCCTTTCTTCTGGACCCCTCAAAGCCCAGGAACCGCCCCGGAGCAAAGACGGCAAATCCCCTCATTGTCAGGACCAACGAGTCAATTGGCTGTTAACTACCCAGCGCCCCTCGGTAGGAGGAAGTGCACATGCTACTTCTCGCCCGCTCCCCAGGTTTCCCACTCGGCTTTCTCTCGCCCATGGATGTCCCGTAACCCACTTACATCTCTTTCCATTGTCATGTACAAAAAGGTGTGAAAAGCTGCCATTTGCCAGAGCATTTGCTCAACCCGTGGAGGTTTTGCTTCCCAGCAACTGTCCTCAGTTTGACTCAAACAAAACCGTAAAAACCCTCTCCAGGCCCGAAGGTCGCTTACGCTGACGCCCCCCTCGCCCACTTAACTTTCCTGCCAGGTCAGCCACGCCAGCCTCCAAGCCTCCGCGGCGCCCGCGGCCGGAACGAGAAGGCCGGACACCGCCGGAAGCGCGCCCGCCGCCCGGGGCAGCCCTGGGGGCGCACGCGGCCCGAGCCTCTCGCGAGGCGGCGCCGAGCCTCCCGGCAGCTCCCGCGTCCGCCCCGCGCTCGGGGAACGGCGGGCGGCGGGTGCGCGGCCGCGGCGCAGGGAAGCGACACCCGGGCGGCCGGGCTGCGGGGGAGTCCGCGCCCCGCTCCGGGACCGAGGCGGGCCGCCGGCGGGGTCTACGTGCGGCGCCTGAGGAAGAGGAGCCGGCCTCTCCGGCCCAGGGCCCGGGCGCCGCGGAGGGCACGGGGCGGGCGCGGGCGGGACGGGCCGGGACAGGGACAAGGAGCGGACAGGGACGCGGCCCGGCCGCCCGAGTCCCGCTCCAACCGCCGGAGCGGGTTGGGACCCCGGGGCGGGAAGGGGCGGCCTGGGCTCGGAACCGGCCCTCCGTGCCCGGGCCCCGACTACCGCCCCGAGCCCGCCGCCTTCGCCCGGCCCGGCCCCCGGCCCCACACCGACCCCCGGCCCCACACCGGCCCGCCGCCCCATCCAGGCCGGGCCCCGCCGCCCGCCCGCAGCCCAGGCCCCTCAGCCGCCCGCCGCCTGCCGCCCGCCTAGAGCCCCGGCCCCGGCCCCTCGCCGGCCCGCCCCCCGGCCGGCCCACACGCCGTCGCAGCGCCGCCTCACCAGCACGCGGAGCCCGAGGCGGCGGGAAGCGCAGCGCGGCGGGGCGGCAGCCCGGTCTCCTCGGCTCCTGCGCGGCGGCGCTGGTGACGGCGGCGGCTCCTCGCGCTTTCCTTTCTCCTTTCTCCAACAACAAACAGGAAGTGCGTCACGCGCCGGCGGCGCGCCGCGTCCACTTCCGCCCGGCTTGACGCCGCGCATGCGCCCCGCCCGCCCCAGCCTTCCCGAAGGTTCTGGGCCCCCGGGCCGCGCGGCGCGGCCGAGCGCGGCTTCCGGCCGAGTCCCCGCCCCCGGGCCCGGCGGCGGCTCCGCGAACGCTGGGGGACGGCCGGGGGTCCTGCGCCCGGCCTAGGGCGTCGCCACGCGCGTCCCGCCCCCTCTGGGCCCCCTGGGTCTCCATGGGTCCCACCCCAGACCCGCGCGGAGCATGCGCGGGAGGGGGGGGCGGGCCAAAGCATGACCCCTGACCCCGGGGAGCTGGGGTCGGACTCAAGAACGACCTCTGACCCTGGGGAGCTGGGGTCCGACTCAAGAACGACCTCTGACCCTGGGGAGCTGGGGTCCGACTCAAGAACGACCTCTGACCCTGGGGAGCTGGGGTCCGACTCAAGAACGACCTCTGACCCTGGGGAGCTGGGGTCAGAATTAAGAACCGCCTCTGACCCTGGGGATCTGGGGTCCGACTCAAGAACGACCTCTGACCCTGGGGAGCTGGGGTCCGACTCAAGAACGACCTCTGACCCTGGGGAGCTGGGGTCAGAATCAAGAACGACCCCTGGCCCTGGGGAGCTGAGGTCGGACTGGAAGCCGTGACCCCTGACCCGTGGAAGTGGGGTGGGGCTGGGAGCTGTCGCCAGGCCCCAGGAAGTCGGTCAGTGCAGAGCAGAGCGGGGTCTGAGTTCTGCTCCTGGCACAGGTGTCGGCTGTCCCCCCGCGTGACCCCGGGCACCGTCGCGGCCTAGTCAGGCCCCTTGGGGAAGGAGGGGCTGGTGCATCTTCCCCTGGCCTCCTGGGCGCTGCCGCGGCCAGTCCCAGCCACCTCTCAGCTGCCACCCCTGCTGCTCCTCAGTCCTCCGCGCCCTTGGCACCTGACACTGTACAAAGGGTGACAGCACCTTCGTGTCCAGCGTCAAGGACGCTTACGTTGCCATGGCTCTAGCCTAACCTATTTCGAAACAAAAGGTGCCTCCCGACGCTGTCCACCTGAAACTGATCCACTGTATGTCAACCGTGATTGTAAAATAAACTTTGAAAAAAGATTGCTTTCTATTGTGTATATTTATTCCTCACGTTTCCTGAACTCTTCTTGTATTACTTAGGTCGTTTTTAGCAGACGACCACTTAGCACAAGAAATCAACATTTACTGGAATAAATTCTCTAGGTTTGAGAAACGCGTGGTCAAAAGGAAGGAATAACTCAGTATCTGGTTTCAGTATGGACATCTCATGACAAAACCGAAGAGAATCCCAGCGGAGGCTGGAATTTCATTCAGATATATGCACTGTTTGGCGCGGTCACATGTAACCATATCTACCAGCAGGTTGATGGAGTTTTATTTTCCTCCCGGTGTTGACAGTACTATCATGTGACACTTTGCATTTAAACCAGTCCCTGCAGCAAGTGTGAGCTAATCTTGAAAAGCAGACAGCACAGACACATGAATTTTAAATAGCAAGCAGCAGGCTAGCCACAAATAACTTCTTCCTCCCAAAAGAAAATAAAAATATTTACTGAAACATCTGTCAGTGGGGCGAACTGTACCGTGAGGAAAACCAACTCGAGTACAAAACGGGGTGCCACCCCTGGTGAACGCACATGGTATCCTGGATAGCACGGGAATATTTAAGGAACTCTGAAACCACCCACGAGCTCTTTTGAGATAAGATTAAGGATTTATTTCAAAGTTAATGTCAGCCGGGAACGTGCTACTGGAAGCTCTACTTCAGAGGATAATCATTTTAAATGGAACAGCAGGTCCTGGCCGTTTTCGCTCAGTGGTGAGAGCATTGGCCCTCAAACCGAAGGATCCTGGGTTCGATTCTGGCTAAGAGCACGGACCTCAGTTGCAGGCTCAATCCCCGGCCGCAGTCGGGACGTGTGCGGGAGGCAACCAATTGATGTGTGTGTGTGTGTGTCTCTCTCCCTTCCACTCTCCCGAAAGCAATGGAAAAAAGAATATCCTTGGGTGGAGGTTAAAGAATTAAATAAATGGAGCAGAAGGATTTAAACGGGGGTGTCAGTCGACGTGTGCCTAGGGAAGGTGAGGATGTCAGTTTGACAGGAGCAGAGACTATGAACCATGATTGGAGAGACAAAGGTTGATGGGCGGGCCCTGGCCGGTGTGCTCAGTGGTTAGAGCATTGCCCTAGCTCAGAAGGGCCCAGGGTTTGATTCCCTGTCAAGGGCATGTACCTGGGTTGCAGGTTCTATCCCAGGCCCTGGTCAGGGCACATGTGGGAGGCAACCAATGGATGTGTGCCTCTCACATCGATGTCTCTCTCTCTCTCTCTCTTCCTCCCACTCTCTCTAAAAAAAAAAAATCAATGGATAAAAATATCCTCAAGTGAGGATTATCAAAAAAAAAAAAGGATAGAGGCATTTGGGGGCCAAGGACTTGGCATGTTCTCTGGTCGGGGGGGGGAAGCCCAGCAGTGACTCCTCTGAGGTCCATGGGATGGATAGTAGACGAGTCGGGAGACTGTTTCTGTAGAATGTGGGTAACAAGCTGGCCGTGAAGGTTAATTACATGTGCTTCCCTCGGTGCCTGGCACTTACACTCAGTAAATAATAGCTCTTGTGTGTCATGCCCCTTTGGGAAACTGATAGAAGGTACGGGCTTCTCTCCAGCAAAATGTGCCAGTGATACGCAGGAGCCTGCAGGCGCGCTCGGTACACAGCAGCCAAGCCCGTCGCCCGTGAGCGCAGGAGCCTCCGATGAGGATCCTTCCCCAGCGACATCTTCTCAATTTTTACCCAACTGTGAAATCTGCCTTTGACCCAAGGGTCACGTTTATAGAAATTTCCCCTGAAACAATAAATGCAGTGTTAAAGGGGAAAAACACAGGCCCGAAATGGCCTCACTTGCCCTAAAGCCCATGAGACAAAACCTAGACTTAATGCCTGACCTAAGTAAGTGATATTTCAACCTCTCCCTGAAACATAATCAAGTATCTGGAATTTTCTGGCCAACACCAAGGAGATAATCTGTCCTGTGGGCCTTCTCCATCCCCCCACGTCCCCATAGAAAGAAGAGGCAACCTGCATGAGACAGCCCTGGCCACTCCCTTCTCCCCAAAAGACGAGCTCCTGGCCTAAAAATAACACTTTCTCTTTTTTTGCTCCCTTACCCTACTTTTCTTCCTATAAAAACTTTCTATTTTGTACTGAGACGGGACAAGCGGAAGAGGGAGACTGAGGCAGGCAGTTAAACAGCAGTTTGCAGCCATCTAGAAAATCCTGCCTTCCCTAAACCAGCGACACTTAAGAATAAATGGTTTGCATTTCTCCTCCGTAGGCAGAGAGTAAATAGCTCAAATCACCCCACTCAGGGGGGCAGAGAGCAGAAACCCAATGAGTGCCGTCTGCCAACCACCCCAAGGACAGATGAAGTTAAGGGTACAAACCTCATTTTGGTACCAACATAAAGCTGATGAATGTTCTATTGGATCCTCCCTTAAGACCTCCCCTAAACGCCCAGCCTTTATTATTTTATTTTATTTTATTTTATTATTTTATTTTATTTTAATTTAATTTAATTTTATTTTATTTTATTTTTAAATATATCTCTATTGATTTCAGAGAGAGAGGAAGGGAGAGGGAGAGAGAGAGAGAAACATCCATGAGGAGAGAGTCATGGATCGGCTGCCTCCTGCACGCCCCACACTGGGGATCGAGCCCGTAGCCTGGGCATGTGCCCTGACTGGAATCGAATCCTGACCTCTTGGATTCTAGGTCGATGCTCAATGGATGAGACACACCCCGGCCGGGCAACACCCAGCCTTTAAAAACCCTCAAAACCAAGGTCCCAGCACAGGCTCTTCCCCCCAGGAGCACGTCTGCGCCTCCCCCTGCCCCCTTCTTTCCCCACAGGCATCTCCTAAATCCTAAGGGACCCCAGGAGACTTGCAACCAGGGCAGCAATGGGCAGTGGCAGTTCATCTTGGGGAAACCCCCTGAGCCTGCCCCCTTTCCTCCGGCTTCTTAGTGACCCAAAGCAGCCCAGCCTAGGCTCATTTCCCCAGCATCCTCTAAAATTAAAAAAAAAAAAAAAAAAGAAGAAAAGCGGCCTGGCCGGCGTGGCTCAGTGGTTGAGCATCGGCCTAGGATCCAGGAGATCGAGGTTCGATTCCCAGTCAGGGCACAGGCCCGGGTTGCGGGCTCGATCCCTCAGTCGGGGGCGAGCAGGAGGCAGCCGATCAGTGACTCTCATCATTGATGTTTCCATCTCTCTCTCCCTCTCCCGTCCTCTCTCTGAAATCAATAAAGACACAGTTAAAAAAAAAAAAATGCTGGGTGGGGGAGGTCTGTTATCAGGAAAAGCGAAGTAAATGTGGACGGAAAGGGGCCACGTACTAAACCTCACAAGCTCAGGAGAGGCCCGGGTGGCAGCCTTACAAACTCAGAGGCCTAAAAGGAACCACAGAGGACCGTCTGAAATTACAACTTTCTAGCTAAGAGCAGTTTATGGCAGTTAGTCAAGTCCTAGGCCGGTATTTTCCCTGACAAAGGTCCATCTTTACCTTAAGTGGGCCTTTTGCATCTAGCTTAGCATACCTTTGGAAAGTCGGGGTAATTTCCTTTTTTGCAGGACCCCTCAGGGCAGAACCAACACCCCAGAGCAGAAACCACAAATCCCTTCATTGTTACTGTTATTGTGTTAATTGTTGGCAGTTAACTATCCCGCACCCACCTGTGTAAAAAAGGTCCGAGTCTATTAATTTTACTTTTTACCCAATCCCAGGGATTTCCCCCCGCTTTGCTTTCTCCCGCCTCCCGAATCTATCACCAATGGACGTAACCCACACACACCTGACTGTAATGTATAAATCAAGGTGCAAAACTGCCTTTCTCTGGGGCCTGTTCTCAATCCTTTGAGATTTTGCTTCCCAGCAATTGCTGACGGTTTGGCTCAAATAAACTCACAAAAATTCTTACAGGTTTGGGCATTTCTCACACAGGTAGTTCTGCAGGTTTCAGCGGGGGCTGCCTTCCCCGTCGAGAAGATCCTCCTGGGATTTACAATGGTCCCCCTCTTCCGGGCACCGAGGGAGACAATTTACAAACGGAGATTTCCCTTCCGAACGTAAATTTCCCTCGCAAAGGGTAAATGTCCCGGCAACTGCCGACAGCTTGGCTCAGATAAACTCACGAAAGCCCTTTGCAGGTTTGAATGTTTCTTACGTGGACACATTACGTATAAAATATATTCATTGTGTTTATTATTACTTTTCACGACCGATAAAATAATTTTTATAAAGTTGAAACCCTGAGTGACGAGCGGTCCCTTTAGAATTAGCAGCCATGCCCGGCCGGGCCTGGCTCAGCGGCTGAGCATCGACCTGGGATCCAGGCGATCGGGGTTCGATTCCTGGTCAGGGCACATGCCCGGGTTGTGGGCTCGATCAATGCCTCTCTCATCATTGATGTTTCTGTCTCTCTCTCTCCCTCTCCTACCCTCTCTCTGAAATCAATAAAGATATATTAAAAAAAAAAGAATTAGCAGCCATGTGGTGCGAGGTGGTAAGAGGCTGAAGTGTGAACAGTGTATTTACATTTATCTGTTTCTCGGACATGTATTAAACACCTACTGTGTACCAGCACCCTGCTGGGCTCCGAGCGCCGCTCCGAGAAGACGGGCCTCCCTCCCTGGAGGGGGCGCTTAGGGTCCAGTGAGGAAGACGGTGGGTCCAGTGTCGGAGGGAGAGGGCATCCAAATTGGGGGGGCAGCAGGGTTAAGGAAAGCTTCCCAGAGGAGGCAAAGCTTGTGTGAGTTGTTTTTTAAAAATATGTCTTTATAGATTTCAGAGAGGGAGGGAAAGGGAGAGAGAGAAACATCATGATGAGAGTCACTGACTGGCTGCCTCCTGCTCGCCCCCTGCTGGGGATCGAGCACACAACCCAGGCACGTGCCCCGACCCGGGATCGAACCTCGATCTCCTGGATCCCAGGTCGATGCTCCACTGCTGAGCCACACCGGCCGGGCAGTGTGTGAGTTTGAAAAATGAGTTCACAGTCGAAGCCCTGCGTGGGTGCAGAGAATTCCGGACAGAGGAAACATTTCCAAAGATGGCCAAGGCAGAAGGGAAAAGAGGGGCTATTTTTAAAGCTTAACCTTTTCTACGGTCCAGTGAGACAGGCCCGGAAGTCTCCTTCCCAGGCAGAGGGTAAGAAGCTCAAATCACCCCACTCAGGGTGGCGGAGAGCAGAAACCCACTGAGTGCCGTCTGCCAGCCACACCCAACGACAGGTGAAATTAAGAGAATAAACCTCATTTTGGTGCCAGCATAAAGCTGATGAATATTCTATTGAGATCCTTCCCTAAATGCCCAGCCTTTAAAAACCCTCAAAAAACCAAGGTCCCAGGTGTGTTCCTCCCAGGAGCATGCCCGCACCCTCCCCCTCCCCTTCTCCCCCCACAGGCATCTCTTAAACTCTAAGGGACCCCAGGAGACTCGCAACCAGGCCAGCAATGGGCAGCGACAGCTCATCCCGGGCAAACGCCACGAACGTGTCTTCTCCGTGAGCCAAAGCAGCCCAGCCGAGGCTCATGTCCCCAGCCCGTCCTTGTTTCACTGTCCCCAGCTTTAATAAACATCCTCTAAAATCCACCTGGACTCGTGCCGGGAAACTTTTACTGCATGAAGTCAAGAACCTGCACACTACCCGCTGGCCCTCGGCAGACCCACTCGGGGCCAGGGGCCACAGTTTCCACATTTTTTCATTCCTTCTGTGACATCTCAAACCTTCAACCTTTACAGCCCAGTGGTATCTTTTTTTTTTTTTTTAAGCCAAAGGGAACCTCCCAGTCCTTTCTTTCTTTTTTTTTTTTTTTTTTTTTAATATGTTTTTATTTATTTCAGAGAGAGAGGAAGGGAGAGGGAGAGAGAGAGAGAAACATCAATGATGTGAGAGTTATTGATCCGCTGCCTCCCTGCTGGGGATCGAGCCCACAACCCTGGCATGTGCCTTGACTGGGGATCAAACTGGGACTTGAACTGGCAAATACTTTGGTTCATGGGATGGTGGTCAGCCACTGAGCCACCCGGGCCAGGGCTTCTTCCTGGTGCCTTTCAGAGCCATGGCCTCAGCGTGACTCCCGGACCTCCTGACTGACTTACAGGTTCCTGCAGGAGAGGGAACAGCGGTGAGTCAGGAGCAGATGGAAGGAGAGAAGTCCACTGTGGCTGCCATGCGTCCTCCTCAAAGAGCAAGCCAGCTGCTTGTAGGTGGTGACCTGATTCACCTCTGTGCCTGGCGTCCCCTGAACACCCAATAAAATGTCAGTGTTGATGATGCCCCGGCTTTAACCACGCACAAGCCTCAGTCTCCCTGTCTGTAAAATAGGAATCGTGATCGCTGCAATATCTTATGTGGTCACTGGGAATGATTAGCTCGTTGAGATCCCCAGATAAAAGGTGTGAAAGCACGTATTCTATGAGAAATGGGCCATTGCACATATTTCACAAATATTTAAGGCGTTTCTCTAATGAAAACACGGCCTCCCAGGCCTCAGAGGAATATACGTCAATCAGAAATCCCAAAGGAGGCCCGGCTGGTGTGGCTCAGTTGGTCGAGCATCATCGGTGCACCAAGAGGTCCCCGGTTCAATGTCTGATCAGGGCACATGCCCCAGGTTTCGGCTCAGTCCCCAGGAGGGGGTGTGCAGGAAGCAGCCAATCGATGTTTCTCTCTCTCCCTCTCCCTTCCTCGCTCTAAAATCAACAAAAACTTATTTTATTTATTTTATTTTTTAAACATATCTTTATTGATTTCAGAGAGAGGAAAGGAGGGGGAGAGAGAGATAGAAACATCAATGATGAGAGAGTCATTGATCGAGCCCACAACCCGGGCATGTTCCCTGACCGGGAATCGAACCCCGATCTCCTGGATCCTAGGTGGACGCTCAACCGCTGAGCACGCCCAGCTGGGCAACAAAAACTTATTTTAAAAAAATAAAATAAAAATCTCAAAGGGTACCAAGATTTCACAGGATCCTACATTAATAGGTAGTGTATGTTTTCAATTTCCTGTTTTCAAAACAAACTGCCCAGCTCCGCTGGGTAGCTCAGTCGGCTGGAGCACCATCTAGATTCGCCAAGGCTGCCGGTTTGGTCCCCGGTCAGGGCACATACAAGAATCAACCAATGATGCATCGGTAAGTGGAACAACAAGTCAACCTCTCTCCCTCCCTCTCTCTTCATCTTTCTCTCTCTTAGACCAATAAATAAAATTAAAACCAACAAACTGCCCAGAGTTCATACTAGAGCCAGCAGCTTAGTCCCTGACAAGTGAAACCCATTAAACAGAAACTTTCTCTGTGTTCCTGTCCCACCCACACATATATTCCTAGAAATCACGTTGCCATAAATAACCTCGGGCGTGTGGCTCAGTGGGAAGAGGCCTCGGTCTGGGGCAGTGTGTATACTAGGCGGCCTTTTCTGAAAAAAGGGGAAAACATAACAATAGTTTGGGTTTGCTTAAGGAACTCTGGCATTTCACCCCAGACACTGGGGAGGGGGGTGTGGGGGGTGGATACGGATGTCGGGGAGGGGCCGGGGTAAAAATGAGACTTTTCTCAATTTAGAGTTTTCAACTATGTGAATATGTTATCGATTGAAACATTTTCCAAATTAACTTTTTTAAAATATATCTTTACTGATTTCAGAGAGAGGAGAGAGAGAGAGAAACATCAATGATGAGAGAGTCATTGATGGGCTGCCTCCTGCACGCCCCCCACCGGGGGTCGAGCCCTTAACTGGGGCATGTGCCCTGACCGATAATTGAACTGGGATCTCTGGGATCCTAGGTCAATGCTCAACCGCTGAGCCACACTGGCCAGGCCTCCAAATTAATTTTTAAATAAAGCACTAGAGCCCTGGTCGGTGCGGCTCAGTTGGTTGGGTGTCGTCGGTGCACCAAAAGGTTGCTGGTTCGATTCCCGGTCAGGGCACAAGCCGGGGTTGCGGGCTCCATCCCCCGTAGGGGGCGTGCAGGAGGCAGCCGATCCACGGTCTCCTCTCACATCAGTGCTTCTCTCTCCCCTTCTCCCTTCCTCTCTCTCTAAAAATCAATAAAAATAAAAATAAGAATCAGAATAAATCACTCGAGAGGTTGACCTGTACGTAGCCAGGCAACGGGCCCGGCCAGCGTGGCTCAGTGGTTGAGCGTCAACCTATGAACCAGGAGGTCAGGGTTCGATTCCCGGTCAGGGCACAGGCCCGGGTTACAGGCTCGATCCCTAGTAGGGGGCGTGCAGGAGGCAGGGGATCGATGACTCTCTCTCTTCCCTCTCCCTTCCTCTCTCGGAAATCAATAGAACATATTTTTTAAAAATATAAAACAATAAAAAAACAAACAAGGAAAGAGGTCTGCTGCTGGGCCCAAGACCTACAGGAGACAAATTAACATTAAGTAGCGATGACAGCGAGTGGTTAGAGGTCCCCGGGCCCTCCGAACAGGCTGGTGCGCGCTCCACACACCACTTGGCGTGACTGTAAATGCCCCGGAGAGAAACCACAAACCACCTCCGGAGACGAAAGAACAGCTCGGCGCCCGAACTTCGCTGTAGGTTCCTCTTAATCCCAATCGCTTTCCTTTGATCCCTGCATGGCGGCCCCACGCCACGGCGGTCACGGCGCCAAACCAGGCGTTAGTTTCAGTGACGAAAACACCGCAAAGCTTTTCTTATTTAGTTCACCCTGCTAAGCGTTGGCCGGTGCACCTTCGGCAGCCACAGTGACCTTCTCGGCAGGTGCTCAGTAAGGTCAGTGATGAGTGAGTCCCAGAGCTCCCTCCGGGACAGCGGCCGGGAGAGTCACCTGGGGTGGGCAGAGCCCGGTTCCCCTCAGCCTGCCTCACCCGGTGGTCTGTGCACACCTGCCTGGGATCTCAGTCCCTTTGTAAATCAACCCTCCGGACTTCTGGTTGGAGCCAAGCCTTTCCTCCTGGGACACCGGCTAAATGGGCCCCTCCTTCTGCACCGTGCCCGAGCCTCCACGGCGTCGTGGCTCCTCCAGACCACGTCCCCGCTCCCTCGCCTGCTCCACAGTTGGAGACGCATAGTAGGTGCTCAGCAAACACATGCACTAATGGGGTGAGAGAGTGGGTGGCTATATTCTTGGACGGTGGTTCGGCTCAGCTGGGAGGCTAGAGATTTGTGTGTGAGTCCCAAGGGCTGGGGGCTCCTGACAGTTGGGAAGGACTGACAACCAGCAGGGGCCCACGAGAGCAACCAGGAGCACAGGACCGGGGTTCCTGCCACGCTGTGCGGGACAGAAGGCCGGGGAGGAGAGGGATGTGGGAAAAGCCCTCCAGTGTGCACGGGGCAGCCTGCTGAGAGGGAGCTGAAGGTCCGAGGACCCAGAAGGTCCCAGGGCAGCCCTCGCGGGGAATACGGGTGGGGGATCCTGCTCCCCCGTCCTGAGACAGGTAGCTGAACAAACTAGCCCAGCAATTTACAGCCAGGTGCAGAAGATCACAGCCCTAAGGACAACATCTAGGCCTCAGTTGTATTTCTGCTCCAGGCCCAGAAAAGCAGCAAAACCAGGTGGGTGACACCAGGACCAGCTGCAGTGACCAATGACCCCCTGCCCTGGCTCTGACCAATCCATGGAGACCAGGACCCTAAGAGAGCACACCTGGAAAACTGATGAATATTCGGCTGAAACCCTCCCCTGAGAGCTCCCCTAAAATCCTGCCTGCAAGAGAGATAAAAACCCTCAAGACGAAGGACCCAGCGCGTGCTCTTCGCCTGGGAGCAGCCCCACCATTCCCTTCCCCTTCTCCCTCCCCCACTGACACCCGTCTCCTAAACTCTAAAGGACCCCATAAGGCCTGCAACCGGGGGAGCAATGGGCAGCAGCAGCTCGTCCCACCCTGACCCCCTGACCTTGTCTCCAAGGCCCCTTTGCTCTGACTTCCCAGTGAGCTAAGCCAGCCCAGCCCAGGCTCCCCTGCTGTTCCTTCTATGCTAAGCCCTTCCCTGTTTCACTGTCCCCAGTTTTAATAAATGTTCCCTCATAGTCACCCGGACTCGTGTTGTGAGGGTTTTTTTGTGTTTGTTTTATTAAATATGTTTTTATTTATTTATTTTTTAAATATATCATTATTGATTTCAGAGAGAGGAAAGGAGAGGGAGAGAGAGCATGTGCTCTGACCGGGCATGTGCTCTGACCGGGAGTTGAACCTCGATTGCCTGGATCCTAGGTCGACGCTCAACAGCTAAGCCACGCCCGGCCGGGCTTAAATATGTTTTTTATTGACTTTTTCAGAGAAAGAGAGAGGGAGAGAGAGAGAAACATCGATCGGTGGCCTCCTGTACAAGCCCAGACCAGGGCTGCAACCCGGGTACGTGCCCTGACTGGGAATCGAACCTGCAACCTTTCAGTGCACTGGATGACCGTCAACCAGCTGAGCTACACCGGCCAGGGTGTGAAGTTTTTCCTGCACAAACTCAAGAACCTGCACACGACCAGCCGGCCCGAGGCAGGCAGACCCGGTGCTCAGGGCCGGGGCCCCCGTCCGGTAACAGTTGGACAGACAGGAATCCCAGACTTCACAACAAAAAGTAGGGAAAGGCCTTGTTTGTCTCCATTTCTTCAGAGTAAAAATAGTTCCAAAGTTGGAAAATCGTAGCAATTATGCTCTGCATTCATGAGAAATGAAATCATAATGTCCTCATTGTTAGTTTGCCCCTGGGGCCAAGTGGTTCTCGTTCAGTTAAGGGAAACGGAACAACGGCTGCCTTTCTGTCTGGGTCAGGCCACCGGCGTCACGGTTACCTGGCAGGTGAGAAAGCCCAGCCCTCCCGATGCCCTCCAGGGGCCTGGTCGCCTCGGTGCCCCTGGACTCAGGCCACATCATTTCGTATTTCACGGGGCCTCCCAGCAGCTGCGCGGCCTCATTTTTCCCGGGGGGCCCTCCTCACTGACGAGGCAAATGTTTACGATATTATCAGGACCAAGGGGTCAGGACGGTCGAGTCTCAGGAGCAAAATCCCACTGGAAGAGCCCTGGCCGGTGTGGCTCAGTGGCTGAGTGTCGTCTCACGCACCACAAGGTCGCGGGTTCGATTCCAGGTCAGGGCGCATGCCCGGGTTGTGGGCTCAATCCCCAGACGGGGGCGTGCAGGAGGCTGCCAAGAGATGTTTCTCTCCTCTCTCTAAAATCAATAAAAACATTTGAAAACATCCAACTGGAATAGATGATGAGCCAGAGTGGCAGCCCCGCTTGAGGCCACGCAGGAAGTCAGGCAGAATCCTGGGGACCTGGGCTGGCGTCCTGGGGACCCAGCCTCCTCTGTGCTCTCGTCAGCTGGTGGCTGCTCCTCCTGGGCTGAGGCCTCCCTCCTGGGATTTTCTGGAACCCAGGACCCCAGGAGGGAGGCCTCAGCCCAGATGGGTTAGAAGATAATTGTTTCCGGAGTGGATTTGTCCGAAACTGCCACTGTCCCCAGCACCCATTTCCCTTGTTCCATAGGATAAACCCTGAGTCCCAGGTCCTCGGCTTATTAGAACAAAGTCTGCATCCCAGGATTCCTGGGGGCCGTGCTCAGGCCAGGGTCAAGGTTAATAGTTGTGGGACAGATTTCCAGCATTTTCTTTTTTTTGTTATTTCTCACCTGAGGATATTTTTTCCATTGCTTGTTAGAGAGAGTGGAAGGGAGGGGGAGAGAGAGAGAGAGAGAGACATGGATTGGTTGCCACCCGCATGTGCCCCGACTGGGGTAGGGATTGAACTTGCAACCCAGGTATGTGCCTTTGACCAGGAATCGAGCCCACAGCCCTTCGGTGCTCTAACCACGGAGCCACACCGGCCAGGGCTCCAGCATTTTCTTTAAAACGTAGCCTGAAGACCTGGGACAGCCCCCCAGGCCCCCAACCTCCGTGTGAGAGAGGAGTGCGAGCTGTGTGCAGCCGGTCCTGTGGGCCTCAAACTCCTACCTGGTGACTCCCGTGGGCTGTGCCTCAGGATCCCAGAGATGACGGCGACCAGAACCCAGGAATAGGCCGGGCACCGGGGACAAGTGTTGGGGAAAGTAATGAAGAGCAAACTCTCCTCCCAGCCTCGGAAACAGAGGCCAAAAAGAAATCAAGCATCAAATCGGAACAGCTGCATGGCACAGGTGGAGAGCAGAGTGGAGTCAGAGCCCCCTGCGAGCGGCAGACACACCCCTTGTCGGGCGGGCTTTGCACGCGGGACTCGATGCCCCTGAGGTCAGGAAACCATGGCTTCGCTTCCTGGGTGATCCCACCTGGAAGACGTGCTGTGGGTCCCAGGAGCAGCTCTACAGGTGAGACGGCCGGAGGCTACGAGCCACTGAAAGATCTACATACCTTTGAAGGTCAGAGGAAGGACACGGACGGGACCAGAGACCACCATCTCCTGCCGGTGGCTGGAGAAGACCGAGTGGCCGAAGAGGGGGCCGGGGCAGACTGGTTGCGCTGGGAAGGCTTTTACACAGCCAGGAGGAAATGCTGAGCAGGCAGGTAGATGTTTGGATCTGCAGATGGATGTGTCGGCGAGTCCTCAGCATGTGGCTGCAGGTGACGGCGGGTAAAGCCTTGGGCCTGGATCCGCTCACCTGGCCTGAGCCCTCACTGTCCTCTCAGAGGTGACAGGGAGCAGCCCCCAGGGACAGTAGGAGTGGCCTCCCAGGCAGGAGGGGCAGGAGGGGAGCCCCTGGAGCCCAGAGAGGAGGCTGATCCTAGAGGGCCAGGAAAACGGCCAGGGTGGCGAGGCAGGGACGTGACCAGGACGGGAGCACAGCCCCTGGGCTGGGTGTCTGGGCTCAAAGGCCTGCCTTCCAACAGCAAGTTGACTTTTAGGAGCACATCACAGCCGGCTTGCCTCGCTCTCAACCCCGGAGGGCCCCGGTCACACCCAGACCGCACCTGTCACCTGTGGCATCGGAAGCCCCCTCTGCCAGGCCCCTCACGTGGCTGTGGAGGGCCACCGGGTTCGTGCCCCGTGAGCCACAATTTCTATGAGTGACTGTTCACTGTCCTGAGAACGCACCGAGCTGCTGGACTTACCTCGGGGTTGTCCTGCTGTCGTCGTGGAAACAACCCCTATTTAAAATGGAAACAACCCCTATTTAAAATGGCAATTTAGCCCAGCCCGTGTGACTCAGTGGTTGAGCTTGGGCCCATGAACAAGGTGTCACCAGTTTGATTCTTGGTCAGGGCACAGGCCTGGGTTGTGGCCTCAACCCCCCATCAGGGGCAGGCAGGAGGGAGCTGATTGATGTTTTCCTCTCTCATCAATGTTTCTCTCTCTCTCTCCCCCTTTTACTCTCTCTGAAAATCAATAAAAACATACCCTTGGGTGAGAATTTTTTTTTTTTTTTTTTTAAAAGGTAGCCCTAGCTGGTTTGGCCCAGTGGTGAAAGCATCGGCCTATGGACTGAAGGGTCCCGGGTTCAATTCTGACCAAGAGTATGTGCCTCAGTTGCAGCTGGATCCCTGGCCCTGGTTGAGGTGCTGGGGTGCGTTTTGGGAGACAACCAATCAATGTGTCTCTCTCACATCAATGTTTCTCTCTCTCTCTCTTCCATTTTCTCCCTTCCACTCTCTCTGAAAAGCAATGGAAAAAATATTTAAATCCTCCAGTGAGGATTTAAAGAAATCATTTAAAGAAATAAGAAAGAGAATATCGTAAAAGACGTCGGAGTGGGTGGAAAGTGATTCCAGGGTGCCCTGAAGCTCACTCGCCAGATAGTTAAGAGATATTTAGTGACTATAATTGTAGAAAACTCATAATGCAAAGGATTTAAGCCCACAGAAATGCAAATTAATTATGCCCAGTGGGGTGGGGTTGGTTACTGTCCTGGGATAGACCGGGCAATTCATCTGGGAATCCCGGCCTTGCTCTGTGAACCTGGTTCCTGGATGTCCCTCTGGAACCAGCTGTAACGTCTTCGTGAGTTCGATACAATCTGGACTCATTAATTTTATGTCTACATGAGTCATGATTGTATCTTCTTTTAAAAATCACTTTTTACTCTCTCCTAAGAGTAAATTCCTAAAATAGAACCACTGGGAGGAAACACAGATACACTTTTTAATACATATAGGGTCAGGTTGCCTTCCCTGCAAAGGTTCTGATTTACAATCCCACCAAACAAACGCATGAAAAGCCGGCTTCCTCGAACTCCCAGCAAGATCCAACCTGTTTATCCTAAATCTCTGGCAAGCTGATAGGTGAGAAGTACTGCTTAGTTTTATCACCTGGCATAAATTATTTTTATTACTATTATGGGCGTTATGAGTATTGTACTTTTTTTTTTTTCCCAGTCTTCACCCAAGGATATTTTTCCTATTGAGTTTTAGAGAGTGCAAGGGAAAGAGAAAGAGAGAAACACTGATATGAGACACGTGGATTGGCTGCCTCCCATACAGGCCTCGCCCCAGGCTGGGGATCAAACCTGCAACCCAGGTGCATGCCCTTGATTGAGAATCGAACCTTTGACCCTTCGGTGTGGGTGCCGACACTCTAACTACTGAACCACGCTGGCCAGGGCCCTCCCAGACTCTTTTTTAAAAAAATATGTTTTGCCCGGCCGGGCGTGGCTCAGCGGTTGAGCGTAGACTTGGGATGCAGACGATCAGGGTTCGATTCCCGGGTCAGGGCACATGCCTGGGCTGTGGGCTCGATCAATGACTCTCTCACCATTGATGTTTCTAGCTCTGTCTCTCCCTCTCCTCTCCTCTCTCTGAGATCAATAAAGATATATTTAAAATATATATATATATGTTTTATTGATCTCAGAGAGAGGAAGGGAGAGGGAGAGAGAGAAACATAATTGATGAGTCATTGATCGGCTGCCTCCTGCAGGCCCCCTACTGGGGATCCAGCCCACAACCCAGGCCTGTACCGTGACTTGAACCTTGATCTCTTGGATCCCAGGTGGACGTTCAACCGCTGAGCCTCGCCCACTGGGCAGCACAGGCTCCGATTCTAACCAGCCCTTCGAATTACTCATCACTGAGTTCTCCCACACACAGTAACAGACTCTGTTTCTTTTCCTCCTGTTAATCTGCCCATCCTCAGTTTAATTTGCAGGGTCTCAGAGATGGAACCTAAGAGGGTAGAGAGACAAGTTTCCCTTCCCCAAATAAATACAAAAATAAAATAAAGTAACTTGAATGTTATTAGCCTCAGCGGCATCTGCATGTGTTTGAATTAGTAGCACGTGTCACTGTGAGACGGATGACTCAACCGGCGCTTAGAGGAAAAACATAACCCAATAGTCCTACTGCAGGGGAACTTACTCCTCAGGTGCATTTGCACAAGGGGCAGAGCTCTGTATGTTTTACATGTGCTGAGACATTAAACGAACTGGGATTAACCTAAGAATTCATTATTGGAAAACTGGTGATATAAACAATGGGAGAGCTGTGTTGTGGAATACTATGCAGCCATGAAAAAGGTAGATCAGCCTGGCCGGGCGTGGCTCAGAGGTTGAGCATCGACAGAGGATCCCCCGTCGGGGGCATAGAGGAGGCAGCCGATCATTCATGACTCTCTCATCATTTATGTTTCCATCTCTCCCTCTCCCTTCCTGTCTCTGAAATAATATATATATATTTTAAAGTAGATCAGACCCAGCCACTGTGCTCAGTGATTAGAGCATTGGCCTGAGCACTGAAGGGTCCCGGGTTCAATTCCCAGTGAAGGGCAAATACCTGGGTTGCAGGTTCAATCCTGGCCCAGGTTGGGGTCCGTGCGGGAGGCAACCAATCAATGTTTCTCTCTTATATCAATATTTCTCTCTCTCTCTCTCTCCTCCTTCTCTCCCTTTCTCCCTTCCACTTGCTCTAAAAAAATCAATGGAAAAAATATCCTCAGGTGAGGATTTAAAAAAAATTAAAAAGGCAGATTATTATGTCCTGACTTGGAAGGCTGTCCATTTTTCGTTATGTTATAGAAACATATTTTTTAAAACTAGAAAGAAAAACCAAAGCAAACAAAAGGACACAAAGCCCCACATGCAGACGACCAAGGAAAACCACACAGGATGTTCGTCTAGAAACCACGGCAGTAGGTGCCCGTTCAGGGTGGCCAGAAGCCCGTCTCTGAGATCAGAGCCCGACCACTTCCCGGCGTCGGGCGTCCCAGGACCTGGTGCACAGTCATCGTTGCCGGGGGGACACCGCCCCGAGCAAACGGAAGTGCCGGCTCTGTTGACTGTTGCTGCTGAGTTTGTTTGGTTTCCAGAACCACCGGGTTTTGTCTCCGGGCCCCGGAAAGACCGAGGCCGGACTCCCTCCCCAGCACGAGCCCAGGGCCTTAACCATGCGCGTGCCACCCCGGTGAGGCCCACTCCCCGCTCCCCTGGAGGCCCCTTTCCCAGACTCAAGGATCACCCCGCTTCCCTTCTAAGGCAAAGTCTCAAACTTTCCGTCTGAGGCTGTGTCAGGGGCTGACCTTTGCCCCCTCAACTGTGTTATGTGTTAGGAGCCTAACCTTTGATTCTTGGGGTGTGACCAGAGACAGGTCCACAGAGGTGACCAGGTTAAGAGGAGTCACTGGGGGTCTTACGTCTCCAAGGGGGCCCTAATGCTGTGTCCACTGGTGTCCTTGTGAGAAGGGAAATACGGACACAGAGACACACACTGGGAGGTGATGGGGAGACACGGGGGGAGGTGGCCATGCACAAGCCGAGGAGAGGGGCCTGGAACCCGTCTCTTCTCACTGTATCAGAGGGAACCAGCTCCGCCACCACCCGGATCCAGGGTTTCCGGCTTCCAGGCCCGTGAGGCAGTCACCTGTCGCCTAAGCTGCCCGGCGCGTGCTTCCTTGCAACGCGGTGCCTCTGACCTGCGCAGGCCCCACCGGCGCAGGGAGCAAGTGCCTCAGCTCTCGTGTTGAGTGTGAATTCCCGGGATGCCTGCCTTCGACCCCGACACGGGCACGGCTCTGTGGCTGACACACCAGCAGTGATCTGCATCAGTCACTGGCTGCATTTCCTCACGGTCATCCTACGGTTTTGTCACTCCCCGGGGGCATGCCGCCCAACGCCGGTGAGTGTGTGTCTGCAGACACGCGTCTCTGCTAGGCTCTGACATTACTGGGTGTGAGTGTTTCCTAAATCTTCTCAGAATTTTTTCCATTTTTTGCTGACCTCACAAGTTTAGAATAACCCGTGTCCGAGTCTGTGGGGCTGCAGACGGCCCCTCGGCGCACTGGACGATGCCAGGACTGCAAACTCATTTAAAAAAAATATCTTTATTGACCTCAGAGGGAGAAAGGGAGAGGGAGAGCGAGACAGAAATATCAGTGAGAGAGTCATTGATCGGCTGCCTCCTGCACGCCCCCGACTGGGGATCGAGCCTGCAACCCGGGCACGTGTCCTGACCGGGAATCGAACCGCCACCTCCTGGTTCACAGGTCGATGCTCAACGGCTGAGCTGCGCCGGCTGCAAACTCATTTTTAAATGTTACTGAATTTATAGTGGGTTTTGAGCCCCTTGGAATTCTCTCTGTCAATAAATAACCAGACTATAAACGCTGCTGCTCGAGGAGCCGTGATAATTTTGGGTGTTAAACGTGGTTCTCACAGTCAGAATACGGACGTGCCGTGTTCATGGTGCCCGACACGTCAAAGGCAACCATGTTATGCCATAAGTGCCTTGGCAAGATGGCTGGGGGCCCAGGGGCCCGAGACCGTGTCCGAGACCGCGACCGTGACCGTGACCATGACATACCCACAGGAGGTGGCTCCTGCCTGGAAGCGGCTCTTTCCCCAAAGGTGTCATCGAGCAGGTGGCCCAGATGTTATATAAGGGAGGCTCCCGCCCAAGGGAGTCAATGTTGCCCAAGTAGAATTTCCTTGGTGGAGACCTGCCCGTCCGCGGAGCCTGGAGGGGTTTTCCGCTGGAAGACGCTCTCGTTTTTTGGCTTCACAGATACTTCCTTGAATGTTTCTGGGGAATTCTGAGCTTGCCGATGGGGAGATGGGGGGATACCGCTCAGCGTGGGTTACTGGGGGTTCCCTCGGAGTCATTAATAACCTCAATCACTGGTGCATCCGCCATCCTGCCCTGCAGTGGCCCCAGGGTGCTTCCCTGTCACAGCCTGCGGAGGCCGGGCACCCGTGACCCGCTCTTGGGGCAAATGCCCAAGGCTGTCTGCCCAATAAATGGCTGGAAATGGGATTTGGGGACTGAGACGACAGGCATTTTAATTCCGGTGATGCCAAATTGAGTCTTTAAACATGAGCCGTGCTGACGGCCGTGGCCCAGGCCAGCCCAGGGGTCGGAGCTCAGGTGGCCCACGCAGGTCCCCGCAGCACCCCAGGGTCCCCACCAGCACACAGCCCAAGAAAAGGCAGCAAGCTCGCCGCTGCTGCTTTGCCACGTTGACCTTGTTGAGGTGCACAGCTCCGCGGCATTGGGCACATTCCGGTTGGGGAGCTGTCAATGCCATCCCCTCCAGAACCTCCCGTCTCGATTAAATGTTTACTCCCCTCCCCTCCTAGCCCGGCGCCACCCACCTACATCTCGTCCCATGGGTCTGAGGACTCTGGGGACCTCATTCACGAGTGGGATCCCACAGTCTTGGTCCTTCTGTTACTGGCTGAGCTCACTAAGCGTCGTATCCTCAGGCTCATCCAAGTCACAGCAGGTGTCGGAGTGTCTGTCCCCATTAGGGCCGGGTCACCTGGGGACCTGAGCCGATTCTTCCCCATGTCCTCCGAGCCCATCTGGCACGACTGCCCTGTGGAGATGGGTCCCTGGAGTCCTTGCAGGCTCCTATCTCTTCACCCCCCCACCCACGCTGCAGCTGGGTCAGCGGCCTTCCAGACTCGGCCAAGAACAGCCATGAAACAAGACATCGTGTATGACCCACACTTGGCGGCCCTGCTTCTCCCAGCGCCCTCATCTCACGGTGAGAGAGCCGAGGCTCCCGGGGTCGAGGCCTTGGCTCCACAGCTGCATGGGGATCCCTCCCCCCAGCGAGCTGAGGTCCTGCAGGCCCCAGCCCATCACCCGCACCTTCACCCGACCCCACCCCTTCATCCAGAGGGGCTTGGGGCACCCACGGGTCTACCTCCAGCCGTGCTTGGCAGGCGCGCTGACCTCCCCGACCTCTAGCTGCAGGCTGTCCAGGTAAACCAGCCGGCCAGGTGGCTTGGCTGTGCTTCCTGAGATCACATTGGCATCTCACCTGGAGCCTCTGAACCCTCTGGTCCACGTGACTGGTGGGGGGGGGGTTCAGGCATGGAGCCTGCAGATGGGGCGATAGTTGGGGACAGAGGTTCTTTCAGGCGGCCCTGGCTTCCCAGCTCTGCTGAGTGACATGCCCCACCCGCTGTGCCTACACCGCCATTGCTCCCCGGCAAACCTGTCCGTCCGCTGTCCTGGCCTGACTCACTGCCACTGTCCGGCTCCACCCTCGGTTCCCAAACCAGAACTGCTGGGCCTGCCTCTGACACACCTGAGCCCCTCCGTCCCTCCTGGCCAGGGCGGGAGGGGCAGCCACCCGGCCAATACCCTGGGAAATATCTCCTAAGCGCCCCTGGAGGAAACCCTCCCATGGCCGGCAGGCTGGAGGGAGGCTGTCAGTCATTTACACGTTAGCGAGAACAAGCCGGCTTTGCTTGACAGAGGGACCCCTTCAGGCCAGGGGCTTGTCCCTGGAGCCGGGAGGAGCCGCGGGAGGGAGCGTGGGGTGCGGCACAGAGCTCGGGATTTCCCAGAGAAGTGTCTGGACACGATGAGCCCAGCGGTTCTTGGGAAATATGTGTGTTGTTCTGAATCCTGAGGAAAGATCAGTTGAGAAACTATAAAATGGGATCAAGGACGATCGTTCTCCTGCAAGAGTTAGAACTTCATCACTGATGTAAAGACACCCCAGCTGGGGGGCCCCCCCCCATGTCCGTCAGGAGCTGGAGAAGGAAAGCAGAAGTGGGGGGACGTTTTGGGGGAAGTGGGGCAGTTAGAGAGGAGCCAGCCGGCTCCGGGCACCTTGCTGGGAGCTGGGAGTGGGTGACGGACTGTCTGCCACTGCGGGTGAGTCATCCCTGCACATAAAACCTGCCCGAGTCAGCCACCCACCTGCAACACCCTTCAGGTCCTGACAGGTGTCCCCCGAGGACACTGTGGGGCCTCTCGCGGGGTCTGGGCCGGGTGCTCCCTGGCTGTCGGATGGAGCGTTGCATTCTGTGCACGGTGCCCAGGGACGTTCAGGCGTTGGCCCCGGGCTAAGGGTCCTTGTAAACACCAGAAACTCAATTTTCCTTATGAAACAACTTTTTAGACATCCAGAGTCTGAGAACTGGGAGCATTTTAAGAAAGATAAATAAAATCAACCAACTCGTGGCCGGAGCTGCTTCGTTTCTTTCTTCCTTTTTTATATGTTTTTATTGATTTCAGAGAGAGGAAGGAAGAGGGAGAGAAACATCAGTGATGAGCCCCGCCCTTTCTCTCTCTGAAATCAATAAAAACATATATACACATAGAAGTATAATGTTCCTAAAAAAAAAAAACCATCAATGATGAGAGTCACTGACTGGCCGCCCGCCTCCTGCACGCCCCTGACTGGGGATCCCCCGGAAACGGGGGGCATGTGTCCTGACCGGGAATCGAACCTGTGACTTCCTGGTCCAGAGGCCGACGCTCAGCGACTGAGCCTCACCGGCCGGGCCAGAGCTGCTCTTAGTCACTGCTAACCAAGCGTTTATCATCGTGTTTCTTCTATTTATTTTTTATTATTTTTTTATACCATCGTGTCTTTGTAAAACAGACAAGCCCCAAACTGCTTGTGTGACCCTGTCGCAGAAACACGTGACGGGCGATGGTCGGGATGACTTGAGGCGGGAACGCGAGGTGGCAGAGGAAGGTGACGGACGAACGCGTGATGTCAGGAACCTGACCCCGGTCAGGAATCCCGGCTTCATTCCCGAGTCCTGAAGACGCATCCCTGTCTGGGCTGGTGACTAAGGGCCGCCCACGTCACCGCCCCACCTCCGGCGACAACAGGCCCCTTGTTCATTCGACAAACGTTTCTTGAACTCGGACCATGTCCGGGGCTGGGTGAGGCCCCTCCTCCGGGACAGGCAGGGGACGTGCAGTGACCAGGCATTAGAACAGGACCGTGTGCCGCAGCCGGGGGCAGCAGGGTGAGCTGGGTTATCCGCTCTGTCCCCCAAAAAGCTGTGGAGATGCACGGAGGACACCGGCCTGGAAGGGAGGGTGTCCTGGGCACGGGGCGGGTGCAGAGCTGTAGGAAGAAGGGGACAGAGAAGGTGGGGTCGGCCTGAGAACCCCACGCCCGGGAGACAGCCTCCTGGATGACCGCCTGGTGGGGGACGCCCACCGCCTGTGGGTCCGGAGTCCCGGGGCCCGTCTGCGTAGCAGAGGCTGAAGCCAACGCCATGAGGTCATGGAGTCTGCGGCCCCGCCCGGCCGGCTGCGGCCCTGACTCAGGTGGGGTGTGCCCGGCCCGCGCAGCCTGCAGGGTTCCCACCTGGCCAGGAGCCTGGGGGTGCCTTCCCGACAGGGCCACAGCCGCCGTGTGCTGTGGTCCAGGCTCAACAAGCCTGCACGTGGGTCTTCTCGTGGCCGGTTTACAGAGGGGAAACTGAGGCACGGAGCAGTGGAGTGACTGGCTCGGAGCTGATACGCTCGGGTGTCTGGCCCCAGCTGTGCTCTCCTGCTGCCCCAGGGTGGGCCCCAATCCTGTGGGGACTGCGGACGAGGCTGGACCTTTGGCTTTCAGTGCAGCCCCCCAACCCCCGTCTCCTCCCGAGGGGGGCCACGCCCCAGGGTTAGATGTCCTGAGAGCCACCTGGGCACAAATGTTCTGGAATGTTCTAGACCCTGCCGGGGCATTTCCATCTTTCCATTTTAAAAAAAAATATATATATATTGATTTCAGAGAGAGGGAGGGAGAGAGAAACATCCATGATGAGAGTCACGGATCGGCTGCCCCCTGCGCGCCCCCGACTGGGGATGGAGCCCGCAGCCCGGCCTGTGCCCTGACCTGACTCGAACCTCAGCCTCCTGGATCCCAGGTCGCCGCTGAGCCGCGCAGGCCGGGCTCCACCTTTCCTTCACCCTCCCGCCAGGCATCCCGCGGCTCCCATCGCAAGTTGGGGGCCTTCTCCCTGGTCTTGGGTGTTCAGGGACCCTTGGCTGGGACACGAGAAATAAGCCAGCCTGTGCTGCTCCGTCCCAGCCGCCCGCCCACCGTGCTGGGCCCTGGACCGGCCGCGGCGGCCAGCTGGGCCTCTGGGTGTCCTGGCTGTGCGCCCAGCTTTGGCCTCCAGGTAAAACACAGGACACCGGTGGCGTGAGAATTCCAGGTAAACAACTTGGGGCGCACGCGCCTGGGCTAACAGGTAACAGTCAGTGTTTGCCTGAAAGGCCCACCTCGCTGGGCGCTGGGCTCCGTGGGTCTGCGTGGCCCTGACCCTGCAGCCTGAACCCCGTGCAATGGGCCTTCGAGAAAGTCGCGGACCCACAGCTGGGCCCTCGGGCGGTGCCAGCATCAGGGCCCCGGGGGCCACCCGCGGCGATGGCTGTGCCCGCTCTCCTGGTCCACAGAACTGTTGAGCAGGTTACTCAACACGACCAACGGCCTTGCCAGAGATGTAAATAATTAAAGCTCCGTCTTAAGTTACCGGAAGGATTAAATGTGTTTTACACTCCCACATGGCCCGGCCTCGGCCACCTGTCCATAAAACGAGATGCCGCACCCGAGGGGACACCTCTGGGCAGGGGGGCGGATCGGGTGGAGCCGGGGGGGGGGGGGCACTGAGGCCCGGGATCCAGTGTCTCCCATGAGACAGTCGTCCATCATTCAGTCACCCATCCCTTCAGCCAAGGGAGCTCAGGGCAGTTCCGGCCCAGGACAGGCACTCAGGTGACCCCCCTGTTTTGTAGGAAGGTCTCAGCACCCCCGGCCCCCACCCACCGATTGCCAGGAGCTATGCCCCCTCTGTGTGTGACAACCTGAAATGTCTCCAGGTGGCCAGATCGCCCCCCCTCCCGTTAGAGCCTCTGTCTGGAGGGAGAGACTGGGGAGTGGATGGCGGGTTGTGACATCGGGGACTCAGTGCCTGAGGCGGTGGAGATGCGACTGGAACTGGGGTCCGGGGAGGCCCCACTTGGCTGGGTCTCGAGGGAGCGCAAGGCGGGTGCCTCGCAGGACCAGACGCAGAACAAGCTGAGGGACGGTGGGCCTGCGCAACCTGCCTCCAGTCCCACCCCAGGAGTAGCCTGGTTCCCAAGTCCCTAAAACACCGGAGGCAGCCCTGCCCAGGGCCTGCCTGGCATGGGTGTTCCTAAGTGGCTGGGGCAGCCACCCACAGCCCCAGGCAGCGGTGTTGACGTTGGGGCCCTGCTGAGTGTGGTCACTAAATAGCTCCCAGTGCAGAGGTGACCTCAGCCGGTTACTCGGCTCTCTGTGCCTCAGTTTGCCCATCTGTCGGTGCTGCTCTAGACAGGTCTGTGTTCTGGGGTTGCCGTGAGCTCCCCCTGGGAGCGGCGCCTGGACCCTCGGCAGTGGGACGTCGCGGGGTCCTCGCCTGCTAACTGGTCCCTCTCCCTGTCTCCCCTCACCTGCTTCCCCACTGCAGGGGCCACCGCATTGCTCGAAACCCCCTCCCTCCCTCTGAATCCTTCCGTGGCTCCCCAGTGCTCTCAGCTGCTTGGTGGTGTCCACCAAGTCCTGTCTCAGGACAGTGTCTCCTTGCCCTGCACAGCTCCGGCCTTCCGCTCCCTTGGGCAGTGCCGGCTGCTACCCCAGTTTCAGATTTCAAATCCACCGTCCCTGGAAGCCCCGGGACCCTGGAGAGGCGACGAGGCTGCTGTTCCCTCCCTGGACTTGACCCCCCCCATGGTGTCTCTTTAGCTCGTGGTGGAGGCGGCTCAGCGCCTGGGGCAGGCAGACAGGCAGGCTCAGTAAACGTGCGCTGAGTGGACGCACGGACAGGGGCCTGGTCGGCCCCGTGCAGTCCAGGGGCAGGCAACACCTGAGCAGGGCTTGCTGTGCGCGGGGGGGGGACTGGAAGGATCCCGGACCCGTGTCCCACAGGGAAAAATGGCCCACGGGGTCCCGGCAGCACCTGAGACCCCGGCGGGGACCCGGCTTCAGGTCAGGTGGTAAGTTGTTCACCTTACTGGGGCCCTGGGGGCCGTGCCTGTGGAAGAAACAGCTGGACGCCAGGCATCCCGTCCAATACGAAGGCCCGGTCAGGTGAGAGTCCAGACACGCCGCAGACCGCCCAGTGGTGAGTTTTTCCCAGGCGCCGCGCGGGACAGGCTCACCCTGAGGGCACCAGCTGCCCACCTGGGATCCAGCCCTGCCCAGTCCTGCGTCGCCCTCTGCTGCCCGGCTGGGGTGGCCGAGCCCCAGGCCCCAGCGCCTGCCCCTCAGTGTTGGTTTGGGAACCACCTTTGACCCACGTGTTGGTACAAAGATTTTTTTTTTAACCCTCACCTGGGGTCATTTTTCCCATTGCTTTTCAGAGAGAGTGGGAAAGAAACATCGACGGGAGAGAGACGCTGACTGGCTGCCTCCCGCCCAGGCGCTGACGGGGGCCCAGGATCGAGCCTGCAACCGAGGTGCATGGCCTTGGTCGGAACTGAACCCGGGACCCTTCAGTCTGTGGGCCGATGCTCTAACCACTGAGCACACCGGCCAGGGTGGTGCAAAGATTCATTTTATAACTGGGGAAACAGGCCCACGGGGCGTGAGGCACTGAAAAAATGAATTAAAATTTAAAACCACCAAGAGGGTGTCCTAAGGGATGGCAAAATAATGTAAGGGGCGTGGTGACCTGGACGGTGCCCTGGAAGGTGCCCGCCCCCCCCGCTTGGAACCTGCGGATGTCCCTTCACACGTGACGGTTCTGCCGGTGACCTGAAGCTGAGGGCTTCTAGGTGAGGTGACCACAGGGGTCCTGAGAGAGACAGCAGAGGGAGACAGGACAGGCCCAGGAGGCAGAGCGTGGGGGCGGCCACTAGCCCAGACCACAGGGCAGCGAGGGGAGGGGCCCCACCAGCTGGGCGGGGCTGGAGGACCGGCTTCTCCCCTGAGCACCTATAGGAGGCAGGGCCCGGACGCCCGGACTGTGGTCCTGGGACCAGGGTGAACTCTGGTCTCTAGAAGCGAGAGAGGTCAGGCCTTGCTGTCTCAGGCACCGGGTCCGTGTTCTCGTTACAGCGCCAAGGAGGCGCGACCCAGGCTCAGGGGAGACGGTGCAGCTGCAGGAAGCGCGGGCGGCCTGGTGACCGGCTCCTCGGTCCCTCAGAGCTGGGCAGATGTGACTCCGGGGTCAGCACACAGTGCGGGGTTCTGCTCTCGTCCCACCAGCCAGGCGCCCCTGGCTGGGCCCCTCATTGGGAGTTGGGGCAGGGCTTTCACGGCGTCCTGTAGGTCTGACCTCCCTTCTAAAGGCCGGGCGACCCCAGCCGCTGAGCCCCGCGTCCCGGCCGCACTTCAGGTGTCTGGGCGGGGCCTCACCCGTCCTCGCGTCCTGGGTCCGGGTCCAGTCTCTCCCCACGCTGGGCCCCTCATGGGCGCTGCCAGGGACTCGAATCCCTCTCTTGGCCTGTCTGTAGTCACCCTCCCACCTCATCTCCCAGGCAGGTTGGGGACAAAGGATGAAGCCCCTCCCCACCCCCACCTGCGCCTGCCGGTCCGGGTCTGCAGGTCTGGGCACCTGTGCAGGACGCACGTCCCTGCTCCCTCCCCGCTGCCCAGCCCCCACCCTTCTGACGTGGGGCGTCCTGCAGTTCCGTCTGACACTACACGGCGTTAGTGCAGACCCCCTGGGGGCTCCGGCCGCCTCGGCAGTCCCCCCGGGAGCCGGTGTGTCGCGTGTACACACGGGTGCGCCTGTGTGTGCAGCCCAGCGCCCTCCACTGGCCACGCCGGCCTGCAGCACACGCAGCGGCTCAGCGGGGCAGCTGCCGGTCTGCAGGGACAGGCTGCCGGGTCTCTGGTGCCGACAGCTGGGGAGTCCCCGGGACAGCGTCTATCAGCCACGGGCTCTCTCCTCCACAGCTGTCCTCGTGGAACCACGCGGCCTGCACGGCCCAGGGCAGTCCGGCTCGTCTCTCCAGGGACCCACCTCCGGGGGCTCCTCCTGCCCCTGGTACTCAGCAGCCGAGCCCGGGGAAAGCACCCCCTGGGAACGGAGCCGGAACGGTGCAGACGTGGGCTGCACCCCAGCGCTCAGGAGCTGGCCGTCTCCTGCCCCTTCTGAGCCTTTGAGTTCCTGGGCAGAGCTGTCTGCAGTGTGTCCCCCCCCCCCGTTGTCCACACAGACTCCGTGTGGCCTTGGCTGCCCCTCCCATCCTGGGGAAGCTGGGCCTGGCCCACCACCTGGGCCGCGGGCTGCTCACCCGTCCCTCTCGGCCAGGCCCCCCACCAGCCCCATGTGCAACGGGCATGCCCCAGGGGTGAGCTCCAGCAGTACTTCGTGAGATGTGCCCGGCTCCGTGGCCCCAGGGACACTGAAGGGGACGACCCTCTGCTGGGCCTGCAGCCCTGCACCAGCTCTGCTGCCCAGCCAGGAGCCGTTTCCTGGTCATTTCCCCATTAACGACTGCACCTCCTCACAGCACCCAATCGTTACCATGGTCTGAAGCCTGAGCGACAGCCCAGCCAGGCCACCGACAGTCAGGGCTGTCCCTTGCCTCTCCGCAGGCAGGCTCAAGGTCGGTCGGCAATGACTGACCTGTGGCTGTTGTGCAGAGGCGGCCACGTGGGAGTTATTTATAGGTGGTTGGTCTCCTAGATCTGAGTCCCATTTAGACGATTCAACCCGTGCAGTGGGGTGTTGGAGCCCGACTCCTGCATGGCCCACGACCCTCACGGTGAGGGTGACGCTTCTCCGTCTTCCTGTGCGTCCCCAGCCCTGCCCACCTCCCCGACCTCCGTGCCTCCTGCAGGGGCTTCATTTCCTGGCGCCTCCCCACCCCCACCCTGCTTGTTGGAACCCACACCCCCTGCAGGGCCCTCTCAGGTGCCCTCCCTCCCTCCCTCCCTCCCTCCCTCCCTCCCTCCCTCCCTCCCTCCCTCCCTCCCTCGCCTGGCCTGGCCTGGCCTTTCTGGCCTTGGTCCAAAGGTCTGGGCATTGGGAAAACCTGGGCTCTGGAACCTCCTGCTGACAATCACCTTCGTGCCGGAGGCCAGGCCCAGCGCTAACCCTGTGACAGGAGGAGCCGTCTCGGGGACATCTGGGTTTGTCAGGGGCTCAGCCTGCTGCACCAGTCTGCTCTGAAGGGCTGCAGACGCCGGGCAGGGCTGGCCAGCGAGGGGGCGTCGTGCACAGAGGTGACTGACCCCAGCAAACACCCGGGACGGGGCTCCTGGTGGGCCCCTCTGCTGATTTGACCGGCACCCTTTCACTGCACAAAGTGTAGCCATGAGTCCTGGAGAGTCACTAAGCCCAGGGTGGTCTGGGGACCCCAGGCAGTGGGGACTGGAGATAAGTCTGAGTGGGCGTGACGTGAGGGGGAGCAGGGGAGGAGCCCACGAATGTGGAGCTGAGCCGCTCAAGTGTGAGCACACCGTCCATCTGTCGATGAAATGAGACATCACTGACCAAACTGCGGGCCTCCCCCACAATGACCTTCCAGGAGAAACACAATACCTGTCACAAACGTAAAATAAACGGGGAACACACGTCTCATCCTGTTTACTCCCCAACTGTTTCTCACTCTGCCCACCTCCCATCAGCCCTCTCCCGGACGGTGTCTGCACAGGTGCTGTGCCCCCGACCAAAAGCCTGTCCACGTACTTGCTGTCCAACGGCACGTTTTCCGTGGAAAAGCATCTACTGAGGTCCCCTGTCCGTTTTTTAGCTGTGGGTTCCTGCACATTCCGGGGCGGCCACGGGCAGGACCGGAGGCATCCCTGCTGTGTGCAGCGGGCCTGACCTGCACCCGGTGACGCTGAACCTGGGAGCTCGTGAGGCGCTCACATGGATGCTCCTGGCTGGGGAACCTTCCTCCACAGATGGAGCAGATCCAGTCCTGTGCCCCGGGCGGCAGTCCGGGTGCCTGGTGTACAGGTTTAGGAACAAACTCCCACCTGAACGACACTTTCATTCCAGTGGGGGTGGGGGGACCTATTCGCACGAAATGAATAAAGGACAAACCAGTGCCCCAGAGAGACGTGGGCAAGGACGGGGTGCTGGGGACAGTGGCGGTAGGAGAGGTGACACCAAACGAGGAGGGGCCTGGGGCAGCCAAGAGGCAGCCATGTGCCTGTGGCACAGCGAGTGCCGGGGCCCTGGGGCTCTGGAAAGAGACCAGGAAGCAGAGGAGCCCTCAGCACAGAAGGTCCGGGGGGAGACGGGGCTTCCCGAAAACCCAGGGCGTCTGCTCTCAGCGATGCAGGCGCTGGGGAGCCCTGCCGCTGGGGGGCCGTGCCGGACGCTCAGCCTCGGCGGCAGGGGCAGCAAAGCGCGACTGTAAAGCTGCTCTGTGAATTACACGCGACGCTGGTCCCTCCCACGCCAGCCGACGACGCAGGGTCCATCGCCCAGGAGGGGCCACCCCGGTGCACTCGAGTCACCCCCGAAACAGCGGGGTGGGGTGCAGAGGGGTGAGCACTGAGGGTGCTGGTCCCGGGCCGGCTCTGCGGGGGGAAGCCCTTCGCGAGGGCGCCGGTCACCCTGCGGTGAGGACGCCGACAATTCTGTCACTCGCGTGACATCCTGTGTGGTGCCCCCACAGCCGTGCAGCGACACAGCGCTCGGGCTTCACGCTCGCCGCAGAACCCTGGTCCCTTCGGCTGCCTGCACTTTCCCGGCGGTCCCCCGGCCTCCGAGGCCACCAGCTGTTGCCCCCAGGGCATCGCCAGCACCGGGAAAAGGCCTCTGGAGCCGAGCCGGCCGGCCCCAGAACTGATCCCAGGACCTGCCGCGTGGGGCGGCTGGAGCGGCTGCTGTTCCGACACCATCACCAAGCTGCTGTGACCAACTCTTTCCGACCTGGAGCTGGTGGGTGTAGGAGCCGGCTGTTTTACATTTGTTTTTTGCTTTTTGGGGGGCGGGGGGGGTCTCGGCTGTAAGAAATCAGCTCCTAGCTGTGGTGAGCTTCCTGGAGAATCCGACCCCGGGCCCCGAATTTGTCTATCCGCCGTTTGTCCTTTAGCCTCAGCAGCTTCAACGCCAGGTTATCCGAGCTCAGGGCCCTCAGGAGCGCCCTGCGCGGTTCCCCAGCCCCAGCCTCGGCTGGCCCTGTGGCTTGTGGTCCAGGCTGTGGACCCAGCGCTGCAGGCTGAGGCTGCCAGGGCCCCCGGGGCGGCATCTGCACCTGGTGAGGTAATGCCGCCTGAGTGTTCCCAGGACACCCACGAATGTCTATGTGCAGATAACAGCCTGTGAGAAATACCTGGAACAACCTCCCCTTAAGCTCAGCATTTGGGTTCAAGCACAAAATCACCAGCAATGAGCAGAAAGCAGAACAGAACAGAAAAAGACAGACAAATGGCGAGGAGAGGACTCTCCCTTTAGGAGACTTTTCTCAGCACTGTGATGCTAGCAGCCCCCAAGAGCCCCGCTGGCGACTGTGAGCCCTGCAGCCCCGGCTCTCAGCTCCAGGCACCGAGGGAGGGGACACAGGGCAGCCTGCGCAGCCCTGCCCAGCGCGCCCCGCACAACGGGCCTCGCCGCCTCCACCGCCTACCTGATGACAGGTAACCGCCCGTGACAGGCCCAGTGGACACTGAGAAGCTGAGGCTTTATGAGGTGAGAGAACTACCTACAATGACGGGGGTTCCAACACAACCTTGGAAAAAACATTTAATGCAAACATTTACCATCAGAACATACAGATAAATAAATAAGCTCAGGAGAGCTGAGGGAAAATAAAACCCTAAGTGTGACTGCCGTTTCTCTCCAGCCCCAGGTGCCCCCAAACACTGGAGACAACCGCACACATCAACCAGGGAGTGAAGGACATTCAACGTACAACCACCTGAAATAAGAATAGAACCAAGGACAAACCCTAATCACTTTATTTCTGTGTATCAAGACTACAAATAGCATTTAACACTTAATTTATTATTCCAATTAAGAAATTATACAGGTTTTGATAATGGTCATTGTCTTAAAAGTGTCGCTCAGTCCCGCATTTAAAAGCATATTGCTAATCTGGTTGTTCAGTGGGACAGCCCGGAGCCCCCGACGGGGAGGAGAGAGTCCGAGCCGGACCCGGCCAGCATCAGAGAGGCGGCCCTGCCTTCGCAGCCAATGCACTGGACGCGTTGTTTCCAGAGACTGAAGTCACCCAGCAACCAGTCAGGTCCTGATAAAGTGCCTACTACGCGGGAATTACCGACACTCCTCCCCTGGATGCGCGTCGGGCCTGTCCTGTCTTCCTTCAAAGCAGCACCATTGAGGAAGCCGAGGGAGCAGAAGCGTGGCGAGTTACCCCACGTCAGGGAGACGCCGGCCCGGGGCGAGGGGGCGGGCTGCAGGGCCAAGGTGCAGCCGCCACTTTGGTTCGAGTGACCGGATGGACCTCAGGGTCTGCTCTCCCGAGCGTCCCTTACTGTGGGTCACACACAGGTCAAGGGAGCTGGACAGGCCCCTCTCCCGAAAGCCCTCCAGGCACAGAGTGGAGACACATGGGAAAGAATGAAGCACCCTCCTCACCTCCCGCCCAGCGACGTCCCAGCGCCACGGCGAGGCCAATGGTCGCCCAAAGCGAGCGCGCCGTCCCCTCGGGAGAAACGGCTCACAAAGCACGAATAAAACACCACATGTATCTCCTCCAAACCTCGCCCCTCGGGGAAAGGCAGCAGGGAAAACGCCTCTAGTTTGAACAATCAGGCTTGTAAACAGCTCAACCACACGAGCAGCAGAGGCCCTGAGTCAGCACCCACCTCCCAGACCCCGCGTCTCTGCAGACCAGAGCCACTCCCACTCAGCAGCAGTGCCCGGGCGCCCTGCCCAGGGACACCCAGCCCGGGGGCGCCCAGCCCGGGGCGCCCAGCCCAGGAAGGCCTGGAACCCACCAGCAACGCCAAAGCTGCATCTTTGGTTAATTTCACTGAGTTGCCACTAGTCTTAAACTGTGCTCTTGGCAAAATTACTGAATGAGCCGCGTGGCACATAACATCTGTTGTTTTAAGTTAATTTGAAAAGCATGTCCACCTAAATGCTTGACCGTGACTGAAGTCATTTAAAGATGAAGGGAATGACAGACGGGGGGAGGAGAGCTGCGGAGTCCAGCCTGAGCACCCGCGTTGGCCTGGAGGAGCTACTTACGAGGGAGGCGGCGAGCTTCTCTGCGGAGGGTCAGCCCCAGCCGCTCGCTCGCTCGCTCAGCTCAGCTCGAAGCCGGCGGCACATTCGATGGCGTAGAGCAGCTTGCTTCGCAGGAGCGCCTCGTCCTGGAACTCGGGGAGCTTCAGCAGGTTCATGCAGGTGCTGGCCGTGGGCAGCCGCTCCAGGTCGGAGCCGCCGTTGTGGATGCAGAAGGCGGGGTACAGCTCCTGGAAGACAGTGGCAGCCAGCTGGCCCTCAGCAGACGTTTACACACCGAGCGCGCAACGCAGCCTAAACGGCAGAGACGCACGGCTGCACAGCGCAGGCACACGGACAAACAAGGACCTGCGGGCCAGCGCAGGGAACCCGGGCACCTGGACCCAAGGCCGCCGTCCTGCTCTGACCGGGCACCTGGGCCCATCCCAAGCAGGACAGGCTGCCCCGGCCGAAGCCGCGTCAGCTGCGTGCGGTTTCCCAGACGTGGTGAATGGAACACACGTTCCGCGACGCGGGCAAACCGAGCGGGAGCACAGCCCAGGAAGCCTTCGACAGGGAGACTCCGCGCTTCTTACCGCTGGCCCTCGCACTTTCTCTACCGCTGCACTGACCTCCACGCAGACGACACACGTGGCAGGCGATACGGGCTAAAGCCCAGCCTCTTGTTCTGTTTGTAGTTTACACACTACTTCAAACGTCGCATGAGCACGTCCGAGCAGGAAGGACAGGGGGCCGGGGCACCCCTGCCTGTGTCCTACGTGGCCTTCAGCACACCGAGGGCAACGCCGCTCAGCGAGGGCCTGCGAGGGCGGGTCGTGCGCGCAGGGCACACACACGGTCGTGGGACTGGCTGGGTCAAGGGGAGCTTGAACATATTTTGCAGCTAAATGCCACATTTCTGTGTTTCTCTCATAATGCTAATTGAATTTCCTACTTGGAGCCTTAAAAGTAGGAAAAATGAAGCTCTTTGCTGAAACCGGCATCAAGGGCACCGCCTCATGCATAATTAAACAGCGAGACGGGAATCTGCATTAATTCAGGGAGAAAATCCTCCATTCGTTATGTGGCCTGATGGCAACTTAACAATTTTCTACAGCACTTTAATGATTTTTTTGTCTGTAACAATCACATTCATTAAACACATTAAACTTTAATTAGCTTTAGCAAATGCTACTCTTCAGTAACTGGCGCTAAGGAGCGTCCCAGCTGGAGTTACGCAGCCGCCTCCTACTCGTGGGGCTTCCGCGGAGACCGGCTCCCCTTCCGTCTGAGCTCCGCCAGCCCTTCACGGGCACCCGGCCGACCGGGAAGCACCCATATGAGGGTGAGTTTCTCAAATGTGAGGTCTAACTTATGACGACTGCAAAACCTTTGAAAACTCTTAAATTTCACATTTAACATATTTTAGATCATTGAAGAAAATCTAAAATAGGAAGACAGTCTTATGGCTTCTGAAAAAGTATTTTTCAGCCCTGGCCGGGTAGCTCAGTAGGTCAGAGTGTCCTCCCGACACGCCAAGGTTGCGGGTTCAATCCCTGGCCAGGCACATACAAGCAGCAACCAGGGATGCACCCACCAGTAAGTGGAGCAACAAATGGATGTCTCTCTCTAAAATCTATCAATAAATTTTTTTAAAAAAAGTACTTTTCGTAACACAGTGACACTCTATTATGGTACAGGGGTCGCCACCAGGGGACACCGTCCGGGACTGCTCAGGGGAGTCCAGTCCCACATGTCTAGACCAGTCGGCCTTTATCACCTGCCGGGCACTGCACCCAGCCCCCCTGCCCTCCCACCCCTCCTGCGTTCTCTGCCCAATTCTTGCAACTTTTCCATAGGTTTGAAGTGCACAATAAGGCCAGGTAACAAAATACATCACCGTGAACCAGGACAAATGTGCTTCTGCTCACACACATTCCCCCCCCCCACCCCCTCCACTTTCAGCCCGTGTTTCCTCAGCTGGGGTAAAAATAGCCTAAGACACAGGACAGACACCATCCCACCAACAGGCGGCCTGGGAGCCCAGGACGACACCGGACAGACGGACGGTACCAGGGGACAGAGGACACCAGGGACGTAGCTGAGAGCCTGGGCCCACGAGGCTACCCACAGTGCCAAGCAGCACACCTGCGGCCAGCTGCTGCAGGTCCACGTCCTTCCCTGACACAAAGCCCGACGCCACGTGCCCCATGTGGTCTCCCGCAGCCTCTCTGTTACAAGGGGTTTTAAAAGCAAATGCACAAAGTGGTACCTTAAACCCTAAGAGCGGGGGCCGGGAGCAGCTGGTGACGAACTTGAGCAGCTTGCGCTTCTCCGAGTCCGTGAAGCCCTCCACGACGCGCCAGAAGACTCTGATCACCGGGTGGTCGGCAGAGTAGCCCCCTGACAGAGGGAACACGTTTCATCAGAAACCAGCCCCGTGCACAGCGGGTGCTCCCAGGGGCCAGAGCACCATGTGCATTGTCTCCACGGAGGCGGGCGGCCACCTCTACCAATGCCTGTCACTCTGTCCCTGGGGTGGTGGCAAGTTCAGAGGGGAGACAACCTCCGGAGGGGTCAGCGCACCAAAGGCCAGACAGGGAACACCCTGCAGTCCCAGGAGAACCCTGCGAAGGGTCTGAGCTCCAGGACCTCTGCTGGGAGTTCACGGGACCCCACTGAGGAGCAGACCCTACGTGACAGGAGTCACACGGTGGTCGCCCTCGGAAAAGGGCAGATGTGGGGACGGCTGAACAGAGCCAGCAGCCCACGATCTCAGTGTCGACGTGTCTCATCCCCTGTGCGACAGTGCGGCTCGGGTGTGCCCATGATCAGACCACTGTTCTATTTTCCTTTTCTTTTTTTTTTTATATCTTTATTGATTTCAGAGAGAGGAAAGGAGAGGGGGAGAGAGAGAGAGAAACATCAATGATGAGAGAGTCATTGTTTGGCCGCCCCCAACTGGGGATCGAGCCCGCAACCTGGGCATGTGCCCTGACCGGGAATCCAACCCCGATCGCCTGGATCCTAGGTCGATGCTCAACCGCTGAGCCACGCCCGGCCGGGCCAGACCACTATTCTAAAGCGTAGCATCTGCTACTTACAGCTTTTAATCTGCTTAAGTGCTTCCTAAAACTGAAATAATTGCCCTATATTGTTTCCTCATTGTTAATATACTACAGAAATAACATCAATAAAGTATCTTAAGTGCATTAATTGGCACCAGAGTGAATACGGTAATATTTTAAACCTATTTACTGGAACAGCGGCGATCAGAGGTAGAAGCCTGTGCAGACGGGCAATGCAAACAGCCGAGGCAGCTCCTTGGCAGAGGAGAGGCTGGACTGATCTCACTTCTTACACTTGTGACTGGAGAGTGGGGACAGTGTGACCGTAGTCTCCCTTTACATAAACACAGGTTCAAGTTCAGAGCGCTATGAATTAGTTAGAGGGAGATACACGCACACAACTACGTGTATATAGATACACACGTGTGTGAGAGTGTGTGTATACAAGTAAATGATTTTAGCAAATTTATAGCCATCGCAACCATCGCCACAACCCAATCTTAGGACGTTTCCTTTCCTCCAGGAAACCATGTGCCCCACACACAACCGTGGTCTGTGGTCTCTAGAAGTGGGCCCTTCGGGGCACTTCACCCACACGGAGTTACGCCCACACGACCAAAACCTCTTTGAAAGTTACCCTGGAGGAAAGGCTGGGAAACAGCATCCAACAGAACAGAGGCTCCAAGGTTGGATTCATTTTTTTAAAACGGTGGTAAAATAATATAAAATTCACCACTGAAGCCATGTCTAAGTAAACGATTCAGCGGCATTCACTAGTCACAGTGTTGAGCAGCCATCAGTGCTGCTTCCAATCACCTCCCCGGCCCCCGCGGCCTCTAACCCTTTCAGCGCCTCGGAATTTGCTATTCTACTCATTCCACAGCGGCTGAACCCTGCAGCAGGAGTCACCTGGTGTGCGTGGCTTACTCACTTAGCGTGACGTTTCCAAGGCTCATCATGTTGGGACGTGACGTACTAATAATCTCCCACCACATGCACAGACCACAGACCATGTTTGTCTACCCCTTATCCGGACGGACATCGGGGATGCTTCCACCTCTGCCTATTGTGAGCCACACAGGTAAGAACTTCCAGGTGCGCCCAGAGGGCGTGGCTCAGCGGTTGAGCATCCACCTAGGATCCAGGAGACCAGGGTTCGATTCCTGGTCAGGGCACATGCCCGGGTTTTGGCTCCATCCCCAGTCAGGGGCGTGCGGGAGGCAGCCGATCACTGACTCTCACCAGTGATGTTCCAACTCTCTCCCTCTCCCTCCCCCTCTCTGACGTCAATGAAGATTTCAATGAGGTCCGATTTTTAGTTTTTCTTTTCTTACGGTGGGATTTTGGGGCCAGCACTGCTCTTAAAAGACTGGAAGAAGCCCACTGCCCGTGAGCAGAGACCTAAGGAGACCTGTTGCGAAGAGGAAAACCCCACAAGGTGCGGAATGTGTGTAAGAACAAGGAAAGGAACGGAATCTGTATTTTCCTGTAAACGTACAGAGGCAGCAAGCAGAGTCGTGAAGAGGGAAGGGAGGAGCGGCAGATGGGACCCAGAACGGGGCTGTCGCCTGGGCCCCGCTACACACTCTGGGTTTCAAGCCCACAGGGCTAAAAATGTGTACCTACAGCCTTGGCCAGTTTTGCTCAGAGGTTAGAGCGTCAGCCTGTGGACTGAGGGGTCCCGGGTTCGATTCTGGCCAAGGGCACCTCCCTCGGATGTAGGCGCGATCCCCGGCCCTGGTCAGGGCGAGAGCAGAAGGCAACCAATCGATGTCTCTCTCTCCCCGCCCCCCCTTCCATCAATGGAAAAAACATCCTCAGGTGAGGATTAATAAATTAATAAACAATAAATAAAAATATGTCACCTACATAAAAACACACTGAAAATCACTGTGGGAGCATGATCACCGGTGACATTTTCAGGAGTAAATAGCGAGCGGCCGAAACAAACCTGAATAGTTGGTAAAGGATTTCAGGTCCTCTAGGCTTATGGGAACTTGTGCACCAGAAATCAGTACCTGAAAAAAAAATGCAATTCATAAGCCTGGAGGCAGGTGCGCAGAGCAGTGTGGCCATGCCGTGCCCAGGCCCCAGGGGCAGCGCACCTGGATCTCCTGCTGGTCGAACATGCGCAGCCACTCCAGGTTGACCACATTGGCCAGGCCCTGGCGGAAGGCCAGGCAGTGCTGGCGGATCTGTTTGTTCAGCCTGTAGTCGGCCACCAGGTGGATGTACGCAATCCGGTTCGCGCTGGTGACCGGGATATCCTTCCCGCCGAACTTCAGTTCAACTACCTGGGAACATGAAAGCAAAGATGTAAAAACTCTCGAGGTAGTTCGACAGGGTCAACAAGAGCCAGAGAGAATGGTCTCGGGGAAACCGGACGGTGCAGCTTCGTAAACCTGGGTCTAAGCAGCAGGCGGCGCACCGGGCCCACCCAGCACACGTGACTGCCCTGTAAACGGTGTAAGTAACAGGCCCCGCACCCGCACCCCCAGCCACGTGACTGTGGCCCCTAGGGCTCAGCGTCTCAGCCGGGCATCAGGACCGCTGGCCACCCCGCTCTCTCCACAGCACTAAGAATGGGGCTGGGCAGTCATGGCACCTTCACTGGAAAACCAGAAGCCCCACAGGGCCAAGACACGGACCCGTGAGGGACAGAGTCAGAGGGATTTGCTTTGGGGGAACGGCTCAGGCGCTAAGGCTGCAGTGAAGGGGTGACCCACACTGGGGCGCAGAATACATGTGCCTCTCTCTCCAGTGCCACTCCTGCTCCAGCTGAAAGGTGGTGGGAAGGTCATGGGAAGGATTAGAGAACTGACCCGTCACTTCTGTGCATGTGAACAGAACCGGGAAGAAGAGCTGGGTCGCTCTGCGACGCTCCCAGAACCTGCAGGCCTGACGCTCGGTCAGGAGCACCTGTGAGAAAGTGTGGGGCCCATGGGGCCCCCATCCTGGCTCCCAGTCCTTACTTCCACATGTGGCCACACACGTCCTCCCCCCAGCCTGTCGTTAGTAACGTGATGACGTGGCTCTGCCTACCCTGGACCTGTGACTGCGTGAGCTCCTATCAACGACGGTGACAGACGGACACCGCGGACAACTACACACCCCTACGCCTAACGCCCAGTGCCTTGTCTGCTGGCACCGGAACAAAGGGAGAGCACCGTGGACGCCTGTGGGTGCTGTGACCTATGCCAAGGATGGAGAAGTGCCCAGGAACCCCGGACGCACTGAGCACAGCGCCGAGTGACCCACAGAGCAGGAGCGATAACTGCCTGCAGGGGGGGAACACACGGCAGGCGTCTGGGGTAAAACCAGAGAGGCTCGGGCTGTGAGCGGTGGGAAGCCGTCACCCTGCAGAGCCATCAGTCCCGAGAGGAACAGGACAACAGGGTTCGCTCTGGGCGATGGCTTTACCCCAAGCCCCCCTTACAGAAGGTACCCTGAAATTCGCTGGAGAGCTTCCCCTAACTAGGCCACCGAGTCCGACGATTACGGGAGCACCTGCGTTGTGATGGGACGCGGCCTTAGCAGGTCCCGACACCCCCAATGCTGCCCCCGCTGCTCCAGCTGACAGGCCATCCGTTACCAGCTGCTGCTGCTCCATTTCAATATGGGAAATGCCACCCATCCCTTAAGTGGATTAAGGGCAGGTAACAAATGCTGATGTTCCATGTGATTCAAAGACAAAGGACCCTGGAGCTGATCCGTGAAAGACCCTCCCCCACATCAGACCCAACTGGACAGCACTGACTTTTCCAGGAACTTTAACTTGGTCCCTCGGTCACTTAATTCCTCTCAGGCTACACACACCTAAACAACTACAACTACACAGGTTCACAATCGTGTCAACTCTCCCGAGATGTCTGGGGGGTGTCTCTGCATCTCTACGCTTGGACCCGAGTGGTTCGACGTATAGCAGAGTGGTCTCCTCCACACCTGGGGGAGTCCGGATTGCATGGTGGCTCAGGAGGCACCGGCTCTCCCACGGCTCACGGGGCTCACCCGTCCCCGGAGCAGCTCTGCCCCCTGACCTGGAGGAGGAGCCTCTGACTAGTCCAAGGTCACACAGTGAAACAGCAGCAGGAGCTACACCAAGGTCTCCTGAGTCAAACTTTTCACGGGATATGATTATGGGCCCATCGTAAACCCTGAGCCCGCCTCCGGGAGATGTGTACATAATCAGCCTGAAACTTCCGAAACGTCACGGTCTCCGTTCAGCAGGCTCACAGCCGCGCTGCTTACGGAGGAAAACGCGTCTGAGAGCAGAACCGCTGCCTAACGGGATCACCTAACAGAACCCTCCCCCCGATGGAGGGTTTGTGCGTCAGACCTTCCCGTCGTCAAGGCCGACAAACCAGGCCTGCAGAGAGGGCCACGGCTTCACACCTGTCCACAGAAACCTGCGAGCTCTCCCAGCGGCTTTCTGAAGTTTCCCCGCTAGATCGTCGGTGTCATTCCTCTTACGCGTCATCACCTACAATCTCCTCACTCGGGGGGATTTCCGCGAGTAGCTGGAGCACCCCAGCTCCACACTCTGCTCCGACAGACCCCAGCGCCGTCGGGCGCTTTAAGGGACTCTCACCGTCACCGGCTCCCGTCACCGGCTCCCGGGAGAAACGGGCACTGGTCCCACCAGCACGGGCTCCCCCTGCCCTGAAGCGTCAGCCCTGCTCAGCCGCCACCAGGGGGAGCAGCGCCACCGTGTCCAAGTGTCTCAGGACTGTCGCCAGCCTCACCTTAAGAACACCCCAACACTGCGGGTGAAGTTTCAGCTCCGGGGTTCAGAAGGAAGCGAAACAAAGCAACCAGGTCACACCCAAACAAAAGGGGTCCGTCCTCCTGGCCCTTACGTCCCCTCGCAGTGCGGGGTGTTCCCAAAACCGCCTCAAGATGAGCACGTGCGGGGAGGGAGGCCGACGCAGCAGTTCCCTTTATTCCTACCGAGGACCTAACCCACACCTGTTTCTGAAAACAGCAGCTCTAGAGGCCAAGAATCAGACTGAGAATTCAGGTGCCTCAAAGATGACCATTTAAAAACACCCAGAGCCCTGGCTGGTTTGGCTCAGTGGCTGGAGCATCGGCCCAGGGACCGAAGGGTCTCAGTTCCGGCCAAGGGCACGTAGCTGGGTTGTAGGCTCGATCCCGGGCCCTGGCTGGGGCGCGTGCAGGAGGCAACCAGCCTGTGTCTCTCACATCGATGGTTTTCTCCCTCCCTTGCAGTCTCTCTGAAAAGCAATGGAAAGAATACCCCTGGCCTGGCGGGTGTGGCTCAGGGGCTGAGAGCTGACCCATGAACCAGGAGATCGAGATTCGATTCCTGGTTGGGGCACATGCCCGGGTTCGGGCTCGATACCCAGTAGGGGGCGTGCAGGAGGCAGCCCATCAATGACTCTCTCTATATATTAAAAAAAAAAAAGTGTTGACAGGATGTGGAGGAAGCCCGGACGCCCGCCACGGCTGGAGGGATGTAAAGTGGTGCAGCCGCTGTGGAAACAGTGGAGGGTCCCGGAAAAGACAGAGCTGCCACGTGACCCGACAGCTCCACAGCTGGGCGTCCACTCAAACAACTGAAAGCAGGGACAGTCATGGCACTAAATTCATGACTCCTGACGTCCATCGGCAGATGAATCAACACATGGCCGTACCTGCAGAAACATTACTCGGCTTCAAAAAGGAACAAATTCTGGTACCTCCTGCATCTTGGTGAAGCTAAAGGACACTGTGCTCAGTGAAATAAACCCACCACCAAGGACAAACGCTGAGGGTTAGAAGAGTCGATTCAGAGCCAGGAGGTGGGCGGCAGAGCCGGGGGCTGTGCAGCTCAATAGTGTCCTGGCCCTGACCCCCTCGGATGCACAGAAACCCACTTAGGTTACGACACTGCCCTAACGGAAGTCACGTGTCTACTCCTGGAACCACCCGACCCATGAACAGCCAGGGGGCTTCCAGTCCTGCCCGACTTCCACAGTCAGAACCGCAGGCTCCTCTGAAGCAGCTCAATGTTCTCTTCCTACCAGGCGTGGAGAGGACACGGGCCTTTCTGAGCCTCACACCCAGGCCCTGACACACCCGGACCAGCTGTAGAAGGGACACAGGCCTTTCTGAGGACAGGGTCAGCCTTTCTCAAGTCCAGGGCCTTAAATGCTCCTCCATGAACCACAGGCTAAAGCCCAGACATCCTGGAGGTCATCTAGCCGCCCGGCTACACACCCTCTGAACCTCAGCTCCTTCTAACTCTCCCACCGACCGAGGCGGCGTCTGGCCGCAGTCCTTCGGCCTCCGGTGAGCGTCTGCTGCGCCCTGTGTCTTCTTCCACACACACCTGCCTCCTGCTGGCACGCGGGGGCTCGCACAGGCCGGCTTCTGCACCGCACAGCGGCTGCACACGGAGCCCCGTGGACGTCCCGAGTGAACCAGGAGGTGCAGCCAGGCCTGGCGGCAGGCGGCCACCACACACGAAAAGAACCGACTCGTTAGAGGTGCGTCCATCCCGGCGAAATCCCTCTGCCTCGCCTGAGGCAAGGTAAGGAGGACCCCGTGTGGGTCGAAGCCTTTTCAAGGGTGAGTCCACCCAAAGCCAAGCCTATCTGATATGCACTTGCTTTAAACAAGCAAAGCCAATGATTTCTGAAAGCCTGGGTCGGAAGCCAAGCAACAGTGAAGATTCGGAGAAACAAAGTTTAAAGACAACCCAGTTTTTGTACTGAAACCCAACTTCTAGATCTAGAAGATTACTGATCGACATAACAGCAGGGAAGATGCTCCTTCCCCGTGAGACACACTGTCTGAACACAGCGTAAGTGAGGAAAGCACACTGGCTGCCTGGAACCTGAAAGACGGCGGGCTGCAGCTCCTGGCACCGGAAGGCCCCGCCCCGCCCGCACCCTGCCCCGCCCGCCCCCCGCCCGCACCTGGGCCTCCCCGAGATCGTTGTTCACGACGGTGAAGTTCAGCCCCAGCTCCTCCACATCGCCCTCGTAGCTCTTGAGGAACAGCAGGTTCCTGTACACCTCGGGGTCCAGGGACGCCAGGTGGTGGATGTCCACGTCGGCGCTGGTGCCCAGCAGCTTGGACAGGAAGAAGCCGGCGAAGGGCAGCTCCACCAGCATGTTTTCGTAGAGAGCCTGCAGGGGAACAGGGCGGGGTCAGCACCTCACAGCATTCTCTCCGTGCCCCCGGAAGACAAATACACGCGTGCACGCCGGTGTGTAACAGACTAAGACAGCAGACGGCTTCCCTGTCGTGAAGGGAGGACGTGGCAGCTCGTATTCGGTGTATTTAGTGAGTGTTTAACTTACCACGTGCCAGGCGCAGTCCAAGCACTCAATGTGCTCAGGATGTGGGAAATTCTACAGCGGACTGCGTAAGGTTTGAGGGCTGAGGTCACAGAATGTTAATACCAGGGGAGATTTTTAGGGGCTAACCCCTCCTCGCTACCACGGAGGTGGTAAAGGGCTTGGCAGGTGTACCGGTCTCCTGGGGCTGCCGTGACAAAGTACCACTAACTGGGAAGCTTAAAACAAGAACTTATTGTCTCACAGCCTGGAGGCCAGAAGTCCAAAGTCAAGGTGCCTCAGGGACACGTGTGTCCCCGAAGGCTCAGGTGAAGGACCTCTCCTGCCTCTTCCAGCCTCTGGTGTTGCCGGCGTCCGCGGTGAACCCGGCCCTGTAGGGCCTCCCTCCGACCTCTGCCTCTTCCCGTGGCCTTCTGCCCTGTGTCGTTCCGTGTCTGAACCCCCATCCTCCTCTTATAAAGACGCCAGTCCCTGGATTTGGGGACCCACTCTAACGCAATGTGACCTCGTCTCAGCTTGACTACAGAGTGAAGACCTCATTTCCAAGTGAGGTCGCACTCACAGGTACGGGGGATTAGGATCTGAGCTTATCTTTTGTGGGGGTCACAATTCAACCACCTCGTGCCCCCCCCCCCGTGCCTTTGCCACACAGAGGACGCAGCGCAAAGCGAGCGAGGGCGAAAGCTGGAGAGCTCACATAGCTTCCAGTGGGAAGAACGCCCCCTCTCCACGTCTGTTTTCCAACCACCAAGTGGAAAGGCATCCTTGGCACACCAACCCCCGCTGCCACCTGCCCACCCCACTCTCGGACGAAGGAGCCGGGTCCTAGGGCCCCGGGGGACGGTCCAGACACTGAGTTAGTAGGTGAAAAACTGGTACCAAAGCCCCACCCCGATGCCAGACACACGGCGTCTCCACTCTGGAGTTGCTGTCCACCTTTACCTCTAAGGACTGCGCTGCACAACTACTTTTGCATTTATTTACAGTCAAGTATAACTTACATACAGTAAGAAACGTACAACCCACAAGTCCAGCGTGTACGTGGCCACAGCTGTGTCACGCGCTCTCTGACTGAGACACAGCATCTGCACGCCTCCCACAAGCCGAGGGTTTCCCCCTCCAAGCAGCACCCAGGCCCCCCTCCTGCCGTTACACAGGCGAAAGTGCTCGCCGCGGGCCTCTCGAGGGATGCGCAGGGCTCGCCCTCCACACCTCCTCGTGACACACTGCTCCGGAGATGCATGCCGTCTGCCCGTGTGGGAGCTCCACCTGTCCACCGGACAGCTTCTGACTGTGCAAGCAAAGCTCTGTGGGCAGCCACGCGGCCTCCCGGGGGCCTCTGCTCTCACATCTCACTGGTACCCGCCTAAGGGAAGGTCTGTGGACGGGACGTGCTGGGTCACCGGGCTCTTCCCAGGATGCAACGCAGGAGGGCTGCACCTGGTCCCTCTCCCCGCCAGGGACCAGCGCTGTCACTCGCTCGGTTTGCATGTCCCGGTCGGGGCGCAGGTCTCCCTGACGACCAGGGGTGCCGGGTGGCATTAAGTGTGGGACTCCTGGGCCAGCCTCCAGAGCTCTTCCAGCACCAGTGGGCGGGAAGGAGAAGCCTGCAACTTTTCCAGCGTGACACCAGGTCCCCCGCACGGTCTGTGCTCCTGTGGCCCAGGCTGCACCAGGGACCCAGCAACGTGCACAATTTCCAGAACATTCCTATTACTTCACTCCAACAAAGGATTGAGCGGGAGGCCACAGCAAACCCCTCTGGTCAGACAGTGCTACTGGGCCCGGCTGGGTGAGGCTCAGCAGCTGAGTGTTGGCCTGGGACCCAGGGGATGGAGGTTTGATCCCCGGTCCGGGCACATGACCGGTTGCCAGCTCGATCAATGACTCTCTCATCACTGATGTTTCTCTCTCTCGCCCTCTCCCTTCCTCTCTCTAGAATCAATAAAGATATATTAAAAAAAAGTGCTGCTGAAAGCACCCTCCCCCCCCCCCCCCCCCCCCGCGCCCCTGCGGTGCTGGTGCTGCGCTGAGCTCGCCCTTCAGCTGCCTCGCTCCCCTCTGCGGCCTGCGGCTCCCACGGTCAGGGCGCCTCTCGCGTGGGGCTGGGCGACCTGGGCTCCTCCACACAGCCTTTCTGGAGACATGTTTACCACGACCCCCGACACGCTCCTCACACCTCGGGCAGCTGGAGGCGTGGCCTTGTGCTCGGGGCCATGAACACAACGCTCTGGGGGACAGCCCGTGACTCCTGCCTGAGACGGCGCGACCCCAGAGGACGGGGCGAGCGCTGCAGGAGCCCCCCGAGGGGGGTGAGGTCAGCCGCGTGGGCGCCGCGGTAACGCTTCCTCAGGCCCCCGTTTTAAGGCTCAACACTATTGCGCTGCACACGGAATCCAAACATAAAACCAGCACTTGCTCTAAGGTAACCCTTCGCAGGAAGCGGCGCCTGACTTCAGACCGCTCCGCCCACACACCAGACGAGGCACGAGCTTGGGGACACGGACGTGTGGGACTCGACGCGGCTGGAGCTCGGAGCCTCCAGCCCAGCCGAGAGGGAAGAGCAGCCGGCACAGCGCTCACCCCGGCCCAGAGAACCGCTCGCCAGCCAGCTCCACGGAGGCACCGGAGGCAGCGTTCCACGTGGCGCCGTCGATGGCATTCCTCACTGGCGAGTGTCCCCGCCCGAGCCCCCGGAGTGCCCACACGCCCTGAGATCCGCGCTTGAGTCTCACACTAACGGACTGCAGGGCACTGGACCCGGCTGGTAAGCGTCCCCTCGAGCACACACCAGGTGCACGGCCTCTGGTTCCAGAAAGGCAGCGAGGCCAAGACTCCGACGCACCTGCCACCCACGGGGCTGAGACTCGGGAAACGGAGCCCCTGGCTCTTATTTCTGACCCGAAGACTAAGGACAACCCAATTACTTCTGAAAAGACAGCAACAAAGGACTTATTCACGAGGGGCACGTCGGCAGTGAGGCCACTGAACGCAGAGAGCGGCTCTGCTGAGTCGAAGCCACAGTCTGCTCAGTGGCGCGTGGCTGAGACTATGGACCTGCAGCACCTTGAGTCCCAGCACCTGGACGCACGACGTCAGAGCCAAGGAGACCACTCGGCAGAGACAAGACGGATCCCAGGTGCCGAGGGCACCTCATCCGCACCGTGACTCTGAAGTGAGCACAGGTGTAAATCATCCACGGTCAACGCTAAGGTCACTGTTTGCCATTTCTGCATTAGTAACAATAAACCGGTGAAATTCGTCACACAGATCTGAGCTACCTGAATTTTAAACAGAGTCCCACTGTGACTCATAAAATGCAAATGCATAGGTATAATTTTTTACAGAAGGCAGCTTTAAACCTTCAGAGCATTTAATATACAAGCACTAATAAATGATAGCACTAAAAACTATGATCGCATCAGCTAAATGGATTATAAATTAAATTTCCATAATGTATGCACCCGAGATACAAATGTAAGCATAAATCAAGGTATTTTCTAAACACAGGTTAATTATACAACTTCAAAAACTGCCTATTTTTTATGCAAAATAATCCACTTAGCATTTTTCATCTGGCCTTCATCGCAGCCAGCTGGCCACGCGGGTTCCCGAGGCCCATCAATAACCACCTGTCAGGGGAGGTAGCAATAGGTATATGGAAAAAACCTGTAACGGATTTTTCAACTGTCTGTCTTTTATGAGGGTTTATAGCTAGAAATTGTGCCAAAATGATCTGAAGTAGAAAGGATTAATTATCGCAGAAGCCTTTTAGCTGAGTGCAGCTGGTGCGACTGATGCAAACCGTGGCTCCTCCAGGAGCACAGACGCGAGCCTCACCACGGCCATTTCTGTTTGCTGCCAAACAACGCCGGTAATTTACTACATTAAGAATCAATAAAAAAATAATGCTTTTCAAATGCATCTTTATCAATCTTCAGGTGGTTCTAAAGTGAACATTTATAACTTAATCTGAAAACTATATCAGAGATGTCTTCTTTAAAGGCCGCCTGGTTGAGCAAGAAAAGCTGACTTCAGATCCCGCTGCCCTCGGAGAGCAAAAGATGAAGAAGTGTAGAAAGAGGGGGCCGGCTGAGAGCAACACACTCCCCCGTTCAACAGCTGAGCTGCCCATGAGCACCTGGGACTGGCCAGCAGGGTCTCTGGCTGGACTGCTGACGCTGGACCGCAGGCTCCCGGAGGGCAGGAAACCTGCCATCGCACACGGCCCGACCATTTAACAAGCACTGACTAAGGCGGCTGTGGGCGAGGGGCCACTTCGCGCCCTGGAATCTGCACCTGCAAATCCGTTTGCATAAAACATTTATTCTGTTTTGGGAAGTTTCAGGCTACAAAAACCACCTACCTGTCCGGATTCACTGCAAATCTGTGGCCTTCCCGACCCAGCTCCAGACACCCCCCACACTCACCCTTTAACCCCTCTGCACAGCCCTGCGTACGGCATGTAAAGACCTGCGCATGGCAGGGCGGGGTCCACGGTGCGCGTGCGCAGCCACCCCCAGGACCACGAGGGCCTGCGCCAGGCCCTCAGCCTCCCTCCCCGCCCTGACTCACCACGCACAGGGCACACTCAGGCTCCCTGGCATTTCCCTAAGCGTGGACAGAGCTGAGTGACCCGTTCACGTGCGCCTCAGTAGCGCCCACTGGCACGATGCAGCAGGGTCCGGAGTCCAGGGGTTGACAGGAAAGGCACCACTGGAGGCCCTGAGGCATCCAGGACCTGGCGCTGCCTCCCCAAGGCTTCCTTTTCCCTGGAGGTGCCCTGCTCTCCTCCGAGACAGGGGCACGGGACAGGCCGAGGGGCCGCGAGCGAGACCCCCGTCAACACTGCAGGGAGGCTCCTAGGACAAGAGCTGCTCCTGGTTCGTTGACTGACAATCGCACTTTGGTCGGACAGCTTGCTTCTAAAAATAGCTCTTTCCCGTCAGAAAATCCTGGGGATGCTGAGGGGAAATGACAGTTCACTGGTCACACAGCCTGTGTCCCTCACGGGAGGTCCAGGGGTCGACCCACAGGACGACACTGCTGTTGACCAGCCAGGGCCAACCCTCAGAGGAGAAATGGTCTCGGCCTCCTCCCACCCTGCCCGCCACAGCCTCCTAGACGGCAGGGACCGCCTCTGCATGGCCACCGTGTGGCCCCCACAGCGGGGACCGCGGGGTCTAGAGCAGCCTGTGCGGCCCTGCTGGAGAGGAGCTGAAGAGTGAAGACGCTGGGCCCAGGCAGGCGCCTCCCGGCAAGGACACGTCACTAATGAAAAAGAAACACTGTTGCCCTGGCCGGGGGCTCGGGTGGTTACAATGTCATCCTCACGCCAAAGGGCTGTGGGTTCCATCTGCGGTCAGGGCATGTACTGGGTGCAACTGATCCATCTCTCTGTGTCTCTCTAGAATCAATTAAAAAAAAAAAAGAATATTCTTGGGTGAGGATTATAAAAAAATTTTTCTGAAAAGTATGCCGTTGGCCCGCCAGCTTGGCTCAGTGGTCATAGCATCAGCCCGCGGGCTGAAGGGTCCCAGGCTCAATTCCGGCCAAGGGCACCCACCTCCGTTGCAGGCTCACCCCCGGGCCCGGTCGGGGCACATGCAGGAGGCAGCCAGTCGATGTCTCTCTCACATCCATGTTTCTCTCTCTCTCCCCTTCTTCCTCTCTCTCTGAAAAGCAATGAAAAAATATCCTCAGGTGAAGATTTAAAAAAAAAAAGTATGCCCTTGACCGACAAGCAGACCTGCGATTGCTTTTCTTATGGAAAAGGCCGTAAATCGTGGTAACTAGGACGCTACAAATGCAGGTACAATTCTCAGAAGGGGTCAGGCTCAAGTAAAGTATCATCTGTAAATAACAATCTTTGGCTTTTCTGCTTACAAAAACCTTGAAGGTCAGTCAGAGCAGGCTCATAAGGCACCAATCACTGTAACTGGGAGGCTCCGCAAGGGCGAGTGTGAAATCTGCTGGCATTGGAGAAAGTCTTTCTGTGTGTTTTTTTAAGAATTTATTAATTTTAGAGACAGAGGGAGAGACATCGCTTGGTTGTTCCACTTGGTTGTTTCTCGTATGGCCCTGACCGGAGATCGGACCTGCAACCTCGGCGTGTCAGGACGACACCGAACAGCTGAGCTACCCCGCCAGGGCCAGAAGTGAGAAAGTCTTACCGCTGGTGGGAAGGCTTGTGCTAAACACAGAATGACTATTTGCTGAATGTTGTGTTTGAAACCTCAGGGAAGAGATGCATTGACTTCGGCGACCACAGTGCTCGGTCTGAGGACAACCCAGTGGAGAAGCCCGACCGTGCCGATCACGCGTCAACAAGGCACAAGGAAGGGGCAGCCTCCCCACTTGAGGACCAAGGTGACCTAAATTACTAACACTCGCCTGGGTCCTGTTCTAAAGCCTCTGTAGATTCAGCAAGCACCGAGAAAAGGACACTAATGACGCTGAAGAACACATGTCCCAGCTCTTGGGACACACGGCTACCCACTCTCTGTGATCCACACGGGCGCACTGAGCTCGCTAACACACGGGATTATAAACTGCACCGACGGTCCACAGCCTGCTAATTAAAACCCTGAAATATATGAGCAAGGTTTTATCAAATAACTTGATTTATAGGCAAGCCGCTGTTCCAATTAGATCAATAGTCTAAAGTAAGGAGAAAAGCCGTTTCCAAGTAGAATTCAAAGATGATAAAAGATTTCCTTCAATAAATATTCTGAACTTAATTGGCTTAAATGGACCTAGGTGCTTCTGTCGGTAAAAACAAGTTTGAGATGACATTACCACATCCCCGAGCTGTTTATTTATCCCCGGTCGGGCTGATTTACAGGCGATAAATGCGTCCCAGCCACGGCAGGCACAGGAACCGTCGCTAATGGAACTCCTCACTGAGGAGCGGCCACCCGTGAGGCAGCTCTTCCCGGGCAGACTGCTCCCGGGACCCCGCCGCGCTCCATCACAGCAAACAATCACTAACCTATGCATTAGGGAAATTTAAATACATTATGACCCAATAAATACCACAATCCATCAGTACACAATTTCTCCTCTTGAGATTTAGTGTCCAGCACAGCACTATTAGTACGGCCGTCACCCCCCCTCAGGCCCCACGTCTCCAACACACCAGCACGAGAGTAACCGTTCGTGCAAATGACCACCCGAGAGGGTCAGAAGCTAGTACCCCTCAGGAATTTCCACACAGAAATTTACGGAAGTCTCAAATACGGGGGAACCGCCACACGCTAACCATCACCCTCAAACGACTATAGTTTTGTTACTGGTTTTGTCTCAACATCATTATTTTACTTAACTTGTTTTTTTATATGTTTTACTGACTTCAGAGAGAGGAAGGGAGAGGGAGAGAGAGAAACATCATGATGAGAGTCATCGATCGGCTGCCTCCTGCACGCCCCCTGCTGGGGATCGAGCCCACAACCCCGGCATGTGCCCTGACTGGAAATTGAACTGTGACCTCCTGGTTCATAGGTCAACATTCAACCACTGAGCCACGCCATCTGGGCTGAACATCATTATTTAAATAGCTCGCCTGGCCGGGCGTGGCTCAGTGGTTGAGCATCAACCTAGGATCCAGGAGGCTGCGGTTTGATTCCGTCAGGGCACAGGCCCGGGTTGCGGGCTCGATCCCCAGCAGGGGGTGTGCAGGAGGCAGCTGATCCATGACTCACTCATCACTGATGTTTCTCTCTCTCCTTCTCCCTTCCTCTTTCTGAAATCAATAAAGACATATTTTAAAAAAATAAAAATGAAAAATAAATAGCTTCACTAAGAGAATTTACATAACTTCATTGCTGGGAGAAAGGCTGAGACTACAAATTCTCCTGCCTGGAACCTGCTTTAAAGGGAGGAGTGAGAAGCACCTACCGTCCCCCGAGTCTAAGACACCCCAAGACATCACCTTCAGCCCCATGACAGCCACCAGGTGAGCACACATGAGGGGGTACCAGTTATGAACCAGGAAGGGGGCCCCCATAAGATGACACCTGTGGCACCCTCATCTTGAATGCACGGCCTCTGGAACTGTGAGAAAAAAGTTTCTGTTGTTTGTAAGCCTCCAGCCTGCAGAATTTTGTTACAGCAGCTGGACGGGCTGAGACAGGCGAAGGCCCATCCAGAGGTCAGTGATGAGGGGTCGGCATCGGTGCATACCCTTGTCTGTGTCAGAATCTAACGGGGAGTGTTTTGAAAATTTCAACATTAAATAGGAAGTTTCCACCAGGCTGTGTAATGTTTTCCTTCCATTTACAACAGGTGAGTTGCACTTGTATGGATGTGGCAGGTGCAGCACTGTGGCCACCACAGTATCCTCGAGTAGCCCATATTCACAGAATTGCTGACAACACCTGCAGCACCAGCCACACCGCACACCTGGGTCTTCCCACTCCCAGCCTGTGAAAGGTACAGAACCTGATGAGAAGCCGCCACACCGATACCAGAGGGAGCACCGTGAGAGGACCCTGTGCACCACACACCGCCTGTGCTGGGGACCTAAGTGCACGCTATGTCCCCATGTCCCCTGCACCAGCCCAATGCTTTTCTGTATGTACATCAGGTATAAAGACGACCTGCAGTTGTCAGTGGAAAGGGCTCTTCAGGGCTCAACAGGGTAAGTTGATGAGAATCCTGAACAGAGACGTCCACTAAGGCCGTCGACAACCACGCAGACACACAGACCGTCCACATCTGTGGCCAGAAACCACTCTTGCGTGCCAGGGTTACCTTTCCGAGCATTCTGCCCAGGAAGTAGTAATGTCTGGCGAAGGAGTCCCCCACGAGCATCTGTGCAGCGGGGTTGGGGTACAGGAGCCCCTCGTTGGTCGTCTTGAAGAAGCCCTGGTTGGGGTTGAAGCCTGACTTCAGCAGCTCGTTCAGAAACTCCCTGAAGATGCCACCGCCATCGATGCCGGCCTCATCCAGCCCATGTGCGTTGAGCAGGTGGACACGGATGCGCTTCTTCAGGTCGGGCTCTGGTGGGGGTGAGGGAGAGGTTTTAAATGAAGCAATGCGGTAAGGTGAGGGGAGGAGGCAAGGAGAGGAGAGACCCTTTAATGCAGGGCTGTAAACAAACCAGTGCCCCACAGCCCATGGGGGAGAGGTCCCTCTGCACCCACAGACGAAGAAGGCGGGGCTGCGGGCGGGAGGTGAAGAAAATAGCCACCAGCATATACCCAAGGGCCATGCAAACAGGTACCAGGAGAGGAGGTGAGTGGAATTGGGACACAGGATCACCGTGGAACAGAGAATTACTACCAAGAAAGGGGAAAGGGTGAGCGAGTCAAGATGGCAGTGAAAGGACTTTCTACACGACCTGTGGATGAGGCACACGCTACAGGAGGAGAGAACGGACTCTATGCCCCCTTCACAGCTGATATCTGGCTGAGAACAGGACACGCCACAGAGACTGAGAGGCCCCCACCCAGGGCCCTCAAGGACAGCACCGGGTGAGTGGGACTAACGTGCCAACAGGCCCCCACAAACACAGGAGCCTCCATCCCGTGTCAGCATCTGGTCAGCACCCAACACAAGTCCTCCTCCCTTCCCACCACTGTCCTTCGGGTGCTGTGCAGAGGAGGGGAGCGGGAGCCCCCAGGGGTGCGCACCCAGCAGAGCCTCCGACCCCATGACCACAGGGTCAGGCTCTGAAGTCAGGGAACCCAGCAAATGTTCTGCAGTTTCACACACAGTGTGCCACGTGGGTCCTTCCTGCACAGCAGTGACGACCATCTCACTGAATGGCTGCCCTGTCCCACCAGGACTAAGGTGCACCGGGTGTGCCAGGTGAGGCCTGCCTTAAAGCCCAGGTGCCCACGGGAAAGGTGAACCCAAACCGCCCGGCCACAGCTTGCTCCTGTGCTCAGGAAGGGAGCCACCATCACTGAGCGGTCACCCCACCAGAATCCCTGCTACAATTTCACATCTGTCGCTCCAGCTCCTTTAACTCCTTCTGGGTGAAGAATCCCCCCCCCCCGCAGTGAGAAACCGAGGACAGACAGCCGAGTTATTTATCTCCAGACTCACAGCCAACACGCAGGGCAGCACTGTACCTTAGACACACCGTCGCCCAGGGAGGGGCGCTCTTCCCATTTATTCTTAAAATCTAACTGCCGTGGCCAGGCTCGGGCACGGCCCTGGCTCGGCTCAGGGAGCCTGGCTCCGAGGGCCGCGGCACAGAGCGTGAACGACGCACAGGGCGCCCGCACGCAGCACGGGGACCAGAGCTCAGGAACGGCCGCGTGAGCCCTCCTCACGGGCCCCACGGGTGACACTAGCTCTTCGTGGAAAATACAAAACAGAACAACCCAAACAAGAGGCTTTGCTTTCCTAGAAGAAAAGGAGCCGCTATTCCCACCGACAGCCTCTATCACCCCCCACACCGGGACCCGCCCCGTCAGGCTGTCGGTTTTAATCTGCACCGATTTAACATCGATTTAATGCAGCACCACACACTCCACATTCTGAAGCTAAAATTATTAAAACATAAATTAATACTGAAACTTCTAACACTGGGTGTCAGACACCAACCCAAGACAACGCATGTCACGACCTCTAGATGCCACAAATGACCTGACAGCAGTGTCATCGACGCGCACGATCTTCCTTAGAACCTGGGGCAACGGTGTTTCCTCCAGGGCATATATCTGGCTAACAACTGACGATATTTACATAAACAGGTGATTACACAGGAAACAGAACTTAAACGGCCAGAATCACAGCTGCCAGCTCGTCTCAGGGACGACACTCAGGTGATCAGCATTCGAGGCCCTGCTGCGATCACTATTTGTCAACCCCAGCAGTCTTACTTGACAACATGCACCTCCCAAATCTGAACTTCTACATTTAGTTTTAAAAAGTCATTAGAGAACAAGACGGTGGAAACTAGTTTTTAAAAACAATTCCCCAGCCCAGCCGGGCGTGGCTCAGCGGTTGAGCGTCGACCTGGGATCCAGGCAATCGGGGTTCGATTCCCGGTCAGGGCACATGCCCGGGTTGCGGGCTCGATCAATGACTCTCTCATCATTGATGTTTCTCTCTCTCTCCCTCTCCTTTCCTCTCTCTAAAATCAATAAAAAATATATATTTAAAAAAACAAAACAAAAACAATTCCCCAGCCCGCCCCCCCACATGCCCACAGAGGAATATGCATACCGTTTTCTGGGGAAAGTTTGTCATAAGCATCTTCATAAATATAATTCCTTCTTATTGTGACATTAATTCCATCCAGAAAGGGACCTTCTCCTTGGACTTCCTGCTTATCTGCGTAGATCAACCTCTGAAAGATCTAACACACAAGGGAAACTGTAAGGTTATTTGACACAACAGACTTTTTGTTATAAACATAAGCTACCAAAAAAAAAACCTGCTAAATAAATTTTAACTTTTGTATCTCCATAAACCCTAAAGCCAATTTTAAAAGCCAAGGTATCAAATGCTGATTTTACGCCTTATCTATAAAGGTGTGATACTTATGCATTTGTAACAATGCTCCTTCTCCCCATTTCACGACTGATTTTAAAAATTCCATCCTACACTGTCTTTGCAGTATTTTCTTTTGTAAACCCTTTATAAAAACCCAGGTGGTAGAGGGAAGGGAAAAAAACAGCTTTGTACAGCTGCAAGTTAACATTAGTGAGAACGTCTCCACAGTGATAAAATTTAACTTTTTAACGTAAACCAGCAGAGGGAGCTCGGGACCTGAGCACGTCGGTGCCTGTGGCCAGTGGCTGCAGGAGCAGAGCAGTGTCCAGCCCGCGGAGGGACCGGCAGCCCAGAGCCCTCCCTAGTTGGTAAATACAGAGGAACATTTAAAATCATACCTGGAAACACGTCAGTATAAACAAAGTTCTGTACATTAGTCAGAAGTCAGATATAAAGTACAAATATCTTTAACACAATGTACAAAAAATTGCATTTCCAAAAATAATGCAACAGTCACTGGACAAAGGGCACCTACAGCTCCCACTGCAAGAAAACAGCAGCCCAAGAGGCCTTTTAAACAGTACAGCTAAAGAAAAAATATTTCCAGTTTGTACACAGGGATATCTGGTAGGATTACACGTTTACAGATCACCGTTAACTATTACAATCTAATGGGAAAAGTATAAATTACGTGATTACCTGGGTACTAGGCTACTTCAGAGACTTTCCCTGGTGTTACCTTTCACACTGCAGTGACACAAAACACCGCAGTCCCCTTAAAGAAAGCCGGCATACCTTGACCCGCTCCTCAAACGGAACCACGAAGGGCAGCTCCGTCAGGATGGCAAGCTGTCGCTCCTCAGACACAGAGAGTGGCGGCGACTCCAGGCCCACTGCAGCACAGCAAACCTGCGTTAGGTGCGTGTCCTTCCCAGACTCCCAAGGACACGCACCGTGTGTTTCAGCGTAGATATCCCAGGAAGGGCAAAGTCATGGGACTAACCCAAACCCATGGCGGCCAGGGAGGGGAGGGTTTGGGCTGGGATACAATGGAGCTTGATGTGGTTTGTGGTGCAGGTTCATCAAAAATCACAGAACAGGACAAGGAAAAGATAAGTTCCAGGGTCTGTGAATGACCCCACTGGACCGGAGGTTAAAGAGCGCTCACCATCCAGGGTGGACTGCAGGGGGCCGATCCTCCCCATCCGCCGGAACCTCCACACGTGTCTGGCAGCTGGCACGTACAGCTGGGTGACCTGCAAGACCGGCAACCCTGCTTAGGACTGCGCGTGAGCTGGTCCACACCCACCTATCCCACGTGAGCTAATGGGTGTTTATATTTACTGGAGTTAGCTAGGTCCCTCTCTGACCTCATGTCCTTTTCAGGTGACCTGTTCATGCCCTTGCACACCTACTGTGTGACTGTTCTAACACACACCAGGGAAATCTCTGCTTGTTCCATTTGCTGATGTGTAACACTGGACACCGTGACCACCATTAATAAGACTGCTTCACAAAGCAAACATGTCACACTTAAAAAAAAATTAACAATTTCTTACTGTGACCAAATAGTCACTTTTCTGTAATTTTGTAAAAAGTTAATTTGTCTGCATTATGTAGCATCCAAATAAAAATGGTCCAGTGTCCTGTCCGGTGAACCCTCCAGCCTGACCCGTCCCGTGACAGTGGTGAAGCTGCACCAGCTCCGTCGGGAGTTTGCCGACCGCACCTTCCTGGTGTTGTCCACATGCATGTGTGGCCCGTTTCCTGCACACGGAGCCACGTCTGGGTCACCCCAGTCGGGTGAGGAGCGTGCGTGGTGGCTGCAGGTGGGTGACGCATCGACAACTGTGCCATCACGTGGACCCGTGATGTCACTAGACACCCTGTCCATGGTCCGAGAGCAGCAGTGGCCTGTGTTCTGGCCCCAGACCCTCATCTCACAGGACCTCCCACCCGCAGCCTCCACAGACCCAGTGTGGATGGCGCCCTGAGAGCATCACCTGGGCTGCTGCTTCTCGGAGCCTGTGGAGAGGAGGTTCCAGCTTGGAGAGGCCTTTGTGTGTTTTTAGCCATTAGCAGGAAGAGGTCTCTGTGGAGACGGAGCTCCGTCACCTGAGGCTTGGTTAGCCCGAGGGCGGGTTCATAAAGGAAACACAGGCTAAATGCAGGATTACTTTTTCCAAACAGTTTTCAAAAGAACAGGGTTGGTCCTTAGCATCTGCCCCAGTGGCTGGCAGCTCTGTTCCTCTTAGGCTCAGAGCTCGCAGAATGAGCGTGCCTGGGGCCTGGTCGGCTGCACCTGTTCTGACCGATGCTCACTGTTCACCTCTGCCTGGCTGGAGCCCCTCCCACGGTCCCAGCTCTCACACCTCCTTCTGCACTTCCTGGCCCCCCAGCAACAAAATGCTCCACACCAATCGCGTCAGGCCTTCCCAGACCTGGGTCCAAATGCCGGGTGACGATGGCTGTTTTCTTTTTGGTGGGAGATGGTGTTTAGAGGCCAGCCCCGGCCCCGGCCCTGCTCTGTGGCACAGGACCTGTCATGGTCCTGACCCGGCCAGTGGGCAGGGACAGAAGCACATGCTTAGTTTAATTTCGTGGGACACAGTGACGCTTCTGAAACTGTCCCAGACACCGTTTCTTCACTGTTTTGGTAACGTCCTTGTATCTCCTACACCCTCGGCTCCGCCCCACCCATCATTCTGAAATGAACCATCACGCCTGCCTCTCACAGAAACGAAAACAAATCACGTCCTCCGTTAATGTTACTTAGTTTTTTAAACTATAGTATTGAATCTACTTTAGACCTAAATGTCAGTAATACTCAAATGTGTTTCTTTAGAAAAGCAAGGATACACTCTAAGTCCTAAATCTGATATTGGTGACACCAGTAAAAGCAAAATCTTCTCCAACCCCCACAAAGAATTGCCAGGGTTCAATACAATTTGTGGTTAAAACATCAAATTAAAACCAATAAACTCAGGATATGTGTCTCAGTCAATGAAACTGCTCTATATGTCATGTTACCCAAGAGTTAAAATGAAAAACTCCGCTGTTACTATTCAGCTACATAGTAACAAACCAACCATGACAAAGGGTTTATTCTTTTCCCCAGAAAGATGGGGGCTGAAAGCATGTGTTTAAAGAAAACATTAAGAAGGTCTCCCAGCAACACCTTATCTGCTCTGATGTCCTCCTGCTCGGACAGCCAGTGGTTCGGGGGACAGAAGTTCCTCCTTGTGTCTCTGGACTTCAACATCTTCACCAAGTTGGTGATGACCTGGGGAGCAAGAGCAGGCCCACGTCACACAGACAACCCGGCACTGCCACCGTCGGAAGTCAAAGGACCCCGAGCGTGTGGGCTTCGGTGACCACGGCCGGGCTGGGCCACCAAGCATAATAAAGTTATATGTCCAAATTTTAAACCTTTACCACCAGGATTTGATCACACAAGTATTATGTAAAGTTAAGACTACGACGGTGTTTTCTGAAAAAGTCAGCCTGCCTTTTATTACACCCTGCCTCTAATTAAGTAAAAGGTAATTGGGGCCCAGCCGGCGTGGCTCAGCAGTTGAGTACTGACCTAGGATCCAGATCATCAGGGTTCGATTCCCGGTCAGGGCACAGGCCTGGGTTGCAGGCTCTATCCCCAGTCGGGGGCCTGCAGGAGGCAGCCGATTCATGACTTATCAGTGATGTTTCTCTCTCTCCCTCTCCCTTCCTCTCTCTGAAATCAATTAAAAATATATATATTTTTAAAAAGGTAATTAGGATAAAATATAATTTGGATAGGAATGGTAAAATTAGAGTAAGGTGATAAATTTCCAAATATACCCACCAGACAAGCAAGACTAAATCATCTCAATCGTTAATAACAATTTCCCTTTAAAACCCCACAATTCAGCATCCACACAATAGAAACACAGATGCTTCCCCTATGACATGACATCCCAACACCCAGGATACCAGAAACTCTGTGCCCCGTGAAAGTGGCTGGTACCTCCACCAGGGTAGCAGGGACACCACTTGGATGACATGCCCACGGACAGAGAAAAAGCCATCCCTGACCACTGGGCCATGCAGGCCCCACGCATTAGGGAAAACCTCTCCGGGTCTGGAGCACAGCTCTTTCATTGATGGGTATCTCTTGCCAATTTAGCCATGACACCTGGTGGCATCTTTAAGCCCACGTAATGCCAGGGAGTACCCTTTCCAAACGAGCAGACATCTTAGGTAAGGCGGCAGGTGACCCCTTCGCCACTGGCTGGTTGTGCAGGGGTTGCTCAGGGGTGAGGTCACCCAGATGCAGGTTTTTTGGGACCACTGCCTTCACGGTGGCCCAGGACACAGGGAGAGCCTAGGTTAGGGTCCCCCCCAGTTAACTGCTGTCAGAACAAACCATGGTCATGACCACACGCTGCACCTGGGGAAGCCTGGGCTCCACGTCCCGCGGAGGACTGAACTCAGGGAGTTGCACTGCCCCTGCTGCCGTGGTCGGGGGGGTTCAGGGTGCTTGTCCGGTTCACTGTGTAACGACACTAGAGGCCACGGAATCAATCTGGCCTCAGTTCCAACCCTAGCACAGGGTGCAGTCAGCGTTCCTGGGGCAAGTACTGTATTTATTTATTTAAATATGTTTTTATTGATTTCAGAGAGAGGAAGGGAGAGCGAGAGAGAGAAACATCAATGATGAGAGTTATTTATTGCCTGCCTCCTGCACGCCCCCTACTGGGGGTCGAGCCCACAACCCGGGCCTGTGCCCTGACTGGGAATCGAACCGAGATCTCCTGGATCCTAGGTCGACGCCCAACCCCTGAGCCACACCAGCTGGGCAATACCACAAGTATTTAAATAGTGACACCCTCACCCGTAGTCACAATGCATCTGATGTGGACAACTGCTGTCAGAGGCCCACCGAACTTATCCAGCCCTCAGGTACCACGTGCTAAAATGCACTGGTGTGTTTTTAAAGACAACCGTGTTCTCCAACGTATTTCCATTCTACTTCGTAGTCACACACAAAGCAGACAGACCCTTAAGACAGGAAGGACGTGCACAGCTGCACCAGGACATAGGCCACTGCTCTGTGCCCCTCAGTGAACAGACAGCTGATGGTGGCATGTGAGGCTCACAGCTAGAGTCTGCTGTCGTCCTGATTCTTAACTTTTTAAGAAATCTTTTTGAAATTGAAAAACACAAACCACTCACCAGGACAGTGAAATACCTCGTACTGTGCCGTGTCCAGACAGCTGTGGTAAGCAGGGCACGAACCCCGCCGCCCCAGCACACTCCTACCATGGGGGAGCCACACACATGCATGTTGCCCAGGAGCACACATGGCAAAGCCATCAGAGCTACAGATGACACGTCAGGGGAGTTTACAAATCTGATAAGTGCATCCATTGTTTTAGCAGCATCAATGCTGGTCTGAGAAACTGACCTCAGTTCCCAGAGTGACAGAAAGATGACTCTTCCACTTAAAAGTTCTACAGCCTCTCCCAGAAATTAGTTTGCGAGGACCAGCAGGGCTGAAAGAATGGCCAGCAGCCGAGGAAGTCAGGTCTCATCACTGCAATTCCGTCAGGTCAGCGGAAGACAGGAAGTCACTGGAAACGCTCTTACCTTCTTGGTTGATTCTACCATGAATTCTTCAACTAAAACGTGGCCGTGCGACGTATAACAATCGCTGACCGTTTATCCAGTCTTTCTGCCCACGACCTGCGCGACCACGGCTGTAACTCGGGAGACCTGCGGTATCTTCCTCAGTCTCCCCCCTGAACCCGCCAATACACGCACACTCTGAGGACACTGTCTGGAGCAGTCACCGCGGAGGGGAGTTCTTGTTATTTCATGGCAAAGATCATCTTTTCTGCACAGAACACTAATAGCAGCTGAACTTTCCCCCTCAAAGATTAGGCCTTGACCTGTTTCTCATTTTTAGGCCTCAGCTCAATGAACAGGTAGTATAATTTTTTTTTCCAAAGAAAAGAAATCCTGCTAAAAAGAAATCTTCAAACAATCCTGTTCCAAACTCAGAAGAGCTTTGTAACAACCCAATTTCAAATCTAAAATAATCGTTTACCAAAAAAGTGAACTTTCGCCTTGGTTCTCAAAAACTCTCAATCCCAACAAAGTGCCAATGAGTCATTTTGAGGCATAAGAAAAAACTCAACATGAAATTTCCATTAATGCTTAAACAAGGGGAAAACACACAGCATTATTAAAGCCAGAGACGCCTAGGTCCAAAAGATAAGGCTGTCGTGAAGATTATTAAATTCTCAGTAGGTGCCATAAATAGTGAGGTTATCGGACACTGTACACAATGCCTGATATCTACGAGATGGAAAGCTTTATTAACCAGATCCCAGGGTTTAATTAAACACTTGAAGGAAAACACATCTGCTACCACAATACACGTATCCAGGAAAAGTTTACATAAGAATTATGGGTTTTAAATGGGTGAATAGCTTATTTTTAACTTAGAAAAGTTGCAACATTGTCAGTCTTTAAGAAAGGATATATACCAAGGGCTCAACATGTGACCTTCATAGTTTACTTAGGAACACAGAGATAGGTAATTAAAATAAATTGTGCAAACACATATTACATCAATCTGCACAAATTATAAATTCAACGATGCATTAGGACTGTATTCAGTGCAATCAAAACATTATCAGTTACTCTCTCTGCTGCTAATGCCTGTGCTCGTAAGTGAAATGTGTTGTAAAATCAGGCGAATGGGCTGGACAGGGACTGCGCGCTCGCAGGATGAGTAAGCAGCCCTTAACGAGCCCATCGGGTTAAGTGCGAGCATTAATGGGCCTTTCCTAAAGTCTAGCTCGACATCTTTCTCCAAACACGGCCAAGGAGAAAGCTCCATTAGCAATATTAATACAAGCTTAGCTGATCATTTTCATTCAATTAACTTCTTTCAATTAAATAGATAGCTTGACAAAAGCAGTGATAAAAGACCTGAAGGGACAGCTGATGACTCGGACGGAGCATTAGTGCGCTCGAGGTCGCCAGTGCTAAACGGACTGTAAATCTAGCATCCAATTTGGAAAATGCGTTTCTTCTGCTCTCACTCCTTTAATGAGCGATTTTAGCTGACGAGATGTGTTTGCTGCAGAGATTTCATGGGAAGTCAAGCACCCTCTCTCTTTTCTTTTTTCTGCCCTGATAGTTACAGGCTCTCTCGGTGGCGGTTTCCTGCCAACATTCCAGCCTCAGAAACTCCATCTCTACATGGCTAGAGATGGAGATGGTCTAAAATAATTTATACTCAACTTCCATTAAATCGATGACCTTACTCCACCTGTTAATCAACTTCTTAAAAGATTAAAAAAGGAAGTGTGTAAGAGAAATAAAAACGAAAACATTAAGCATTTTATTTGTATTTTACGTTGTCACCAAAAGTAGTTACTGCAACTTGTAACAGGTGCATTTAACAACTAAAACTGTGGTTTTAAAAGAAGGTAAGCCCTGGCCAGTTTGGCTCAGTGGCTGGAGCGTCAGCTGAGGACTGAAGGGTCTCGGATTCGATTCCAGTGAAGGGCACGTACCTGGATTTTGGGTTCACTCCCCGCCCCCTAGTTGGAGCAAGTGTGGGAGGTAACCAGTCAATGCGTCTCGCTCACATCACTTTCTCTCTCTCCTTCCCTCCCCATTCCACTCTCTCTAAAAAAAAATCAATGGAAAAATATCCTCAGGTGAGGATTTAAAAAGAGAGAGAGAGAGAGCGAGTGCGCAGAAATGGCAAACGCTGGGGGCAGGAGAGGCTGAAAAGGGTAAAGGGCCAAGTACGTGAAAGGGAAGGTGGTGGGCACAGAGCGCCATGTGCAGGTCACTACCACAGGCATGTACACTGGAACCAATATGATGTTATTAACCAGTTTACCCCAACAAATTGAATAAAAAAAAAGTAAAAGAAAAAGGAATAAAGAATATCTAAAACAGCAGCAGAACAGAACAAAAGGGAAGGAGAAGCGAGCTGTCTCCAGGCCTGTGACTGCGCGTCCCGCCCACCGAGGGGCACCCCTGCCCCACTGACCTTGAACAGCTGGATCCACCGCTTCTGCTCCACCTGGACGCACTGCTGCACCTCGGCGCTCGCGGTCACCCCGATGCTCTGGAACGCGGTCGCGTACTCCTCGCGCACCTCGGGCCTGGTCTCGGGGTACGCCAGCTTGATGATCCCGAGGCAGGCGTCCCGGAGGCAGCGGGACAGCACCACCAGCTCCTCCAGAGTGAAGGGCATCAGGGACGACGGCCTCTGACCTACGACTGGAGAACAAGCCCAGGCCCGTCACAATCTTCGGAAGCTGCCCACACACTAACGCCTTCAGAGGACGCAGACCTCTGTCCCCCAAGGGCCGGCACCAGGGGGCCCCTCAAGTCTCACCATCGATGGGGTCCCCGAAGAACTCGTTGTCGTGTATGGAGATCAGCGAGTGACTGAACAAGGAGCTGAACAGGTAGAAGAGGGGGATGATGCGGCCAGAGTCCTCGAAGGACATGGGCGAGCCCCTGGATATGACCTGCAGCAGCGGCACCATGGACCTGGGTGGGGAGAAGACGTGACGCAGACAAGAGTCAGGGAACCCGACATTCATACGAGCAGTGCACCCACGAAGGGAGGGTGAAGTCCTAACAACACAGCTAACAAACAAGTGAAAAACCAGGAACCGCCGGCCACTCTTCACTCATGGCCTGAGCCAGGTCCTCAGATGGCCCTTAGAGGAGCGGCACAAGGAATGCCGCGATTACAGACGCACACTTTACTTTTATGCTGAAACCCCCCTATTTGACACATTCGATAAAGGCAGACCACTCTGGTGCCATGAATTCGCGCAGGGGAATACAAACTCCGGTCAGAAGCTTCAGGAATGAAGCCTCCCCTTCTCTACCCTCGGTCTGTTCCTACTGTCCAAGTTCATCCCCAGCTGTTACTGCTCCTGCTTCTACGAGGAGTCACTGACCACACAGGGCAGCCTAAGGTGAGGTGGTCCCGAGCTCTGGAGTCCCCTCATCTGTCAAGGGCTGTGATGTGTTATAGTTACTTCTCCCACCTCTAATCAGGTCCCTTTCTCTTGTGGTTAATGTGGTCTTTTGTATTACTGAACTTTTAGCTAACACAGGTTCACCCATGAGCTCTTTCCAAACTCTAAGGCCCCATGGTCCCTAAGGCATGTCCAATCAATCCTGGGGTAGTCGATGCTATGGGCACCATGAACATCTATTTCCACAAAACCACACTCAATGAGATGTGACCAGGAGTCAGGAACACCCGTTATCACCTGGCTGCCCAGCAGGCCCACAGTTCTACAGGAGAGCACAGCTGGTGAGGCCAGCAGATGGTCAGTTATTCCCAGGGGGCTTTGCTGGGCTTGGCTGAAGCCCTGGAGCTTCACGGTCTCCAAGGTGCACAGCTCAGGGGAGAGCAGGGCTGAGGACAGGGACCCAGGTGAACTCTGCTCCCATGAGAAGAAACACTCTGGCCATTGTCCCATCTGAACATGCCCCACTCCACAGGCAGTCATAGCACTGAACACTGAGCTCAATGAATTAATGAACCAAAGGGATTGGTCCAAAACTGAACACAGTGAGGATACTACAGGGCCAACTATCCCACGTCATGGACAAAACCAGCGTGACAGGAAAGGGCTGTGCATGTGCAAGATAAAGAAGGGTGGGGCTGCTTAACTGCATGACAGCGGCTACCTCCACAGGACCGAGCCCTGTCTCCCAACTTAGTCCCCACCAAGTCTACTGGGCCATCCACTCAGTAACATTTCACTGACATACGGAAAAAAAAATTTAATGTCATGTTTTGTTGATACTAGTAAAAATAAGTTTTACTTGCCTTGCCACTAAATGCAGAACTACAAAAATAACAGATAATATTGATGAATAAATATTATTAGGGGAACATGGTACAGGTTGAATTAACCACTTGTAATGTGAAGAAAATATTTCCTGAGTCTAAAAAAGTGATAGGCCAGCTTTCAGCTATTATTGCAGTCAATAATCCTTGTACTCAAAATCACCATCACCACCACCATCCTCACCATCCTCACCATCACCACCATCACCATCACCACCATCACCACCATCACCATCACCACCACCACCACCCATCACCACCATCATCACCACCATCACCACCACCACCACCACCACCACCACCACCATCACCACCACCACCATCACCACCACCACCACCATCACCACCATCACCACCACCACCATCACCACCACCACCACCACCACCACCACCACCACCACCACCACCACCATCACCACCACCACCACCATCACCACCACCACCACCACCACCATCACCACCATCACCACCATCACCATCACCACCACCACCACCATCACCACCATCATCATCACCACCACCACCACCACCATCACCACCACCACCACCACCATCACCACCACCACCACCACCATCACCACCATCACCATCACCGTCACCACCATCACCATCACCACCATCACCATCATCACCACCACCACCATCATCAGCCTCACCATCAACATGAGTTTACCCACATGTCTGTCAGGATGCATAAAATTCTTATATTGGTTCCCTAAAATAAGACTGGGGCAATTCTTTAGCATTAGCTTCTTTGTTCTCTTTAACCCACTGTGGGGTTGCAAGAAATTAATCATTTTCATTCTATTGACAAAAGCTGTGCCTGGCAAGAAGGGTCAGCTATGTGCCCGTGTTGTGATGCAGCCGGGGCATAAATGAAACATGTCTCTTGATTCTCTGCTGACTGCTCTTTCTGCCATAAACACTAACTCAAATATTCCCCTGAAAGCAGGCCAGTTTCAAAGGCTTATGTGCAAATGAAAAGCCTATGACTTTACTGTAATGGAAAGACACTGAGTGGTAACAAGCGGATCAGGAGCACCGACGAGACCTCAGGCAATCCCGGGCCTCTCTGTATCTGCCTCTGAACCACGGACCTCAGGCTGGGCCTGGCTACCCTCCCCCACCCCCCAAATGGAAGGGCCTCTCTCCCACCCGGCAGAAGCTTCTACGGAACGTGTTCCTGCCTAAACTGCTTGGGCTGCTGGAAGTTCCACTTACTACCAGTGACGATGACAGGGAAAGCAGCGGTCACATGCGACAAGCGCAGTCCCTGCTGAGGGAGACACAGCAGGGGCCACGCCAGCCTGGGCTGAGGGCCCACCTGCTGGTTGCACACAGAGGGTCCCCCACCTCCGTGTGGTTCAGCTAAAGGATGTCTGACGGAGAGTGGAAACCCCTGGCCCTGGTGCCTCCACCTTCCCCTGCACCCCAGTCACCAAGGAGCCCGTGAGGAGTAGATCCCAGGCCTCCAACCCCATCCCCGAACCCAAGGCTCGGGTGGGACAGAAAAGGAACACCAGACCTGCCCTCGGACGTCTCACACCCACTGCAGCTCAGAGGCCCCAGCTGGGCTCGTCTTGCTACAAAACTGCTTTTGAGTTAAAGTCATTGCCTTTTCCAGAAATATCAGGCATTTTTTCCAAAAGTCAATGTGATAAGATATAATCTAGGATTGATTAACACACTGAGTTTCTCGAGAGACTTTATTTTAATAAATTAAACAAGTAAAAAGAAACTCCAATTCTCACATTGGCTTTTTAAAAATAATTAGTTTTTAAAAAATGTGTAGAGTCTCTCGTCTTTCTCTCGCACACCATGACTCCATCCGTTCAGGAGGAGACAACTGGGGAAACAAGCAGGCAGCCCAGGGAAGGGCCTCGGTTGCTAAGCGGAGACACTCGCAGGTCAGCGGTAATTTCCTGTCCCAGTGACCCCCAATCTCCCTTTGCCTAAACAAACCTGTCACTCAGGAAAGCCAAGGCTGAAATGCACCCAAAGTGAAACAGAACACCCCTCAAACAGTACACTCCAACCGAAAATGCAGAGGACGGAGGACACCGCCCGGCTTCCCTATCTCGGCTTCGCAGCCCACTGTGGACACAAGACAATGAAGCAACCTCTGAAAGCTGCCATTCAAGTAAAACGAAACAGAAAGAACAGTTCTGTACAGAGGATGTGGACCATGGCTCCTTGCAGGGCTGACTGTCCCTGATGCTAAGGCACTAAAACGGCCTCCTTTCTCTACAAACCACACTGACCAGCTCGAGGCCAGAGCCCTCAACACAGACTCCACCGAAACATCACACCCCCAGCCCCAGTGCCAACGACCACGCCCACATTCTGGACACTCCACCCTCACCCCCAAGCATCCCTTCTTTCAACTGCTTGTCCCTCTCCTTCAAAAAAACATAACACACCAAAGAACAAAAAAAACAAAACCAAACAAAAAGAAACACTCTTCTGCCCAGTCTCGCTCTCGGCCTCAGTCCTGCTGAGTCTCGGCCTCAGTCCTGCTCGGCTGGCTCCCGGCTGGGCCCCAACAGCAACACCGTCTCCAGGGCAGGGGCCTCACAGCAGCTTCATTCTGAGGTTCCATCTCCAGGAGACCGAGCCACACAGGCCTTTCTGGGGCCAGTGCAGAGGGACCCTGCAGACCTCTGAGGGGCCGTTCCACACAGAGCCGGCCATGGCACTCTACACACACATTCATTCTGTGCCTGCTGCTTGTGCGATTACCATGTGTAAAGAAACGAATCCCCCCCCCCCCCAGCAACACAGCGATTCAGACAGGAGAAACCAAATTGCTTCAACATGAAGTTTCAGCCCAGCCGGCGTGGCTCAGTGGTCGAGCATCACCTATGAACCAGGAGGTCAGGGTTCAATTCCCGGTCAGGGCACAGGCCTGGGTTGCAGGCTCCTTGATCCCCAGCAGGGGATGTGCAGGAGGCAGCCGATCCATGACACTCTCTCATTGATGGTTTCTCTCTCTCTCCCTTCCTCTGAAATAAAAACATAAAAAAAAGTTTTAAGGAACCAGCTTCTACAATATTTGACATCTTTTAAGGTTCGAAATGGTGTGAAATTTGCTTCAAACCCTGTTTTCACTCTCAAAAGCACAGGAAGATCATGAGGAGCAAAGAATTTTGAAGCCTCTAGTTTCCAAAATGACTAGATTTTTAAAACAAATTTACCCTCAGATGAAGCCATACTCTTAATAACATGTACAGGTAAACAACTGCAAAATTGGCATTATTTCTTCTTGTGAAGTTCGGACCATCTAGAAGTTATCTTCTAACATGGAATGAGCCAGATCTGAGCAGGACTTAAAAACGCCTCCCGCTATTCTGCATTCACTTGCCGCTCTCTGTCCTCAAGCTCCGTCCAGGAGACCCGGGCACCTACCCTGTGACCATCCGCGTTGTCATGGACGATATGAGGACCCAGAGGTGCCGCAGGAACCTGGCGTTGAAGGCTAAGCTGTAGAGGAGCCTGGAAAGGAGCCGGGAAACGGGAGTCAGCAGGTCCTTGCCCAGGACATTCCCTCGAGACGGGGGCACGCCGAGGACGCTGCACAGCCCGGAACACGCCTCTGTCACCACCGCCAGTGCATGTGCCGCGTGGGCTGCACCACCCGGGCCACGAGCAGCGGGCTTCGCAGGGACCCTGCTGCGCCCAGAGAGCCACCAGGACAGCCGAGCCTGCCCCTCTCTGAGGCACAGCTCGAAGCACGCCGACACCCTACGCTGTTACGTGTCACTACTGTTACTGCCAACGTGCGTTTAGGAACTTCAAATGTTCAGTGACTGACTCTGAGTCACCCTTCTTGAAACAGGACATAAAAATGTTTTTTGTGTTTTTTGTTAATTCTCACCTGAGGATATTCTTTCCATTGCTTTTCAGAGAGAGAGGGAGGGAGACAACACTGTGAAAGAGACCCAGGAACGGCTGCCTCCCGCAACCCCGACCAGGCCGGGGCGAGCCCAAAGCCCAGGTGCGTGCCCTTGACCGCGAATCGAATCCTTGACCCTTGGGTGCGCAGGCCGGCACGCTAACCGCCGAGCCACACCGGCAAGGGCAGTTCCATATTTCTTTATACGGCCTAACAATCAATGTTACACAGAGATTAAAACTTCAAATCCCACCCGGCCAGGCACAGCTCAGCGGCTGAGCATCGACCTGGGATCCAGGAGACTGCGGTTTGATTCCCGGTCAGGGCACATGCGCGGGTTGTGAGATCGATCCCGTCGGGGGCGTGCAGGAGGCAGCCGATCCATGACTCTCATCACTGATGTTTCTCTCTCTCTCTCCCTCTCCCTTCTTCTCTCTGAAATCAATAAAGATATATTTAAAGTACAAACAAAAAACCTGCAAATCCCAACTCTGGGAACAGAGGGACTGAAGTGAGCCTGGGAGAACTTGAGAGCGACCTACCGACCTGGGAATCCACTAACCCTGCTTTAAGCACCTTTTAAAAAAGCTAAGACCTGGACGGCTGGCTCAGCTGGTTGAACGCCACCCTGTACACCAAAAGGCTGTGGGTTTGACTCCAGGTGGGGACACATGCCCAGGCTGCAGGTTCGGCCCCAGGCTGGGGTGTGTGCAGGAGGCAGCGTATGGACGTATCAGTGTTTCTCTCTCTTTCCCTTCCTCTATAAAATCAATGAACATGTCCTCAGGTGAGGATTACAAAAGGAAGTTGAAAGCAGTTAAAAATCCTCAGCTGTTAAGGAAAGCCTACTTGCTCCTTGGTGAACTATGGGGAACAGTCTCAATATTTAAAACCTAATACATTTAAAACAAAAATAAGACTCCTGGAGCAGTTTCTTGGAGGAAACAGGCGCTGTGCTCACAGCCAGCCCACACGGACACCCGCTGGACAGGGCTCCCTAGAAACCCAGAGCAGTGATCACGGCCCAGCCGGTGGACTTTGCCCTGCAATAAAAGCAAGCAGCCCACCCCGCTCCAGGGCCGTTCCCTCAGATCTCACATCCTGCTCTCATGCAATTAGCCCCAGGAAGCTAATCACCTAATCGAAGATCACAGCTCCCTAGCACCTGACTTCCTCCGCAGCAATAAACACCAGCTGGCTAAGACAGCACCTAATTAGCTGCCCGCATCGGTGCTCACAGGCAGCTTCTGTAGGTGACGCCCCTACACGGTTCATTCCAAAGACTGTCCTCACCAGAGCAGCGGCTCTTTCATGCTGTGGGCCAGCGACTGATAAAGGTGACGCAGGTCACCTGACACAGCATAGGACCCACTAGAGACAGCTGTCCAGCAGGTGGCCTGTGGCCTGTCTCTCAGTTCCTACACCTGCTGCATATTTCTGCACTTAAATATTTTTCTGTTGAATTCCTAAGAAATTGCTAAACTGTCACTTAAAACAGAGGAAAAAATAGTTCAAGATTTCAGTCACAGTGACCCTAGCACAAGTCAGCCATTTTAACAGGTACATTTTGTTCCTCTTGAACGTTTAATTCAAAAAAATTTCTAATATATATTCTATCTATGTCAGAGAGGAAGGGAGAGAAATACCACTGACGAGTCACTGATGGGCCGCCACCTGCACGCCCTGCTGGGGATGGAGCTGCAGCTCCGGCCTGTGCCCCCACTGGGCATCGGACCCCGACCTCCAGGGTCCCAGGTGGGTGCTCGACCGCTGGCCACGCCGGGCTGCGCACATTAGGAAACCAAGCTCTCAAGTGCCCGAGCACACTGCCAGGGGCGTCTGATAGAAAGCATGGAAAGGCCTAAAACAACACGTCATATTTGGGGTAACTACAGGCATGAGCCCAACTAGGGCTAGGCCTAGACTTCGCATCCCCACGACAAGGCGGCTGGTTCATCTGCTACCCGGACCTGGCCCCCCGGCGCCTGCGGGCCTAGAAAGAGACCCGAGTCCTCCCCACGCATGCCAGGGTGACCACCCCGCGCCCCAGCAGGGGCCCACAGGGACGGGGGCCCACAGGGACAGAGGCCCACAGGGATTGGGGATCCACAGGGATTGGGGCCCACAGGGACAGAGGCCCACAGGGATGGGGGCCCACAGGGATTGGGGCCCACAGGGATTGGGGCCCACAGGGACGGGGGCCCACAGGGACGGGGGCCCACAGGGACAGAGGCCCACAGGGATTGGGGGCCCACAGGGATTGGGGCCCACAGGGACGGGGGCCCATAGGGACAGGGGCCCACAGGGATTGGGGGCCCACAGGGATTGGGGCCCACAGGGACGGGGGCCCACAGGGACAGGGGCCCACAGGGACAGGGGCCCACAGGGACAGAGGCCCACAGAGATTGGGGGCCCACAGGGATTGGGGGCCACAGGGACGGGGGCCCACAGGGACAGAGGCCCACAGGGATTGGGGGCCCACAGGGATTGGGGGCCACAGGGACGGGGGCCCACAGGGACAGAGGCCCACAGAGATTGGGGGCCCACAGGGATTGGGGGCCACAGGGACGGGGGCCCACAGGGACAGAGGCCCACAGGGATTGGGGCCCACAGGGACGGGGGCCCACAGGGATTGGGGGCCCACAGGGATTGGGGGCCCACAGGGACAGGGGCCCACAGGGACAGGGGCCCACAGGGACAGAGGCCCACAGAGATTGGGGGCCCACAGGGATTGGGGCCCACAGGGACGGGGGCCCACAGGGACAGAGGCCCACAGGGATTGGGGGCCCACAGGGATTGGGGCCCACAGGGATTGGGGATCCACAGGGACTGGGGACCCACAGGACCGGGACCCAGGCGCTGACGGGATGGAACCGCCCCCGGCCCCGCCGCGCCCCCCACATGCCTGACACGCGGCACCACGAGGCGCTGCTGCACCAGCAGCGAGTGGCAGATGCCGGCCATGAGCGCGAAGGCCTCCTCGCCGGCCGTGTCGCGCCGCACGAGGCTGAGCAGCGTGTTGGTCTGGCGCTTCGAGTCGAGCTTGCGCAGGCACTCCTCCGTTATGTGCGGCAGCGACAGCCTCCCGTCCGCCTGCAACACACGGGTCTCAGCCACCCGCCCGCCCCGCCCGGCCCTGCGCAGCGCCCCGTGACCGGTCCCAGCCGGGGCTCTCGGCCCGAGTGGACAGACACCCCTGAGGCGCCCTCTCTGCCGGAGCGCCGCGGCATGGAGGCCGTCTCACCCCCGCTGATGAGCACCGGCCCTCTCCCTCCCTCCACCGCACCTGCTCTCGCTGCCCTGGCCCCTCCCTGAGGTGAGGCTTCGTACTGACCCCACAGAAGACGTGACGCCTGTCAGAGCCACATCCCAAGTCACTTCAGTTGTGTGATTAAAAAGAAAGAGAGATCGGTGGCAGACACACCGCTTAAGACACACAGAGGATGTGTGTGTGACTGGACACACAGCCGGCAAGGCTGGGCAAGACAGGAGTGTGACAACGCGCTAAAGTAAATCGTGACACGTGCCATCCACAGTGTTGCTTGGTGCTCACCCGACAGGGTGAGAAGGAACGTAACCTGTTCCCTCCCAGGGGCCAGGGAGCGATGCTAATGGGCCCAGGTTCTCCCTGGAATGGAGAAATGTTCTAAAATCGGGCCGTGGTGGTGGCTGCCCAGGGCTGTTACTATACTGGAAAAACCCACTGAATTGTACATCACTTAAAAGGGTGAATATTATGCTCAGGTGCACCTCAAAAAAGCTGTAATAAAAAATTCTTATAACAACAGAGGACTGGCTGGCTGCCTGGCACACAGTAAGGGCACCTCCGAGAACTGGAAACTAAATTCATGTACAATCCGACCCTACTGTGCACAGGAACCAAACCCAGAACTCTGCCCCGCACGAGTCCTCGTGTGTGGCCTGCCAACCGCAGGACGGCCCCTGTGGGAGAGGAGAGCGAGCGTGTGCAGCTGAGGCTGGAGTGCCTTCATGCACTATGTACACCCACACTAAAGCAGGTGGACACAGAGTCAAAGACAACTTCCCGGTCCACTGCAGCCGGGGCTCACCGGCACGCTCCTCCGCTGGTCGGCCTCCCCGCTCTCATCTTCCGAGTCACTGGCTGAGTCCTGGCAGCTCGCACTGGCAGGTGCGACCGGCAACTGGGAAAGGAAGGTCTGGAGCACACGCAGGTACAGCAGCAGCCCTTCCTCAGAGAGGGTCCCTGCGTGAGAGAACCAGCGGTAACGTTCAATCAGGACGACCCAAGAGAAACGGAGAGGAGCACTTTCCTTACACTCAGGGGCTGCTGACCAAAAGTCACTGAAGCTCTAACGCTTGTGTGGACGTGTCAAAGCGTGTCGGACAAAGAGGCTAGAAGCTCGAACATTACAATTCAGCATGAACGGGAGGCACCTGCACACATCCCTGTTCTCCCGCTCGATGCTGACATCCTGCTACCCATGTGGCCCGTCAGGTGTCTAGCCTGGCATCTGTGCCGTGCCCAGAACCTCCCCAGGGACAGGGACGCTGTCCTGACAGTCCCACAGCCAGTGCGCCCTCCCAAGAAGCTTCACTGCAGAGGCCACGCCAGCAGTGACCCTGCCCGGCACCGCCCTCTCCCGACCCACCTGCCGGCACCACCTACGCGTGAGCTCAGGTGAAATGCAGCTGCTATTCGTACCCAGATAATTTTCACCAACAGTTAAGACAAAGTAGAAGAGCCATGGCGCGTGCCCCCTGGTCCTGGAGGCCCCGCTCTCCACCGACAGCAGTGCATCCAGGAAGGGCTCGAAAGGGAACGTGGCCTGGGCGTCCGCCAGCGCGGGGATGAGGAACTGGAACACCTGGTCGGTGAGAGGAGCCGCCAAGCACTCCCCCGTGAAGGCCGCGAACACCTGCCGCCTGAGAAGGAAAAGCGCGGCTTACAGACACCACAGCCCACCATTCCCAAAACCCACGGTCAAACCACCCTCCACACTAATCAGAGCTAAGCACTCGACACCCACGGACTGCCCAGGAAGGAGCCCCTCGCTGTGTCTTCTCTGCTAAAAAACCTGCAGTGACTGTATCTTTGGAAGCTGCCAGAAAGCGGGAAACACCCAGGTCTTCAGAATTACAAGTTTATGTTAGGGTCCAGGCCACACAGAAAGCAATTTTCCTTTAAACCAATCACATGAGTAATGAAGACTCGGACTTTCAAGTCTATTATTTAAGATAGCACCCCGTGTCAGAGTTACTGGTAGACTCAGATCTCGTGAAATTACGAAATAAACTACCCCGCTCTTACCTGGCGCCTTCAGGGCAGGAGTTGTAGGTAAAGTGCAACGGTTTCAGGACATTGTCTAACAAAGTTTTCGCTATAGGAACTCGAGATAAATCAGAATACTCAATACTTGATGGAAGCTTGCTGTTAATTAACAAATAGAGAGCTCTATAATACCCTAAAAGAAAGGAAAAAGACCTTCAAAATGTGGTACCTTTTCTTATATGAGGAAAAAATTGTCAGTTTTAAAATGCTTTTTATAAAACTCATCTGTCCAAACTTAAGTGAACTCTTCAACATTTTATTAAGGAAAGCTTTATAAACAAATACGAAAGTCGCCTGAAAGGTATATAAACTCCATGCACCCAGCACCTGAATGACGGCCACAGCCGCCCCCTAGCCCCACCCATCTGAAGCAAGTCCAAGACACAACCGCTTCCCTGTGCTGTCCAAGACGAGGGCTTCATCTTTCTCAAAAACACCACTATCGCAGCGAAAAGAGATCAACAGCAATTCCTTAATATCACAAATACCTAGTCAGTGTTCACCTGCCTCACGTTACACATTTTACTTAACTAGTTTGCTTGAATCAGGATCCACATAAGGCCCACATAACGGGATTTTAAAAATCTATCTCTAAAGCACCCACTGCGCTGTCCTCGCCGACACTCAGACTGTCCTCTCTCCGGCCAATGGAGTGACTCTGGGGGGCTCCTGGGACCCAGTGGTCACCAGGGGCATCTCTCCTTTCACTCATCCAGTCTCACCTTGTCGTCTCCTCACTGGGACCTGGGTCGGCCTTGTCTCCAGGACTTAAGTCCTTTAGAGGAACCTGTATCTCTTTGGGTCACAGACGGGCACCGAGGACTCAACTGTTTAGAGGCAGAAGCAACGACTCCCACGACCTGTCTGAGCAGTCGGTGGGAGTCCTGGTGGTGTCCCAATGACTCAGGTCACACCTGCCCTTCCTCGGAAACAGGCGCAGCCTGTGGACACCTCACTACCGCAGACACGTGGGTGCGCCTGAGAAACAGCCACTGCTCCGCCTTGGAAAACAGCCCGTCCAGCTGTGCACCTGGGTCGTGCTCACTACGCAGTGGCCCCTCAGCGCTCTATCCTCAGACCCACTGTGCCAACCTCCCGACTCCAACCTACGGACAGTGATGACCAGTGAAACCCAACAAGGGAGCTCCAGAGCTTTTCTGCTGTAAAACTAAGGAGATGCCAACACAGTAAGAATGACATGTGTGCTGCTATGCTGAGGACACACTGCGAGGGTCACGGCAGGAACACCCACGAGGCGCACGCCGCTGATCTGCTGGAGCACGACAGTGCCCGGCTCAGCAGCAGCCCCACGCGATGTCAGCACACGAGGGCGGCAACCCTGCGGGTAACCCCGGAGCTGTAATAAACAGGCTGGGGTGCCAGGGAGCAGTCTAGCGACACAGCTGGGGGCCGTGCGCGGGCATGGAGGCGGCGGCTTCAGTGCCTGGCTCTGGAGCATTTCCAGCCTCTATACGTTTCAAGCCAGGGCGTGTTTAGTTACCTTTACACTTAGAAATGAGAAAAGTAAACATTCTAACTGAATGCTTAGCTTTAAATCAATATACTTGGTACATCAATAAATACAATGGACCATTTCTAATGATCACTAATTTGTTTTAAAAAATCAAATTTCAATTTACTTTTAATTAATTCCCCAACCTTTCAGCAAACTAAGTAGGGTTCCTTTTTTTTTAAAAAACCTAAGCCAAACAGTAAGGTTGGGGTGTATAAGAGTTTCATGTTTACAGTTTTAACCCTGAGGATTTAATTAGTAGATTTAACTTAGATTACCCTATCACTTCAAGCAAACAAAAGTGAACTTACTTAAGCTTTTGTCAGCAACCACTGCTTCCCAGAAGTACCACAGCTCGTCTTACAACTAAGAACATGTATTTTTAATGCTTACTACACTCTGTAGTACAAGCCCTGAAGTATTTGACTTTCTACCTGGGAATCAGATTTAAATTTTTTTATTTCATATTGTTTAATTCATCATTAAACTCTTAAAATCATAGGCATTTCATAGTCTTTCTCCAAAACGGCGTCACCGGTGTGTCATCAGCGCCCTCATCTTAGGAAGAGGGTCCTTGCATAACAGCTTTAACGGTGGGCTGGGAGAAAACCCAAGTAAACCAGTGTCTTCCTCTCCTCTGTGAACCGAGGTGATGGCACATCTCCTCCCGCCCGGTGCCACCCAGTCACGGAGGGCTGGCGGCTGCACCGCAGACAGCAGGACCAGCGTGCCGGGGCCATGGCTGGCAGCAAACATACACTAACCCGCCTCCTTCACAAGCGAAGGGACAACGTAAGTGCAGAGACCAAATACTAGGCCAGGTGGATAGGAGGATGGATATCAGCGTGTGCGGCCCCAGCCGGCACCCCAGCTGAGCACACGCTCCTGTGCCAAGTCCCATGCACTGCTCAGAGAAAGTGTGGGAACCGCACCCTCACCCAGGCCAGCCCGCCCCGCCCGCCCCGCCCGCCACTCACCATTCTGAACCATGTAGTGCAAAACTTGCTCAACCACTGACACCACGTAGCTAGCATCTGGTAAAACAGACGAGTAAGTCTTCTCGGATGAAAACACCTCAAGCATTCTCATGGGAAGTGCAACATTCAAACTGTCATCATTACAGCTTTGCAGCAGCCTGTAAAAACGAAAGAGTGTTCACACGCTTACTGGACGGCAAACGTCGCCCAGTTTCCTCCAATCACTGTCACTCAGTACAGTGAGCGTTCGAGCCCCTCAGCCTGGGACCGGAACATCTCTGAAAACGGGCCCCACTCAGTCAGACAGGAGCATAACCAAACTTACCGTCGTTCGCACTTTATGAGTCCTAATTTATTACCTGTGCCACACAGCACGTTGGCCCTGGGTTTACAGAGACAAGCACACAACCACTAGGAAAGAGACAGACGGGAAGCGCGAGGACCACGGGCGCAGCGTGAGAGCCGCTGTGGGCGCCCCTAATGCCGAGCAGAGAGGGCCTCTCCTCTTAGATGCTCCATCCCTGCAATGCCCCCTGCAGGGAAGTTAACATATATTTTTGGCCCTAAGTTATTATTATCTTGACTAAAGAGAATTCTATGAAAGTGACAGGCAAAAAGGAAGGCTTTGTTGTCACATAATTAAGTCTCATTTAAATCAACTTTCCACAGACAGAATTTACACACATCAATGTACAGACACAGAAGCAGGCGCTGGGATGAGTCCTGACGGACTCCTCTGGGCCCCTCGCGTCAATCCCTCCCTCCAACTCCCACCAACCAACTCTGCCTACAGACCAGCCTGCATTTTCTACTAGTTTATACAGAAGGAGTCGTACGGGGTGGACACGTTCACGTCTGGGTTCTTTCTCAGATTTGTCTCAAGTGTTAAAACCTGGTCTTCCTCCCGGCCGTGCCCACTGCACGGACCAGCTGCAGGACCTGCGCACGTGCTGCGGGCACCTGGCCACTGGCCGCTGGCTCCCGCAAGTGAGGCTGCTGCGAAGAGGCAGGACGGGCCTCTGTGGGAACCTACGTTCCACGTCTCCCAGGAAACTCCTGGGTGTGGAGCCGCTGGGTCCCACGGGGCAACACTTAGCTTCACAAGGAACCACCAAGCCCGGGACAGCCTCCTGGTTTCACGCTGACCATCTCAGCCGCTCTAAGGGGTGTGGCTAAACTTCAGTGGGGCCTGAATTTGTATTTCCCTGGTTGCTCATGGTGAAACCATCTTCTCAAGAGTCTACTGGTCACTCGTGTCTCCTTTCGAAGGTGCTCAACCTTTTACCTGGGTTGTTTCTTCAAAATAGGAGTGCACTGCCCTTGCCCCTATCCAAGGCCAAGCCCTGGGCCCTCCCCCTGCTCCTGGGGGCCCCTCACACAGAGACGGGGCTCCAGCACCCCGGTGTCCGCTCATACTGGGCCACCCACAAGCACACACCAATTTTCCCACTTACAGATCATCTGTAGGCCTCACTGCTTCCCGAGTTCAGCTCCACCGCTGCTCCCTCCGCGGGACTCCCCATTACCCACATCCCCCCTGCCCCCAGCACTCACTCCCTAACACTCACCTCACCTGCGTAAAGACATTCCCCTTTCACTCACTGACGCTGCTCTCAGTCTCCGAGACAGCTGTCAGCTCCAGGAGGGCATCGCCCTTCTCTGCCTGTCAACCCCGGGACTGAGGACAGGGTCCAGCACGCAGCGGGAGCCACGCGGTTCCCTAATCAATGAAGAAACTAAAAGCCGACCCATGCTGTGAATGTAGGCTCACCTACGAAGAGATGCCAGTAACACCAATATCCACTAGCCTCTAAAAGTTACCTTTATTTTCAAAATAAGGATTTAAGCAGGTAAGTGGTGTGTGCAATGCCAGTGGCAAATACAAACGCCCCGAAAGTGCATACTCCAAGAGCTGCGCCAATGCCAGCCCCACCCTGCCCGCGGTGCAGAGGTCTGACTTCCAGGCCGACTCCTGGAACATGCAGTGCTCAGGAAGAGGAAACAGGACGCTCGAGGACCAAGGTGACCGGAGACCAGCCTTAGGGTTAGCCACCAGGCCAGCTGGCGAGCAGGGCACTGAACTATTGGACGAGAAGGACCGCCTTGCCCGCGCCCCTCCCTTTATGATGACGGAGCACGAGACCCTGTACCCCACACCCAGCCCGCTGGCTCCCCAGAGGCAGCGAGTGCTTGCAGCCCCAGCCCTGGCCTGGGCCTCAACACAGCACCGCCCAGTTCCGCTTATCCTAATGTGACGTAGCACCAACTCCCACGCTATCCAGGAATTCATGTATCTCATACACAGTGAGGCACAGGACCTCGCAAACAGAGCTCTCCTTTCCTCGCTCTGACAGTGACCTTAACCTCCCAAGAGAGGGGAGCTCCTCAAGAGTGGAGGCAGCACACGCCCTCTCCCTGGGATCCCAGAGCACCTAACGCCCCACGTCCGTGTGCAGGCAAGGCTATTGGCTTGTTAATATTGCACACCTGAAATAAACCTGCTAATTTCACCTTGGTCAAGCTTCATGCCTCATCAACACAGCCAGGTTCCTCCGAGGAAAGAGCCCCGGGCCTGGGCTTCCCGGGAAGGACAAGCCGAGCCCAAGACAAGTGTGGTCACAGAAAGCAAAGATGCTCCCAAAACAAGCTTGGGGCTGCGCCAATAGGACCCAGAGCTCCTTGCAGGGCTCCCTCTGCCTTAACATCACCATCACAAAGGTAACTGTCTGTCACATGCTGTATTTTTAAATACACGAGGCCTTACTGAGACTAGAGGGGAAAGGCACAAATACTGCCAACTAACAAACCCTGATGAAAAACAGAACGCAGAAAACCGTTTTATAGCCACGGATGTTACAATGGACTCAGGTACAGATCATCGCCATATGCCACACCCACAGGGGGAAGGCGGTGTTGCCATGAGGCCAAGCACCAGCCCAGACCCCACTTCCACAGGAGAGTGGCTTCTGCTCCCAGCAGCCTAGTAATCCCAGGATACCCCCCGGAGTGTGTCTCGGGGTGCTACGCTGCAACTCACACACCTGCCGTGACACGCTCTTAACAGTGTCTACACTGAACCAAGCACTGGCGCTCACCAGGGAGCCACCTGGCAGTGTCTGAGACAAGCCTGGTTGGGCGAAGGGGGGGCCGCACCACCACCACCTTGTGGGTAATGGACAAAGGGCAGGAAGCTGCCCATTCCCCTACAAGGCAGAGGACTGTGCTCACAACAGAGATGTTCTGGCCCCAAAGGTGCATGGGACAGGCCAAGACCTCTGATGCGAGACCAGTCACACCACATTCACGCACACTGCCAACTTCAGGGGTGTTTACCTGCAACAGAGGCTCATCAACCTCTTTATCTGATATAAGCATGTAAGCCTGTCAGGTCCATCCAACTGCTGGACAAACAGAGAGCTGTGTTTAATTAGGTTCTGATACATCCATATCTGAAACAGCAAAACACACAAATTACAACTCAACCACAGAGCTAGTTGTTCACCAACCACCACCATTTCAAATTCCCTCTGGCAGCAAACACATAACCAACACTGATCAGACGTGGTGAGAAGTGAACCCTCGGGGCAGGTTTACCGAGCAGTATACACACACTGCCAACTGTTCCCCTTAAAATGGCACGTCATGCCTTGGCCGGTGTTGCTCAGTGGTTAAAGCGTTGGCCCGTGCACCAAAGGGTCACAGGTTCGATTTCCGGTCAAGGGCAAGTACCTGGGTTGTGGGGTTGCGCCCTGCCCCAGTCAGGGGGTGAGCAGGAGGCAGCCCATCAATGACTCTCATCACTGATGTTTCTCTCTCTCTCCCTCCCCCTTCCTCTCTCTGAAATCAGTAAAGACATACATAAAAAAAATAAAATGTGTGTCGATCTTTAGGAGGTAAAACACGTTACCACAAAGGGGCCCCACGCCAGCTGGCCGAGGGCAAGGTCACAGGGCGAGTCACTGGAGGGGCTGTTGACCACGTTTTAAAAGCCTGGGATCAGGTAAACACTGACACGTGAAGATGCAGGTAACACTCACCAAACGCTTTGAGTCTTCATTCTGTTTGTAAAAAAACAGAAGCTGCCTCACCAACAGGGTGAGGTTGGGACCACTGGCAACAGGAAAAGTGCCCCCAGACTGAGAGGAGCTGGCCCCGCGGTCAAACGCAGCTCTCTGGATGCAATACTGAAAGCAAAACAGCGCACGCATCAGGACACAGCTGTGACTTGCGGTCCAAGTGGGCATGAAATGTTCCCACAGGAGGGGAGAAACCGACAGCCGTGAGTTACCGGCCGCAGGTTAAGGGAAACCCAGACGCCCGGGATGTAACACCCGCTAAGAGCCTCCTGCCACTCCCCCTCTACTGACATCTTTACCTGTGGTCCGGCCTGCTTGTATTTTACTATTTAAAAAACCCTCACCTGCCTACAGGTCTTTACGTAAATCTAAACTAATAAAGTTAGTTATTGGGGGAAATACTATTACCAACGCTAATGCTCATTACACAGGTATACAAAACTATACACAACACGGGTTCCACGCCCAGGAATCCAAGGTCGCTGTTTGAAATAAGCTCTCACATGCCTTCCCGGCTCTCCTCGGGTTATGGACAGACTTACTTGCTGTTTCCTGTCTCGATGGCCTCGAATAAATGACTGAATAATTATTGCGTTTTTCAGTCTTCGCCTTTCTTCCTGAATAGAGGAGGAAGGAGGGAGCGACCAGTCAGATCCGTGAAAACGACACTTGGTAAGACTTCAAAACCACAGCCGCGTAACTCACATACACACAGTTCACTCTTCTAAGTACACCACCAGCAACTCTTAATGTACTGAAATGTGTGTGACCATCGCCACTACTGACGTTTAGACCACGCCCACCACCCACGCCCCAACACCAGGGCACCCATCAGCAGTCGCCCTCTTCCCGCCCGCCCGCCTCTCACGGCCCTGGCGGCCGCCTGAATTTCCCGTCTGTATGAAACTGCCTATCTGCCACTTCCTGGACTGGAATCTCAGACTGTGGGGCTTTTTATGTTGGCTCTTTTCACTTAGTGTGACATTTTTAAGGTTCACCCCCAGTGTATCACACATCAGGGTCACGTCCTTGTTTCAAAGGGGGAAAACTCCAATTTTTATTGGCTCGAGACTGTCCTCAGTGACCTAGAGGAAATATGTCCTCTTCACCATCATTTAAACACTGCAGGTGCACGTCCGAGAGGCGCACTGCATGCCGGCCCCAGGAGACCCTTCACGTGCAGCTGGACAAGAGCCTGCCGGGTGAGAACTGCGCTTGTTTTAAAGATGCAGAAACTGAGGTTTCCATAAAGATTAAACTGCTGAAAAATTAAGAGAGTCGGGATTCAGACAGGGTGGCACTGAGATGGGCACCCGTCCCCGGTGTGGCACTGCTGCACGCCCTCTGCGAGGGCCTCCTAGCCCGCAGACTGCCGTCTGCCCATCTCTCCTACACTGGCATCAGGACAAAGGCCTCCCTGTAAACTCCAACAAACCCAGGAGACGTTCCAGGCTCCATATACGCACACAAACAGACACGTATTCCACCACACTGAACACACACACCTCTCTGCGACACAGGACAGCCCAGATTACTAAGCGGGGTGGGAAATGCTTATCTACGGACTATCACAAGCCTGTCTTTACCTCTCTCTTTCTTCTTTCTTCCTGAGTACGATGTAAGAGAGAAGCCTTTTCCTCCTAAACACAAAGAAAGACAAAAATTATAGAACGTTTTGACCCAAAGAGGCTTCTACAGATCATCCAGTCAAACGACCTGACTCAGTGAGAAGCCTGACGCACGACAGGTTAAAAGGCCCCTGAGGCCACAGACCCGCTCGAAGTCAGTGCTGCAGGAGATTTCTAAGAACGAAACCAATTTCTTCACACAGTGAGCTCCTCTGGAACTCCGCCCCCCTCCCACTCTCACTGAAAAGCAATGGGGAAAATATTCTTAGGTGAGATTTAAAAAACAAAAATCACTTTCTTTATTGTTACCAAATTAAATTTTCCCCCCAAAATTTATGTATTTTCTTCATAAGTAAAACTAAATTTTGAACAAAATTACTTGGTATGTAGAAGAAACTAAATAATAAATGGGAAAGTTAAACATTTCAAATAAAGTAAAAATACCCTCCCATCCCCAGAAGGGTTCCAGACTAGAGTATCGACGTTTTATTTTTGTAAATTTAATCCAAAATAAAAATCAAAGGTCCAAGACATTATAAGTGAATCATTAGAAAAATTAATAAAGCTGAACTTCTTAACAAAACCATACACCCCATCGGAAGACTGTTGGAAAGCAAGTAATTACCAATTTAAAATTACACACTGATACGTGAGTGCACACAATGCTGAAAATGCAAAGTTGCTCACTGACAAAACGTAAAGTCAAAGAAATAAAACCTCCAGATATTTTCCATTGTAGAAAATTTCATTTCTTAAATTTCAAATAAAAAGCCTTTATCTACCACATGTCCAAAGTCAGGAAATACTTTGTTTTGAACTTTAATTAATTAAGAGGAGGGGGGGAATGGAAAGTCTAAAGTAAAAAGTACAGTCACGATGTCCAGGACTATGGAAAGCTTACAGATAAAATGGTCCTATTTCTGGTCATTATCTTTATTTATGAATAGAACTGGATGGCATGTTTATATCAATAACAGTTGCAATATTTTAAAAATCAAAATAGGTACTAAGTATCAAGAAGCTAACAGGGCTCTAACGGAATATTGGACTTTCTCGGAATTTGAGCTGGAAGCCCATGGTCCATAACATAAGCCTAGTAAAGTCGGAGCAGAAGCTGTGGGAGTGGGACACAAATTGGGAAAAGCAACCACGTGCTGCACCTTTGTGCAGTAACGAGGGCAGAGGGTGGACAGTCGGAGGACCACCTACCTCAATGCCCCTGGAGAGGGAGGGAGGGGCAGTGATGGGGACCCCCAGGCCTGGAGACCCCCCGCTCCTCTGCCTACACCCGTGCCTCACAGACGTCTCTTTGCCACCTCCACAAGGTCTACCAAGCCTCTACCATCTGTACCACTACCTACTAATATTAGTCTTTAAACTGACTTTCGAAACTTTTATTTTGAATTTTGACAAAGAAAATTTGCAAAATGATCCATGAGTTCCCTAACCCCTTTTCTCTTTTACCCATTCCCCCCATAACTGAAGTGAAATTAGCAAGAACAGGAAATTAACATTGGTACAGAATTACTAACCACACTACAGACTTTGTTAGACATCCACCAATTTCCACTGATGATTTTACTTGTTCTAGGATCCCATCCAGATCCTCACTGGACTTAATTACTATTTCTTCTTAATTCACACCAATCTGGAACAGTTCCTCCATCTTTGTCTCTCATATCTTGGACTCCGTCCCTCGATTTGGGTTTTTCTGATATTCTCACGATTAGAGGTTATGCGGTAATGACAATACTGGATTTTAATCATAGAATGAAACATATATCCGTGCCTCCAGTTATACAAACAATCAGATCCATAAACAAAAGAGCCCAGCAAGGCCTGGCTCAGTGGCGGAGCCTGGACCTAGGATCCGGGAGACTGCGGTTCCATTCTGGCTCCATTCCCGGTGAGGGCACAAGCCTGGGTTGCAGGCTCCATCCCCAGTCGGGGGCGGGCAGGAGGCAGCCGATCAATGACTCTCACTGTTGATGTTTCTCTCGCTCCCCCTCTCTCTGAAATCAATAAAGATATATTTTTTTAAAAAAAGAGAGAGAGAAGAAAATCCTCTTCCTCACAGAATTTACTCAGTTAGTGAATGTAGAGGAAAGAGGCAAATAGTCACCAAACAGCCCAGTAATAAATGTGGCAGCAAGACCTACTTCCCTGTGCTAAAGCCAGTGGGCCAAAGCCTGAGCAAAAACAAGAGCTTTCTGATCTCCAAGTATCTCCCTCAAGACATTTAGCAGCCACCAAAGGAAAGACAGTAAGAACCAAGCTGACACCAATCGAGAGACCAGGGGCATCTCACCAGGAACAAGGCACAAGGCCATCGGGCACCACTTGATAGACACAAAGGATACAAAACTTCTGTGTTAGTCTTGACAAAAGACTCCTTTCAACCTAACTGTATTCATCTCAAGAGGAAACCTTGTATCCATCCCTCACTACACTCAATGGAAAAACTGTAACTGACTAAGCTGAAGGTACATACTCCTGAAAATAAACACAATGAAAACAAAAGTGCAGTTACATTTTCAATTAGCTAAATTAAAAAATAAACCCTGATCACAATAAAAACCTAATACATTTATTTCTGAAAAGCCTCATCTGAAATTAAATTCCTCAAAGCAAAGGACTATGAGGAGCTACATAAAGTTTAAGAGAAAAACACACTAATTTTTTAAAATTTTGATATTAATTTACTTGTTTATCATTAGCTCAGGCAAATGGTATTTAACGCCCTTCTCCTACACAACTGGATTCTGAACATGACCTGCTAACCAAAACACTAAGCTGATTTTGGTTCAACACACTTTTGTTTCAGGAAAGCATCTGGGATCTGACCTTTGGAATGTGTCCTTTACTCAGCATCATTCTCAGTGACGTTTAAGAGGAGGTGGGGCTTGTGTCCACCCACTCCCCACACTCATGGAGAGCTCACTCTTAACTTTGTGAATGTGGGATGCAAAATGCCCTCTTCAAGTTTTTCACAGTCAAGGTGTGTATCCCATGGCTCTAGGGGAAAGGTTTTCGTGATGATCCTCTCGAAGCAACAGTCACGGGAGACCTCCCTGCTTCCAGCATGGGGGGCCCGCCCACATCCTCCCAAAGCTGGAGGAGGAAGGCCGCTCCCTGAAGAGGACCGATGCACCGACACTCTATTAGGTGCTACTCTGAACTTACCCTCGCATTCGTGAGGTTCACAAGACTGCAGTCTGGACACAAAAGGTCAAGCTTCTGGTGCTGGAACCACTGGATCAAACCCCCTTATTGAACCACCATGGCGTTTTGGACCATGTCTGCGTCTCCTGTGACATCACACGTGTGTCTATGTTACTGTTTTTCGTGAAGCCATCAAGAGATTTCCTCTAATTTATGAGTTAGAACAGGTCCTTAGGGACTTGTTTACTCAGCTCATGGCTGATAAACAGCAAAGAATTATTGGAATTAAAAACATCAGAGGCTCCTCAGTTTGTAGGGAGCAGAAGCAACCCCATCTCCTCTGGGGATGAACAGCTGCCCCACATTCCTAGCCTCTCTATACGTGGACAAGGCACTAAATTACTGAAGGAGCTTCATCAATTATGCTATCTGCTGTCATCAGTCACCACAACTTTTATGCCTTTGGCCACTGGCAGCTCCAGACTGCAGTCAGACACAAACGGAGGGAGTGTTCCTGGCTTTCCAATTCCTGTCACACTGTGGACCTGCTTCCAGGCTGGTTCCAAGTCTTTCCTGTTGTTCCCAAGGGTCTAACAGGTTTTCTATGCTATGCCTATCGCTTTAGCATAAAGCCTGAGGGATGGTTTCCCACTGGAATTTTGCTCCTGATGGGATAGCTTCACTCTCTCAGCTAGTCCTTGAAAAATCGGATTTCAAAATCGTCATCACACTTGTTTGTGATTTCTATGCAGCCAGTAAGTTCACAAGACTGAAAGCCCACCCAGCAGGCCCAGCCGTGGTCCTCATTACACACGAAGACAAAGCCACAATGGAACGATCCATGGCACCCTCCCTCCAGGAACACGCCCGCCCTTCCCTGCCCATCTCCTCCCCCAGGCGCCTGCCTTTTACCTTTCCCTTTCTCTCTCCTAAGCTCCAAGGGTCCTTCTTTTACCTGTTACTTTCTATATAAACTCTGTCTTACTAAAAATAAAATTGTAACTAACCTTAGTACCTTAATTTATAAGGCAGCCTTCACCTTTAGGCTTTAAAAAAGACAGGTTTTTTTTAAGCCCTAATCCAGGTAGGGCCCAGCAGTCAGGTGGAAAAAACTAAGGCAGAGGCATGATCCTAACTCGAAACTAGGGATTCCTACATGTGGCTCACACTGGCGAGGAACTGTCAACTTATGAAAGTGAAACCTCACGGCGCTGCTAATAAGATGAAGGAGGAAATGAGGCGGCACAGGAGATGCAGCCACGGGCGCCCACACCAGCGACAGGGCCGGGCACACAGAGCCCACGTGGCGCCCGCTCCCTGGCTGAGCCGAGGCGCCCTCGCTGACCTCCATGAGCAAGCACCTCAGGGAAATCACAGGCCTCACATCCTAGCTATGCTTCTCGGATACTGAAATAAGTGCCACTGAATTTTAAAGATGTTTCTTCACACACCACCTCACTCAGCACACACAAGACTTTGGGACAAACACTGACCTGCACTAAGGAGGTCAACCCTGAGTAGAGAGGTTGGAGGTCTCCAGGGAGATGCAAACAGAAATGGAGATAAAAATATGAATCTACAGAGAAAGGTGTACGATTCAATAAGCAGTGCTGGACAACTGAGTGGCATAAACAAAGGACATCATATACCCAGTCTTCACATCCAATGGCTTCCTCATGAACCTGAGGCTCATGTGCACACACAGCACTATGCGAAGAGCACATGGAAATAAATAAATCTCAATGAGGAAGAAGCTTTCTAAGAAACATTTCACACATTAAGTCCAGGTCAGTTTGTCATTAAGTTATTTAAGCCCTTAAGTTACTTAAGAATGACAAATTTGACCACATAAAAATTAAAACTTTCTGCACAGGAAAATATCAAAACCAAGGTTTAAAAGAAGTGACAAGTGGTAATAAATATTTGTAACACTGCAAAACCAACTACTTGTAAAAGCTCTCAATCATTTTAAAAGAGTAACAATTAAATAGAAAAATTAGCAAAAGTTATAAACAGTGCGTAGAGAAATAAACAAAAATATCTTTTAAACATAAGAACTTTATCTTTACTCATTTTAGGAAAAAAATGCCATGAAACACAGTGAAATCGGCTTTTTTACCTATCTAACTGGCAAGCTTGACCCCTCAGGACAGGCCGTGAGGTGCAGATGGACAGCAGCCACTGCCAGCACAGACATCCCCCAGCGGGCAGCCTGGAACGTCTACAGAATCCACAGCGCACAGCCACTGCCGAGCACTGCCAGGCACTTACTACCCAGGGCAGGCACGTGACAAGGACACGCACTCAGTGCTGTTTAAATCAGCAAAACACCGAAACCCCCTCAATGGCCACCAAAGACGGGGCGGCTAACGGAGCTATGGGCACTCACTGCAGGGAGGGCCGCGGCTCCTTCCAAGCAGCCAGGGGACCTGCGTGTGCGGATCTGGAACGGTCCGCAACTGGTCTTACCCAGGGGAGGGGGAGCAGCAGCCTGTCCAACATGCTCCATCCTGCGTTTAAACCGGAGGAGCACACACCTCAACCATTCTATGTGCAGAAAACCGCTCTGCGGGGACAGCGACAACCCGGTGACAGTCTGACCGAAGAGGATAGGAGGTTGGGGGATGCGAGCGGGGGTGAAAGGCAGGGAGACGTTTATTACTGTACTCGAATCTTTTCTACTGCTTGAATTATTACCCAAGTACATAGAATACCTTCTCACTTTTTTAGAGTAAAAAACTAATGAAGCTGTATAAAACATAAATTTTAAAAACATGTCAACATAACCAAGAATAAGCTCATAATTAAGTGGCTGTGAGGAAAAGAACAGTAAGGTGTCAGCAAAAAGCAAATTCAGGTTTTGATTCTTAACAAGTTTTTGGTTTCAGTTTATAAGAAAACATCTCTTACCTTTAAAGTTCCACAGCCTAGAAAAGGCAGGGGTCCTGGCAGCCCTTAGAGACCCTTCCATAAAGCACACTGACCAAGTGTTTTTGGATGACGAAGCCTACGGTCCTCCCAGCACCCACGAGGCTTCCCACGATACTCTCTCACCTCCCTGCTGTGGCTCTAACCCTACCCATCAATACGTAAACAACAGTAAACAACAGCAAACTTCTCTACTTGATCTTTGAGCTTTAGGCACATTATCTTATCTCCTCTGAAAATCAAATATGACCAAACTTCACAAATACCATGAACAGAGATGTTTTTATATGGGAGAAAATACTTTCTTCATGCAAATAAACTTAGTGGTAACAAAAAAGTTTTTAGAAAAGTCATATATAGTTTAAATTAGATTTAATTAACCATCAGAATAAAAAGAAAATTATGGTAAAAATGAGTATAGGTCAAAGTAAATTTATATAACGTGACAATTTCCATAAAATCAAATGCTCAAATTGACTGCTAACCATTTATAAACAAAAATACCTTTATCACGTTTATCGTCTTGATTTAAAAAACAAAACAAAAACAGCTATGAGGTTTCCACTGAATCATCTATTTGGGTTTTCATTAGCAATTTCCTCCACTTACCAATGTAAATAGAATGATCAGTTTCACATCTGTTTCAAGTTAGTCTTTTTCAAGCACTGACAAGATACTAACAGTTCTACACAATTCAAAGAGCATTCAAGTAAAGCACTTCCCTGGAGCTCATTAGAACAGCCGTGGGGGGGGGGTTACCGGTAAACGGAGGACCTTCGGCAGCCAGCTGCTCTGCGCCACGGTAACACTGTACCTTCAAACCCAGAGGACGGCCAGAGCAGCCCAAGTATCAGTGCTGGTTCACCCACTGTCACAAATGAACCACACTGTTGCAAGATGCTGATGACAGGGGAAATGTGAGGTGGGGGAAGGCGGGAAGGAGGAACTCTACCATCTGCTTTACTGTCTGTAAACCTAAAAAAGCTCTAAAATATAAAGTCTATTCATTTCTTTTAAAAAGCAATGGACAAACATTAAAGAAATATAAATTCTGCCACTTTTACCTTAGCTATCTATGAAAACTTGGAGAACACGCTTATTTTCCTTCCCATCTATAATGTCTTCTGCACCCACATCCATTTCTTTCCTTAAATCTCAAAAGTATTTCCCTCTTCTGCTCACCGGATTCTTCCCACTGTTGCTTCCACCAGGACCCTGAGAGCCTTCAACCTTCCCTCGTCTAAACTTGCTCAAGTTTCTCCCCCAAAACAAAAGCCTTCCTTAGACCCTGGCTTCCAATCACCCCTCAATGTGCTGCCATCTGATTTCCAACTCCTACTGCCCTCCAATAAGCTCCCTCTAAAGTCACCAACTCTTCCTGTTGGTTGGTATTCCTCACCGCACCCCTGCAGCACTTGGCTCTGTGGTCACCCCATCCCCACCCCACCCCATGCAACTCTTTTCTAAGGATTCCCCTTACATTAAATGTTGCAATGCTCCGCAAGTTCCACTTCGTCCTAAACTCTGTGCCTTCTCTCTAGGTGACTTTATTCTAAGCCTCCCCTCTGCTGAAAAGTCCCAAATCTGCACGTCTATCCCAGATTTCTCCTGAGTCTCACACATGCACAGTCAACAGCCAGCTGGACATCCCCACTCACGCCCTTCATTCAGCAACCTCTCCCCCTCTTGGCGCAGGGACCCCCCACGCCTTGCACTCTAGACTGCTCTCTGTGCCCAAGGCCCCAGCTCCTGCCCAGACCCAGCTCATCAGGTAGAAACCTGCCCAGGCCCATCAGATTCCCTCTCTGAAGAAATGGAATTGAGATCCAGCTGTCTCAGCTGACACCTGTACTGGGAAATCATACTTGGCCAAGATCATTTGCAGGTGAAAGAAGAAAGCCAGTCTGCAGAGAGCCAAGAACACAGGAGATAGCCCAGTCCAGGGAGAGGAACCGCCTTGGTGCTGATGGCCTGCTGTCTGGATGTGTTTCCGTCCCATTCTGTGAGGTACTGTCCTGTCCCCCCATACACTTTTGTTTTGTCTACTAAGCCAGTCTGGTGGATTCCTATACTTGTAATCAAATGGCCTGAGATATGCTTCAATACGCTACCAAAAATGGAAAAAAACGACTGCCAACAAACTATGTCACGCCACCATGATGTTATCCGGATTGCAGAAATGTTAAAAAGGAGAACCCGGTGTGCACTTATTCCATGCACACCCTTCCACCTGCTGGGATACCCTTCCCGTCCCCCCCCACCCCGATCTGACCCGCCCCCCAAGACTAAGCCCCAACCAACTCTACCTTCTCCTAGACCAGTCCCAAGGGAGACTCAGATGCTGTAACTACTCTCTCCTGTAATTTCACCTTTACCTCTCTAAGTCTTACATCCCCCACAATATTATAATGACAGCACAGATGTTTCCTCATGTTTCAGATCTCACACAGAGCCTTTAGAAATAACCACTAAGCCTGGCCTCTGAGGCTCAGCGGTTGAGCATCGACTTAGGATTCAGGAGATCCCAGTCTGATTCCCGGTCAGGGCACGTGCCCGGGTTGTGGGCTCGATCCCCAGCAGGGGGCGTGCAGGAGGCGGTCCATCAATGACTCTAATATCCATGTTTCTATCTGTCTCTCCCTCTCCCTGAAATCAATAAAGATATACTTTATTTATTTATTTATTTAAATATATCTTTATTGACTTCAGGGAGAGGAAAGGAGAGAGAGAGCGATAGAAACATCAATGATGAGAAAGTCACTGATTGGCTGCAGCCTGCAACCCGGGCATGTGCCCTGACTGGGAATTGAACCCTGATCGCCTGCATCCTAGGTTGACACTCAACCGATGAGCCACGCCCGGCTGGGCAAAGATATATTTTAAAAAAGAAAGAGAAAGAAAGAATGAACCACTAAAAATATCAGTTTATTTTGGGGGGGAAAAGTATGTATCATAAAAAAGGCGACAACTATTCAGTTTCCCACTAAACTCAAGAAAGAAGATTTCCAATAACTTACGGCATGGGAAAGGTCATCGTAACCTCATCTCTAAATAAGGGAAAGGGCTCAGAGAGAATTAGGGGAATATGCGTGTGCAGGCATCACAGCTGTCAGGAAGAAAAATCAAAACTACAACGAAACTACATCCCCACCAGAATTGCCAAAATTAAAAGGACTGGAAGCACTAAGTGTTGGCGAGAAGCAGAGGTGCTGACACCCTCAGGTCCTGCAGGGGTGGCCCACAGGGAGGGCGGAGGGTGCCCGCGGCCAAGCCCACATGCAACCGACGACCGGGCATCTCAGTGTGTCCACCCTCAGACCGACACAAATGCCCATAAGAAGAATGGACCGACTGTGGTGTGTTCGCCCAACGCACAAAACCAGGTGCACGGATTCCACCTCTCAGACAGAACCCCGAGCGAGCCAAAGACGCCAAAAAACGGACAAACTGTATGAGACTCCATTCACATGACCTTCAACAGCGAAAACTAATCTGTGGCAACAAAGGTGGGAATACAGTTATCTCTGGGAAAAGCATGGCAGGGGTGGGGCAGAAGGGAGCCTAGGCATGCTGGGCTGGTGGTCACACCAGCGTGTTCATGGGTAAAATCTTTCAAGCTGATCCTAGTCGATCCAAATTCCTCCAGGAGCCAGCGCACCCATTCCCCAGGACGGCAGGTTACTGCTACCTTCTCAGGAGACTGGCCTCCAGGGGAGGGGCCAGCGGTGGGACACCATCACCCCGGGGCAGCCCGCTGCCAATGACTAATATGGGGATACAAGATGCCAGCCTCCCTCCAGAGTGCTCGGTCTATACCTGAGAAGACCCCTCCCCTGCCCTCCTTAGGTCCACCTGTACAAGGAGGGGCATGTAGTGACCCTGAGTGATGTTAGGTCTATATCTCAATAAAAAGGACAACTGTTTGCACAGCTTAAAAAAAAAAGAAGAAGAAGAAGAAGCAAGACGTGCCCCAGCTCCTTTCCTTACAGGCAAGATGTTACCTGGTGATAAAACAGGGTCAGACCCCTAGCGCCAGGGCACACCTGTCAGTGGTGCTTGTCCCCAGACGCCGCAAAAGCGGGGGGCACGGATTCTGGGGCGGGGACCTGCCGCTGGCTTGCTGTGTATGTGCCGTTACCATAGCGGGCCCGCCCTTCTTCTAAACAGCTGTAAGAATCGTAGCAGAAATAAAGCCCTAGGGTCTCCAAAATTACGTTTCCAGGGGCCGGCTGAGAATAACTTCGGAGCCTCGGACCCGAACGCGCGGCACACGGCGGGGACGCCGGGCCCTCGGAGGCTGCGGCCGCGGAAGAACGCGGCCCGCGTCCTGCCCGCCACAGAAGGACCCCGCGGGCGGCGGCGCCGAGGGAGCGCGGCCCGGGTCGCGGGCGACAAAGTATCGAAGCTCGTCTCCAGGAAGCAACATTGTGTCCTTCGCTGCGCGCCCCGAGCAGGCTGCGCACCGCCCGCCTCCCCGCGGCGTCTGCGGCGCGGCCCGCGGGCTCCGCCGGCGACGCGGCCCCGCCGCACCTGCTCAGGCCGCGGGCAGGTGACACAGCAGCGGCCGGGCCGGTGCCGGTGCCGGTGCCGCCCGCCGCCCGCCCCGAGGCCCCGACCGCGGCGCCGGCGCGCTTACCTTCCTGCTGGCGCCCCCGAGGGACACCTTGGGCCTGGTTTTGAACTCCCCTTCAAAGCTGAACATCTTTACAGCCTATCCCATCTAGGAGGGGCCCGGGCCCCGAGAGCGCGGGCGGCGGGAGGCCCGGGGAGGGTCCCGGCGGGGAGGACGGCGCCGCGCCGGGAGGTGACCGCGAGCCCACCCCGGGGGCGCTGCCCGCCGGGCCTGCCCTGGCGTGTGGGGGCGGCGACACTGAGGGGACGGCTCCGCCTCGCCTCCCCCCTCATCCACGCCCCCCCGCTGCTCCGGCCGAGGCCGCGGGCGCCGCAGGGAAGCCGAGCCGCACAGGCGCCGGGAGCAGCCGCCGGGAGGAAAGATGGCCGCCGGCCGCCGCCGCCGTGCGCGCGCCCGCCATCGACGCCGCGGCGCTCCTCCCTGCGCCCCGGCGCCGTGCGCGCGCCCGCCATCGACGTCGCGGCGCTCCTCCCTGCGCCCCGCCAGCGTGCGCGCGCCCGCCAGGGACGGCGCGTCGGCGCTCGGGCACGCGCGGCGGGGACCCGCCTGCGGCCAGGGCGCGGAGGTCGTGGGCGGGGCCCGGGCTGGACGCCACGGTTGCCCCCGCACCTTTCCGGGAAGCGGGCGGGGAGGTCTCCCGGGAGGCCGGAGGGCCCGTAGGGAAGGAAAAGGGTGAGACGCTTGAGACGCTTAGTGCCTGTCGGGTGCGTCCCTGTGCCATCGCGACCTGGTTTGCCTGTGTACTTCATACACACGCACACGTGTGCACGCACAACGTATACAGAAATGCATACCAGGTACACGTGTGTGCACATGTGTGCACGCACATGTGTACATAAATATATCTCACACACATGCATTATGAACATATGGCACGTGCATATACATAAATATACCACACACATAGATATCACATACATGCCCACAAATGTGTATCATAGACACATGCATATGTGTTATGTACACAAGACAGAAACTGACATTTTAAAAACGGATCCTTAGCATTTCTGTGAGGGATGCACTGATTTTTTTTTTAATGCTACGTGCAAATTACTAAGTACATTTCACAACCCACTAATGGATTTCAATCTCAGAAAAATCCTGCCACACGCACCCACACAATGTATATATATGTGTGAATTAGGTCACAGTACAGTGTATATTTTATTATAAGTAAAGATCAAAAAACTTTGAAAGCTGCTGGGTTACTGTGCTGTTTCCCGGTTACTAGATACATCCACTCCGATATGTCAAGAAATCCTTGATTCATCAGAAATGTCCAAATTTTACCAATTTTGAAATCTCACAGATTTTGTAAATAAAATATGCTTTTTAAAAACCTGTTGGAGGGGCAAAGGTTAAAAATATTGGTAATGTCCATTATGTTCTCTCAGTAACTGATTCTGCTCTGAGGTCTCAGATTTTGCCTCCAGCTCTCCCGAGGTCTATTCCAGGAGTGGGGCGCAGGGAAGCCCCATCGGCGGGAACGCCAAGCCCAGCTCTCCAGTATCCGCTGTGTTGGTGATTAAGGTGTGTTGTCTCCATCTGCTGGGTATTATTCCAATTTTCTAACTGGCCCAGGACATGGGCAGGGAAGAGGGTGCTATTTGCTGGGCCTCTGAAAATCCCTCACTGCTGAGCCTCATTTGGTCCTAGGTCCCCTGGACGGTGGCGTGAGCATCCCTGTGCTATTTTGGGGCTTTAACTTCAGGCCTTTCCACCTGAGGCTCACTCCATTGAAGAATTAATAACCTGCCCTCATGCTGGAGGGAAAACTGGCTTATCCAAAAAGCATTTGTCTGTAGCATGATTCCTACTGAAAGATTTTCAAGGATTTTTTAAAATACCTTTTTTAAAAAATATATATATATCTTTATTGATTTCAGAGAGAGGAAAGGAGAGGGAGACAGAGAGATAGAAACATCAATGATGAGAAAGTCATTGATCGGCTGCCTCCTGCACGCCCCTGACTGGGGATCAAGCCCGCAACCTGGGCATGTGCCCTGACCGGGAATCGAACCCTGATCACGTGGATCCTAGGTCAATGCTCAACTGCTGAGCCACGCCTGGCCGGGCTAAAATACCTTTTTTATAGACAACTTCAAGCCTAATAATTCAGAAAGAGTAGTGTAATCAGTCCCCATGACCCATCACCGAGCTTCAATGGCCGATTCTGCGTAACGTGTCCCCCACCCATTCTTCCTACTCCCCTTCTCCAAATGAATCTCACGTAAAATATGCAACATATTCCTAAACTATTGTTTTTGGAAGCTTGTGAGATCCTCTTGTGAGTCATCTGAAGATTCCAGCTGAAAATCAGACACTTCCAGAAGTTCCTCGCCACCCGCGGGAGAGAAAGGAGAAGCGGCACTTCCATCAGGAGAGCCATCTGCTCACCTTCTCTCTTCCACACCTTCTCCTCTTTGCGACCTCACAATTCAAACCTTTGGAAAACATGGGTCATATTTTTACTGTAAGAATTTATTATTTAGAATAGTCATGCATGTTAATTATTAAGAAAAATTAAAATACCAGCGCAGCGACGTATACGAAACTTTCTATCTGCCCCACGTCCCTTCATCTATCTGCCATTGATTGAATCATCTATCTATCATTTATCTATCTTAGTTTTCTCTCACTGCTGTGAGAGCAATGACCACAAACTCAGAGGCTTGAACAACACACATCTGTTATCTCCCGGTTGTGGAACTCGGAAGTCTCACTAAGCTAAAATGAGGGTGTCTGCAGAGCTGTGTTCCTCCTGGAGGTTCTGGGGAGAGTCCATTTCCAGCTCCTAGAGGCTTCCAGCGCTCCATGGTGCACGCCCCTTCCAGCAACGACATCACTCCTGCCTCTGCCTCTGTCCTCACATCTCTGACTGTGACCCTCCCGCCTCCTGCTATAAGGACCCTCTGATGACGTGGGGCCCACCTAGATAAGCCAGGGTACTTGCCCTACTCCAAGATCCTTAAATTAATCACATCCGCAAAGTCCCTTTGCCATGTAAGGTAACCTGTTTACAGGTTCCAGGTGTGAGGATGCGAACATTTGGGGGGGAGGGGCATTATTCTGTGTGGTTGGAGAACATACTTGTATAACATCTGTCCTTTTGATGTAACAAGATTCATTTCATGGCCTAGCATCTGGGGTCCCCTGGAGAAGGCTCCATGAGCACCTCCTGGGGGGCGGTCTCCTGAGGTCTGCCAGTGGGGCTGGCTCAGAGCTGTGTTCGAATCATCTCTTTCCTACCCACTATTCGAAGCAGGAGACAGCCCTAGCCAGCTTGGCTCAGTGACTAGAGCATCAGGCCTACGGACTGAAGGGTCACGGGTTTGACTCCCAGTCCAGGGCACGTACCTCAGTCGCAGGCTCAATTCCCAGCCTGGTCGGGTCTCCTGCAGGAGGCAGCCCATCCATGTGTCTCTCTCACATCAGTGTTTCTCTCTCCCCTGTCCCCTCCCACTCTCTCTAAAAAGCAATGGAGAAAATATCCTTGGGTGAAGATTGAAAAAAAACAAAACAAAAACGGGGCTGACGTCCACGACTATTGCTGTCAAATTGTCTGTTTCTCCCTTTGTTTCTGTCCGTGTTTGCACACTTAATTCTTTTGGACTTCAACGCCTTTGGATTTTAATCTTGGAAAGCGATTTAAATTTTTTACTTTAATGTCTCCTGGCAAATGTTGATGGAAGAGGAGTGTATGTTCAAATTTCGGGCATCTTATTGTTGCCATCTTTTTTTTTTTTTTTAATCCTTACCAGAGGATATTTTTTCCATTGTTTTTTTTTTCCAGAGAGAGTGGAAGGGAGGGAGGGAGAGAGAGAGAGAAACGCTGATGTGAAAGACACTTCAATTGGTTGCCTCCCAACCGGGGCTGGGGATGGAGCCTGCAACCGAGGAATGAATCAAACCCGGACGCTCAGTCCGCAGGCTGATGCTCTAACCACTGAGCCAAACTGGCCAGGGCTGTTGCCATCGTAGTAATGACTGTTACAGACTGTGTCCCCCCATCTCCAAATTTATATGTTGAATCTAACCACTAAGGTGGTGGTATTAGGAGGTGAGGACTTTGGGGGTGATTAGGCCACCGGGGTGGAGCCGTCACAAATGAGATCAGTGCTCTCATGAAAGGACCCACAGGGCTCCCTCACCCACCCGCCACATGAGCACATGACGAGAGGGTGCCGGCTATGAAGCAGAAAGCGAGTCCTCACCAGACCCCGAACCTGCCCGCGCCTCGATCTTCCAGCCTCCGGAACTGCAGGAAATAGATGTTTGTCTATTGATGTCTGTTATTGGTGCTGGAACTCAGAGACAACGAAGTTTCTTTTCCTAAAAGAAACATATCATTCAAATGATACACACAGAAAGTGTATTAAACATATGTCTACATTTTAAAGAACAATACCAAAGTATACACACTCACACCCCCCCTGGAAAGACCACACAGGTTGAGAATCGATGTTGCCAGCACCTGGGAAACTCCCTCCAAGACCTTCCCTGATCACAACCAGCATCCCCCAGGCCTCCCCACCTGCGTGACATTGGGTAAGTCATTTAACTTCATTGCCTCCATCCGCCAAACAGGCAAAACGCGTCCCCGGGCTGAAGGCCTAGGCCTGGCCCTATGGCTCTTGAGACCTGTAGTTCGGTGATACAATGTATCGAATAAGCCTACACATTTTAGACTTGGTGTTAGCACTAAACATCTGAATTCGAAGGGCATTTGCTAAGTTCATAAGCCACAAAAAAAGTTCAGCAATCAACACTATAAAAAAACACACACAAGTACTGAAAATAGGCTGTTAACATTCTGAAGATTCTATTTTTATGTGTCATCATCATCATCACGGTTTTAATCATCTAAAAAGGTTAGACAATTAAGAGTGTGTTTGGCCGCCAGTCAGCGGGTGGGAAGCAAGAGGCCAAACTGCAAATGTCCCAGATCCCCTAGGACGTCAAGGACAGCTCCTCCTCACGCAGCTCGGCTCGGGTACTGACTCTTCCAGCACGCTGGGTTTTGGAAAGACATACACTTCTGTTCAAAGTCACCTAGCGATAATTAAGTGCTGGACTATACAAGCACTCGGGAGACAATAGAAGCTTCTGTTTCCTGAGCGCTCACTCTCTGTCCCGCATGCACCGTACGCTATCCAGTCTTCTGCTTAATTCTCACAGCAAACCTATCAGGTAAATATTATTTATCTTCCACTTAAAAAAAAAATTCTCACTCAAGTATATGTTTTTATTGATTTTGAGAGAGAGAGAGAGAGAGAAACATGGATCGGTGGCCTCCCTTACACGCCCTGACCGGGACTCGAACCTGCAACACTTTGGTGTACGGGCCCAACCAGCTGAGCCACCCAGCCGGGGCTGTCCTCCACATTTTACAAGTGCAGAAACCGAAGCCGAGAAAGCGAGCGAACAGGTGTGACAGCTAGGACCCAGAGCCACGGAGACTGTGTACCCAAAGCCCGCGTTTTCCCCCTAAGATCCATTGCGTCCTGATCGACAGTCGGCCAGGGTTTAATTTCTATCGATGCAGATGAAGCTTTGCCTCAAAGATTTCCATAAACCTTTTTTTTGTTTACTCTGAGGGGGAAAAAAAACACTGCTGGGAAACACACAATGCTGTAAAGACTAGACTGTAAAGAGGACCGCTCCCCACCCCCACAACCCAGTACCTTCCCACAGTTAAACAGCTGCTGCCAGACGATGGAGACATTTTATCTAAAATTACACAGGTGAAGGCCATCAGAGTATCCTTAACATTTTCGTTACACAGAGACACAGAGATAGTTGGGTAGTAAATCTCCTCTGATACAAGTTGTTCACTTGAGAGCCTAGGTTCTAGGTGAGCAGGAAGGAAAACCCAGACCCCCCAGGCCTCTTCGGAGCTGTCCACCCGCGCCCAGGCCACACGGCCTCACTGCAACTGGGACAAGGCCTCGGCTGTGTCCTCACTGATGTCTCACCTGAATGTCTGGGGCTCATGCATCATGAGTGTTTGGGGGGGAGTGGGGAGAGCCAGGCTGGGCATCTGATCTACCACACAGCAGCCCAGTGAGGCCAACAGATCAGGAGACCACTGCCCCTGGAAGGACAGTGTTACTCTCAGGTCCAAGGGGAGGGGCCAGGCCACACCGTGGGGGACACATGGATAGCACCAGGTGGGGCGGGGAGGGTGAGCAAGACCCTAACGCTGTGGCCTCTGCAGGAAGGAATGGGCCAGGCGGGTGAGCAGGCTTAGGACTGGCTGGTTTGAGTCCTCAGCAGGCTCTGGGCCCTGGTCGTTGGGGCCTGGCCCTTGGGTGGTTCGTGGCCCCGAGTGAGAGCTCACAGAGAAGGTGACAGGGGTGTGGGTTCCACGTGGGCGGCTTGGCATTTGTAAGGTGCACTCACGCGTTTACTGTCTCGGGTTTTTCCCGACCGTCTTTTCCTCTCTCCCCTTTGCTGTCTTGCTTGCTTACAAAATGTAGGCATGGCCGTATGTGCTGCATTTTGAGGACGGTGTTTGCTCTTAAAGACACTGTCCAGGTCTAGGATAAAACCTGTCCCTCTGCACATCGTAGCCAGTGTTCCCGCCCCCCCAGATTTCCAGCTCAGGCGGGGAAGGGAGCGTGCCCGTGGGAGTCTCCCTCCTCTTCGGTTGTTGGAGAAACAGTTCTCTGTCCCCACCCCGGAGGGTTACAGGGACACGGCGGAGAACCACGAAAGTTTCTCACAGGCCTCACGTGGGGTTGCATTTCAGAGAGAAGTCGTCCTGCAAACGCCATTCGGACCTGCACCTGCCTGTCTTCGGACCTCGCGCAGAGACGTGGTAGGGTTGTGAATGGCGTGGCTCCGCTGTCGGTGGGACCTGGGGTGTCACTCAAGGTGGCACCTCTCTGGGGGGCCCACCACCAAGCTGTCGCATCCCCCCAATCTTCTCCCCATTAGCCCCCTAGCGCCCTGCGCCTGTCCCGTGGCTCATGACATTGTTGTCACAGAGCTTATTTGCTGGGGTTCCCTCTCCATTCCCTCAGCGTTCCCCTCTTTCAGGGGCACGGAGCTGACCTCATCTCTGCGCACCCAGAAAAATGGAAGAAATGCTCTTGACTGTCCAGTTAACAAGTTAAGCCGAGAGCTTACTCAGTGGAGACAACACATTCTCAACTAGCAGACGGCTAGCGGACAACTAGCAGACAGCTAGCTGGTAGACAACTAGTAAACAATTAGCACATGGCTGGTAGAAAGCTAGTAGACAACTAGTAGACAGCTGGTAGACAGCTACTGGACAACTAGTAGACAGCTGGTAGACAACTGGTAGATAGCTGGTAGACGGCTGCTGGACAACTAGTAGGCAAGAGTCTCCTTCGAAATAAGGGATTCGATCCTAACTCCTACCTGCTATTATAATCTAACTTAAAGCAAGAAAATTCTTAGTGACAGATGATGACCCTCGTGGCACGTCTACGCGAAAACAAGAGTTCGTGATAAATGAATGCAGAGCCGCAAACGCACGTCTGATCGTCAAACGCGGCTCCGGGAAGCGAGCCTCCGCCACCCACTTGAGGCTCCCCTTTCAAATTAAATTTGGTAAGTAGGTTTATGATTGTATTTTTCTGGAGGGCACGCGCTCCCTTGAAAATATTTTATGTATTTTGAGACGCGAAGACTGACGTACAGATTTGAAATAGATCAATATCGAGCAAAACAAGGATGGATCGCGATGGACGCCGTCCAGCCTCTCATTTTACAGATTGCAAACTTGGAACTCGGAGAAGTTGAGAAAATCTACCCGAGTGGGTGCCATTTCCAGTTCTCATTTTTTACATTAATATCACGAGGCCTTGTTTATTACCCTAAAATTATCTCAATCGTGTTCCAAAAGAGAGACTTTTTCTTTCCGTTCCGGGACTGGGAGGACACTGAGCAAAACACAGCCAGGCCTGAGCGGCAGACGGCCAGCCGCTCCCTCCCTCCCTCCCTCCCTCCCTGGGTCCCTCTCTGCCCAGGACCTCCAGCCACTGCCCGGCCGCTCAGCTGCCCAGGCCCCTGGCAGCACCCCCACCCCTGGCCGGTATCCGCTTCCCTTCAGCAATGACAGCGAAGTCTCCTCTGTCAAGGGCACCCCAGTTCCTACACCCCAGTTCCTGGATCCCCCGCCTTGGCCGCTGATCCGGAAAAGAGTGAAAGTGAATTATTGCTTCATCTGCCCGGGGAACATCATGGGATTTATTTATTTTTTTAATTCTCACCTGAGGGTATTTTTTTCCATTGCTTTTCAGAGACAGAGGAAGGGAGAGAGAGAGAGAGAAACATCGATGTGAGAGAGACACATCGAGCGGTTGCCTCCCTCAAGCGCCCCTACGGGGAATCAAGCCCGAGCCCTTCCAGTGCATCGAAAGGTCGCGGGTTCGATTCCCGGTCAGGGCACGAGCCCAGGCTGCAGGCCAATCAATGCCCAGCAGGGGGCGAGCAGGAGGCAGCCGGTCGATGTTTCTCTCTCACATCGATGTTTCTCTCTCTCTCCCTCTCCCTCCCTCTCTCAAGCCAATAAAACTATATTTCAAAAAATACAGTTTCTGAAAGATTTCAGAATTTTGAAGCAAGAAGGAAACATCTCCAACCCTGTTTCGGGCAAGGCCTGAGTCTTCCTGAGCTCCATGATAAAGTCACCGACCCCAAGGAGAATTTCATTTTCAGAAATTATTTTAAAGATCCGTAAGCTCTTCCAGGAGTCTCAGCGCATAAATCACGTCTCTCCGGAAAACCCATAAAATACACTCAGCCTGTGAGATTAAATGAAATCAAGACAAACCTAGTAATCTTCACAGCCGGGCTCTGTGCCTGTGGACAAACAATTCATAAACCACAATAACAACCTGGTTTTTTGCTCTAGGCCAGCAATTTCTAACCCTTTTCATCTCATGGCACATAAACTAATTACTCAAATTCTGCGGCACACCAATATATATAAATATATATATTTTTTGCCAACTTGACAAAAAGTATATATAATTTTAATTCATTCACACTGGACGGATATTGTTGCATTGGCTGTTGTCATTTTTTAAATTTGACAATCTAAGGGAAAGAGGTCAGTGCCCCGGACTAAATAGCCAGGTGTTGCATGTTTTAAAAATTCTTGGCGGCTCACTGGTTGAAAATCGCTGCTCTAGAAATTGCCGTCCCCGACACCCTTCAACCGCCCCTGCTCTCGGGGACACGTCTGTTCCCTACACCTGTGACGTGTCCCACTACAAAGCAATTTTCATCTCATTTCTTATTTTCCTGATGCCGAGAATTTGTCCAGACCTACCTTGAGCAGTACTTTGTCACCGAAGCAGTGCATGTTTCAGATTTTCCCATAGTATATTTGTTGTTGTTACCGTTGTTAAGTCTCTCCCCGCGATCTTTTCCGTATTGATTTTTTAGAGAGAGTGGAAGGGAGGGAGAGAGAGAGACACATCGATGGGCTGCCTTCCGTTTGTGCCCCGACCAGGGCGGGGGATCCAACCTGCAGCTCAGGCGCGTGCCCTAGCTCGGGAATCGAACCCGAGACCCTTGGCTGTGTGGGCCGCCACTCTAACCACTGAGCCACACCGGCCAGGGCTGCAAGTGTATTTTTTATTTGAAGTGTTTGGGAGACTGTCATACGGAAGGAGAGTTTTCTGAGCGGCTTTTGGGGGGTAGAATTTAGTATTTGGCGGAGTGAACGCCTGGTGATACTGTGTCAGGATGTGTCGCTAGGGCCGCCCCTAACCCCAGCCAGGGGACGGCGAATGATTCCGCCCGAGACCCCTGTGGGTTGTTTCACAGTAATGTCTCACCAGAAGAGCCGTCAGGGTCTCAGACCAGGAACGGTACCGCTCAGGGGACGTCGCCGAGCAGACCTACTGTGTGCGATGACCGAGGGACACCCTGTCCCAAAGAAGCTCACCAGACTAGTTCAAGGTCGCACAAGGTCGCAGAGTCCCGAGAACCACACGCAGAGAACTACAAAGAAACCAGCCTGAGAGGTGAGGTCAGGAGAGGCTGTGCTGGGCACAGGGGGACAGCCGGGAAGGAGCAGCAGGAGCAGAGACAGAGGGGAGACAGGGTCCTCGGGGTCCTCCGGTCGCTCCTTTCCCGCCTCCACCCGGGGCAGCCCCCGCCTGCTGGTCCAGCTCAGGGGCCTCCGAGCTCCAGACACAGCTGCCCACCTGCCGGATGCCCCCCGGGGCCTCGAGACTCAGCGTGTGGGCACCAGGGCCATGGGTGCCGATCCCGGCCGCCCGGGCCTGCCCCCGGGGAGGGCGCCTGCTCTTCCGGCAGCCCTGCTGGAGCCCAGCCCTCAGCCGCTTCCTCCTCCGGGTGCGCTGGGGGGAAGCCAAGGTCAACACGGATGGGTCCAAACGCGTCCAAACAACTGCCGCCTGAACGGTCAGGAGAAACGCCAAGTGCCGTTACAAAACTTTATTTTGGCCGTGGCTGGTTTGGTTCAGTGTGTTGGCCTTGGACCAAAGGGTCTCAGGTTCGATTCCCGGTCAAGGGCATGTGCCTGGGCTGCAGGTTGGATCCCTGGCCTGGGCGTGGGAGGCAACCAATCAGTTCCCATAGGTATTTCTCTCTCTCCCTCCCACTCCCTCTCTTCTACTCTCTCTAAATAAATAAAAAAAATCAATGGAAAGGAAAAAAATATCCTCAGGTGAAGATTAACAAAAAACGAAACGAAACGACTTTATTTTGAAATACATCTTCACGGCGCACGCAGCAAGAGGAAACCGCGCCTCCGGGCACCAGGCAGCCCCCTCCCGGCTCCGGGCCAATATTCCACAGTCGGGTTCCGAGCCGCCCGCAGCCACGTGATCTAAGGACCCTTCGTCGGGGCAGTTTTGGGCTCACCCCAGCGGCCCTCCCGAAGCTAATGCATCGAGCTCCCGAGCGAGCAGACGGGGCGGACGCCAGGGCGATGAATCAGTTTGTGCACCACCCGCGGGATCACAAAAGCAGAGCAGTTACAATTAATGGGTTTAATTTTCGACGCAAGGGCCTCCGTCTCCAAGTGCTGGGGAGTCCATTTCGGCTTCTCATGGCTCTTTAATGGTAATTGATGTACCTGGGAAAGGTGTCAGCGGCGCCCGATTTTACACAGGTGTCAGCTGCCCACCCCCCCCAGCCGCCGATCACTCCCCATTCTTGCCGGTGAGGGCCCGTGATGGGCAACATGGTTTTGACAAAATCCAAATTTATGAGGGTGATTAAACTCATTAATTATTTGGCACCATCTAGATTTCATTTGCTTTGCCCTTAATGAACACTGGCAGCTTTATATTTTTAGGTGTAAAAACTGGGATTTTGCTTTAAATGCTTCCTGTCCTGTTCCCACGGCTGTAGCCCCCCCCTTCCTTCCCTCACTCCTTTCCCTCGCCTTTGCTCCCCTCTTCCCCCTGCTCCCCTAATATTGATTTGCATGCCTTCTTCTTGCAAATAAATGAGGAATTCATCCCCCCCCCCCCCCCGCTCCTTTTCACCTCCCGGTAGAAAACCCCTCCAAACCCAAGGCCGATGGTTTCAGTCCAGACGCGAGTTCCCTCCGAGGAGAGAGGAGAGAGCTGAGAATCAGCGGCCTCGGCACCCAGAGGGGCGTCACCTCCCACCTGACCCGCTCGGGGAAGAATGTGGCCCAGGCCGCGTTTACCCCGAAGAGTGTCTGTGAGCCCTGGAGGGTGTGGCTCAGTGGTTAGAGCGCCGGCCTGCGGACTGAAGGGTCTTGGGTTCCATTCTGGCCAAAGGCATGTACCTGGGTTGCAGGCTCGATCCCAGGCCCCGGTCAGGGCGCGTGTGGGAGGCAACCAATCGATCTCTCTCTCTCTCTCTCTCTCTCTCTCAATTTCTCTCTCTCTGAAAAGCAATGGAAAAAATATCCTCAGGTGATGATTAAAAAAAAAAGTGTCTGTGGAAGGCGTTGGCTGGAGACGGACACTCTGGCTCACAGGGCCCCCCACGTGTGTGGGCCGGGTCGATGTCCCCTCTCCTTGGCCGGCCTGGGCCTCACCCAGGTCAAGGAGCGCAGCCATCGGACCAGGGTGGTTGGCCCGGGACAGGACACAAGCATCTGGTGCTTAACCTCCTCGTGTGTGTGTGGGGGGGGGGGCGGTGCCTGGCCGGGGCCACAGCACCACGCAGACCTCTCTGGGGGACTTGTCAGGAGACCCCCAGCCCCGATAACCCCGCGGTTGGGGGTTCACAGCAAAGCCACGAATTCTGCCAGACCTTCCAGAGACGTCAATCGAATCACGTACGACCTGATTCCTACGTATCACCCTACGTTTCCTAAACATGTGCTCACAGACTCAATTTCAAAACCATCCTACAGGGTAAACAACATTTGTCCCATTTCACGGACAGGAAAAGCCGCAGGGCGGTCACAGTGACTTCCCTGGACGGACAGGCAGGGACCCTGTGAGGCAGTGGGAACCGAGCCGCGCGGACATCGGGCGGCGTCCACGCGACTGCGTCCTGTGACCACCCAGGTGCAGACAAGAGAAAGGCCTTTCTAGACCTTTCTAGACCTTTCTAGACCTTTCTAGATCGGCCCCCAGTGTGGCCGTGTTGGCTGTCACTTAGGGGGAACCCAAAGAAACACTGTCGACGTGCGTGTTTCCACCACCCGGAGCCCGGGCTCCACCCGCTCCCACCTGCCGTCTGGGCCAAGCTGGCTCCCGGGCACGCCCGTGATTCTCCATTAGGTAGAAATTTTTAGGAGCAACAGAAATTATGAGAGAAATGCCGCTTCATTAGTCATTTTCCTGCGAGAACAGTGGCAATTTGAAGAGTTTTAGCACTGTGAGGGTCAGGAGTAAAACCCGAGCCATTTATTACCACTGATTTAGAGATTAACGTGGTGCCAATTAATCAATTACTCAAGGTGACGAATTGACAATTAATTGACATTCCAGTTCCCATCTGGCAGAGCTTTCTGGTTTCCAGAGTGAATCATATAAAAGTCTCTACGGGGGAAGGTTAGGAGGGTTTCTTCCAAGACCAAAAGGAAAAGGAATGCAAGGGGACACTTGAGAATCACCGTTCGCAACGTTTTGATGGACGAAATGCAGGTCACTGCTTTACCAGCAAGGACGTCAATGTCACCGAACAAGTCTGCTTGAGCAGCGTGGCAACGGGGACCGTCTCTTACTGCCCCGCGTTTGTCCTGTTCACCCCTTGGGGCACAGGCCCTGGAGCTGAGCTTGAGTGGCACCCACAGCGCCCGCCGCTGCTTAGACCCCCGTGATCAGCTCTCTCCATGCTCATTGGAGTCAAGGTCGGGTCAAGGTCATCGGAGGCACGGCCGGGTCAAGGTCAGGGCAACCGCACTCTAGCAGCTGCTCCCTCCAGCGTGGGAGGCGACAGGTTTGCAGCGGGCGTGGGAGGGGCAGGTCTGAGAGCTCGGGGGAGGTCACAGCAAGGGACGGCCACTGCCCAAGGGCTGCCCTGGCACAAGGAGCTGACCGACACCTTGATTCTCAGCAGACGGGCAGACTGTGCTCCCCAAGGTCACGTGAGAAAAGGAGGAGCGGGGAGGCACCTGGAGGGGTTTTTTGGTAAATCTTCACCCAAAGATATTTTTTCCCATTGATTTTAAGAGAGTGGAAGGGAGGGGGGGGAAGAGAGAGACAGTGATGTGAGAGAGACACATGGGTTGGTTGCCTCCAGGGTGCAGGATCGAACCTGCAGCCCAGGTGTGTGCCCTTGACCGGGAATCTAACCCTCGACCCTCCGACGCTCTGACCACTGAGCCACACCGGCCAGGGCAGCACCTGTCGTTTGGAAAAGCCCTCTGCTCTCTCCTCTGGTTCCTGGGCTCCCTTCCTGTCCTGGGTCACCCGTGTTCCCAAGCTTGCCTGGCAACGGCTGTGTGACCTCCTTGGCTGCTGACCTTGACTTGCGCCCGGAGCCACAGCCGGGAGTCCAGGCTGAGGTGGGAAACACAGGACTGAGATGCTGTGGCTCAGTCGGTGCCTCCTGCTCGCCGCCTGCCGGGGATCGAGCCCACACCCAGGCCTGTGCCCTGGCCCGGAATTGAACACGACCTCCTGGTTCATAGGCCGACGCTCAGCCGCTGAGCCGCGCCGGGCGGCCGGCCCTGCCTGTCCCACGGAGCAGCCACCCTCCGGGAGGGCGCAGGACGGAAGGAAAGGAGCGGGAATCAGCAAGGCCTTGCCCCAGAAAACTGTCACGTGGGACCCACGGCCGAAATGACATTCAGCTTCCAAGAACCTGAAGTGCAATGAGGCAAAGGGATGAGTAACTCCGTTGCAGGGAAAATTAAATTCTTGACAAAAATAGCAGGGAAATAAAATTAAGAGAGTCATTTTTAAACGTGCGCCGCAGTGAGCACGGTCTTCCTCCCAGTTTCAAGGCATTGACCTGAGACCCCAAAGGACGCCACAGCCAGTGGGGTGCAACAGCCGTTTTCTGCCCCAGGGCACTCTGTTTCCTCAAGATCCGCTCTTTCCCTCAGATGAGCCGAGCGAGTCAAGTTCCCAGACGGGGGCTCGGGGAGGAAGGAAGCCACGGGACGGCTGCGGCAGTGCTCCGGGTTCGGGGGGCACAGGGGGGGCCCGAGAGCACCCACTGCAGCTGTGGGTCTTCCGCTCCTTCCCTCGCTCTGTCTCAGCCACAGCTTTGCCCTAGATGGGTCGGCTGCTGGGGAAGGCAGAGACCGAGGGTCCCACCTCCCTCAACAATACAGCCAGGACTGTCCGGCCGCCGTGGATCAGTGGTTGAGCGTCGACCTATGAACCAGGAGGTCGTGTTCAATTCCGGGTCAGGGCACAGGCCTGGGTTGAGGGCTCGATCCCCAGCAGGCGGCGAGCAGGAGGCAGCCGATCCATGACTCTCTCATCACTGATGTTTCTCTCTCTCCCTTTCCCTTCCTCTCTCTGACATCAGTAAAAACATATTTATAAAAAAATTTAAAAAAAGATACAGCCAGGGCTGGAAGCTGAGGCTGGAACATAAGATGCTGGGGAATGAGAGAGGCCCCAACAGAAGTTCCCGTCGGGGGCTCAAGAGGTGAGTTATTGCCAGGCCAGCTCGGGTCAAGGGCGACCAGGACAGGAGGAATGGAGGCCGCAAGAATCAAGTTCATAGCACAGCGGCCCTGGCTGATCCTCGGTCCTATGTCCTATCCAGTCTTGTAGAGTGATCGCTGTTCCTGCAGCCGAGGTCTCTCCCAGGAGAGATCAGAAAACCTGCCCAGCCCTGGCCTGTGTGGCTCAGTGGGCTGGGCATTGTCCTGTGCGCCAAGAGGTCACCCGTTCCATTCCCGGTCGGGGCACATGCCCGGGTTTTGGGCTGAATCCCCCCGTAGGCAGCCAATCGATGACTCTCATCATTGATGTTTCTCTCTCTCCCTCTCCCTTCCTCTCTCTGAAATCAATAAAGATATATTTAAAAAATAAAAATAGCCCGGCTGGACGTGGCTCAGCGGTTGAGCATCGACCTGGGATCCAGGCGATCGAGGTTCGATTCCCGGTCAGGGCACATGCCCGGGTTGCGGGCTCGATCAATGACTCATCATTGATGTTTCCATCTCTCTCACTCCCTCTCCTTTCCTCTCTCTGAAATCAATAAAGATATATTAAAAATAAATAAATAATTAATAATTAAAAAAAAAATAATAATAATAAAATAAAAATAAAATAAATAAAAAATAAATATAAACATCTGCCCAACAGTGGAGACCATCTCATGCTATGAGACAGGCGACCTGAGCAGGTGCAGCAGCTCAGAAATGCTACCAGAGACTCGGCTCCTGTCTCTCTGCTCTGTCCTCTGGAATCTTCCTACCAGGAGACTCCAGACTCAGGCCCATCACCCAGCGGCTTCGGGGTGCAGGGGGCCTGTCCAGAGTGCAGCTGCCCTCCTGCCCCGTTGGAAGAAGGGAGGGAGGGAAGGCAAGGGCGGGGCAGGTAAGCGCCGTCTGGGTCAGGCTGGTTGAACTTCCCCAGAAGTCGCACCCAGGCTTCTCCTTGCGTCTCCCTGGTCAGAACCGTCTCACGTGGTCACATAAACTTTCCCAGGAGCCTCCTCCGTACTTCTGTTCCCATCTCACTGGTCAGTCCCGTGTCACACGGCGACACGCGTGTCAAAATCAGAGCTCTTTCTGTGAGGGAGGGCCTGGGTTAGGAGTTCGAATCCCGCTGGCGTTAAAGAGTCTGGTTAAAGCTGGCGCGGAAGGCGGGGCGGTTACAGAGGACGGGCAGGGGCCCCCGGCGTGCGGGGCGTCCCCCCAGGCCCGCGGCTCGGCCCGTGAAACATCCCAGTCATGCCCACGGTGGGGACTGTGACCTGGAAATGACAAGTCTCCGCGGGGACGCTCAGCTTCTGGATCAAACTGTTCCTTAAGCAAATTAGAGACAGAGGCCAATTGCATCATTTCTCTTAATTAGCAAACCGATCTCTTCCAGGGGCGAAGAGTCCAAAAGTGGAATCCGTCATTCCAAGCTCTCGCTCGGCTTCGCCCCCAGGCAAAGAGGGAAAGGGGTGGATGTGACCCCCCCAGCATCCCCGGCTCAGCCCAGGAGGTGGGAGGCGTCAGCGTTTCACGAGCCTGTTACCGGCTGGAAACCCAGCAGGCGCAGAACAGCCATAAAGGGCTCTTCAGACGCTGCTGGGGGGCGTCCGCGGGGAGGGTGGGATGCGCAGGACTGCCCGAGCGGGCGAGGATAACACAGTTAATGTATTGCTTCTTTTATTATTTTATCATCTCTCATTAATTGCTGGCGGCGTGCCTGCGGGAGTTGGTTCTGTGGAAAGGGCTTTTAGTTAAATGTCTTAAATGAAACGACCACTTAGAACCTGCGCACAAGGTTGAACCAAGGTTCACTGACTTCAGTAAATCTTGTCTGGAGGTGGTGCCGAGGGGGGAAGGGGGGGGATTCTTTCTGGGACAGCCGAGCAGGGCAAGGGCTTAGGCACCCCCAACCTCTCAAGATTGGAAGCACAAGCCCCCCCCACCGCCCCCTAACCCGCTGTGTGGCCCCGGAGATGTGACTTGCAGCCTCGGAGCCTCGATCTCCTCCCATCTGCACCTCGCTTGGCAAAGACGGCCCCTGACACCAAGCCAATTATCTCGCTATTTAAGGGTCCTCGGATCACTGTTAATTAGTGGGAAGGCCGGGAAGGTCGGGGAGGGGTGCGGGGTGTCACCCTAGACCAAAAGACGGCCCCAGAACACGGATGCGGCTGCTCAGGACAGCACCGCGCCCCCAACACTCACGACGCTCCCCACACTGCCCTTGTCTCCCCACGTGCTCCGTCCGGCCAGGGTGCCGTGACCTGGGCGGGCCCCAGGTGCCAAGAGGCTCTGGCCACTCGGGCCCTTGGTAACCCATCAGCTTCCTGGTCCCACCAGCCTGGAGACAAAGTATAACAATGCTGCCGACTCCCAGTTTCAGCAACTTCACGCTCGCCCCCCTCTTTGGGCACATCTTGGCTACGGCTCCTGTTCGCGTAAAACAAACATTTGTGCAGCGTCTCCTGTTGCCTCGCCTGGGGTGTCGAGCTGGACCTCGGGGGGGGGGGGGCGATGGAGGGAGGTTGGGGACCCGTGTCGGCTTGTCAGGAGGTAGATGTCACCCCGCCGGGTGACCACGTAGACAGAAAGGTGGAGGGAGAGGAAGGACCTGAGGAAGCTTCTAGACTAACTTTTCCGGGCTTGGCCTCCGGGTCTGCTGGACATTTCCACTTGGGTGTCCCAGCAATACCACCAGGTCCCAACCGAATGACCGAATTTCCCCCCAAAAGCAACTCTCCTGAGACATGCCAACTTCATCCATTGGCACCCGAACTTTCTTATTCACCAGCCTTTGTGCACCCCCTAATCTCTGCCCTCCACTCCACCGGCTCCACCCAGACACAGAAACTACAATTCGGGGCAGGGGGGAATAACAGGGTGGGATTTGGTGTCACAATGAGGTCACAGGTGGGGTTAACCGTAGGCAGAGGTGACATCAGGAAGGTGCAACAGCCAGGCCTCCACGCCCGGGCCCTGTCCCCCCACCCCGGGCCTGCTGGCCTCCAATCTCCCTGCCCCTCACCTCCCGTAGCAGCACACGGTCCTCAGCAGGCTCCCGGGCTCATTGATTTTTAGAGAGTGGAAGGGAGGGGGAGAGAGAGAGAAACATCGATGCGAGAGAGACCCAGCAACTGGTTGCCTCCCGCACGCACCCCCACCGGGGCCGGAGATCAAACCTGCAACGTGGGCTCAACCCCAAGAAGACTGACAGCAGCGATGCGTCGCCCTCCCCAGCCTCCCCGATGGGGACGCCTGACTTACGTCACTGAAGCCCAATATTAAAACCGGGAAGGGGACATTGGCACAGCCCACAGATGTCACCAGTCGCGGGTGCACTTGTACGTGTGCACGTGTGTGTCTGTATGATTTTTATCACACGTGTAGCTTCGTGTAACCACCACCATCGAGATATTGGATTGGCCTGGCCGGTGTGGCTCAGTAGTTAGAGCGTCCGGCCCGCACACCAAGGGTCATGGGTTCAATTCCCGGTCAAGGGCACACACCTGGGTTGCAGGTTCGATCCCCGGCCTTGGTTGGGGCGCATGTGCAGGAGGCAACCGATCAATGTGTCTCTCTCACATCAATGTTTCTCTCTGTCTCTCTCTCCCTGTCCCCCCTCCCTCCCTTCCACTCTCTCTAAAAATCAATGGAAAAAATGTCCTCCGGTGGGAATGAACAAAACAAACAAACAAAGACGTTGGACTGGATACCACCGCAAGACCCCTCCATGTTACCCTCACCCCGCCCCTGCCTCCTCTCTAACCCCTGGAAACCACTAATCTGTTAATATGTTACCTCACAAGCCACGTGCATCCTCCGTGCAACATAATGTCCTGAGGTTCGTCCAGGTTGCCCCAGGTGGCAACAGTCTGTTCCTCTTTGTTACTAAATCCTGTTGCTTGGTGCCCATGGACCAGCTGTGTAGCCATCCGCCTGCTGAAGGGCACATGGGAGTGTCTAGTTTGGGGGTATCACAAATGAAGCTGCTGTAAATATTTGTGTACCTGTTTCTGTGGGAGAAAAACACCTATCTCCCTGGAGCATATGCCCAAGAATCCCAGTGCTGGGCTGCAGGAGAAGCCCGTTTCCAGTGTTAAGCTGTGTTCCCCAGCGGCACTCCCACCAGAAGTATATGACCCAGGTTCCCAGTGTCCCTGTCAGCATGTGATTTGATGGCCTTTTTTATTTATTTTTATTTTTGTTAACCCTCACCTGAGGATATTTTTTCCGTTGACTTTTTTTTTTTTCAGAGAGTGAAAGGGAGAGAGAGAGGCATCGATGAGAGAGACACATCGATTGGTTGCCTCCTGCATGTGTCCCGATGGGGGCTGGGGATCGAACCTGCAACCCAGGTACATGCCCTTGGCTGCGAATCAAACCCGAGACCCTTTGGTGCCCTGGCCGACGCTCTAACCGCTGAGCCACGCCGGCCAGGGCTGGATGGCAATTTTTTACCTTAGCCGTTCTGACAGGTGTGCAGGGAAATCTCACTGAGGTTTTCATTTCCACGTCTCCAATGGCTGATGACGTTGACCAACCTCCCACGTGCTGGTTTGCCACCTCTGCGTCCCACGCGTGGACTGTTTGAAAACGTGCACACATTACCGTTACCCCTGCAATCCCCACCCCCGCGCACTGGTGCAGCCTCTGTGGAACGTCGGCTGGCAGTTCCTTTAAAAATTCTGGATCTCAAGTCTTTTCATCTAAGGTCTTCCAATGACTTCCATTCTCTAACCCTCTCCCGCTGACCACATTTCTGCCCTGAGCCCCTTGGGGGACCCAGGTGTGGATGAGATGCATGTTGCAGCCTGAATATGGCTGATGGACCTCCCAAGGTCAAATCCGTTTAGAACGTGGGATACATGGGCCTGGATGTGGATTTCCCTTTCTCTTTCACAGACAGATGTCCCTGGGTTTCTCAGCTGGAGCCTGAGGAAGCTCTGGATGCTAAGGGATCTCAGTCCGAGAGGGCACCTCCGGGGAGAGGGGGACCACCCCGGGACCACCCAGGAAGTGGGAAACTGTTTGACAACTCCGAGGTCAGTCGGGGAGAGCAGAATTCCCAGCAGCCTAAGCAGTCGGACCCTTCTCACCGATCCCTCTGCAAGGTGTCCTGCCCCGGGCACAGACCGTGTAACCCCGAGATTTCTGCGCCACCCCCACCCCAACCCCCCCACAGGGCCAGCGGTGCTCTTGGTGAGACCACTTTCCATAGCGACGGCCCGCTTGAGAGAACCCAGAACAGGACTCACAACTGAAGAGACTCGCAGGGAGAACCAGCCTGGACCCGGAACTCAGGGTTAACGGCTTGTGCTTGTCCCTCCTGACCCAGAAGCCCGAGCTGTGACATTCGCAAAGTGCCCAATTTATGAAGTTGAAAACGGGGACAGGCTCATTTGTTTGTGCCGTGTTGACTGCCAGCGGTTAATCACCAAGGGTAAGTGCAAGGAATCATTCCTGTTCATTTGCAAATGGAAATCAAATGAGGACCCAGCTTAAATGCATCAGCGGTTTCCCTTCCAAAGGAGAGGGTTTCAGAGAGACGGCTGACCTTGGGTGCCTGGCAGGCAGGCGGCCCCGGGCTCCGAGCGGCTGTGGCGTCTCCAGACTCCGCAGGGCTCCGCGCTCCTGCCGGTCGGGGAGGCCGACCTGCTTAGTTTGGAAAGTACGAAGCATTTTGGGGGGGCAGCCGCTTCCTTCCCTTTTATCACTCTGCAGAGACTTGGGGATGCGTAAGGAGCCCCAATAAATTATGCTGAAATCTCTACAAGGTTTGAACTGTGTTTATAAACCGTCCTTCCTGAACCGTTGGCCCCAAGAAGTCTTACAACAATAAGCTCCTACGTGGTGGGTGTTGGTTGGGTTCTTTCCCCGGGGCCCCCCCCCCAAATACGCAATGTTCTCTGTGGACAGGCACGGTGTTCACACCGCATCTGACGCCCCCGGAGGAAGGTGGGAGCACCCGGCGCTGGAGAGACAGCCCCGGGATGGGACCCGTAATGAATCTCTCTCCGCGCCGGCAGATCCGTCTCCGTGATTTACGGCTGTTTTAATGTACACAGCCTCTTAAACAGGGGACAGGGGACTGTGGTGGAAGTGGATCTGGCCTCTGGTCCTCCCTGGAGCTGTGCCATTGTTGGGGGAGGTTATTGGTGTCCCCGGGCAGGTAAACAACCTTGGATCAAAGGCTGTAGGGCAGCCGCAAACCCCAAGGATGGGAGCGGGAAGCCTGTTAACGGGGACGGGGCTCGGTGTTAATGACCCTTCCCGGCGGGCGGGCGGCCCAGAGCAGCAGGGAGGCCAGGCCCCAAGCGGGCAGAGGGCAGAGCGCCCTCCTCTGCAAGCTCAGGAGATGAAGGTGCAGCTCAGGAGGGGCTTTCTCACGTCTAATCGGGGCACTTCCCCCACTCCCTGGAGAGGCCACAGAAGGGAGGGGACCGGAGCCAGGACCCAGCTCTGACCATCCCTGGAGAGAGCCCACCTGGCTCATACACTGCAACCAGGTCCCCTTTATTTAGAAGTGACCTCTTGACTTGGTCATCTTTTTAAAACAATATGTTTTTATTGATTTTTAGAGAAAGAGGAAGGGAGAGGGAGAGAGAGAGACACGGATGAGAGAGAAGCATGGGCCAGCTGCCTCCTGCACGCCCCCTACTGGAGATCAAGCCCACAACCCGGGCCTGTGGCCTGACCGGGAATCGAACCTGTGACCTCCTGGTTCCTAGGTCGAGGCTCAGCCACTGAGCAACATCAGCCGGGCTCCCGGGTTTTATACATATGAAAGGATCCCCCTTCCTCCCTGATAATAAACACATTAGTGCCAATTTGGTATAAACTGAGGCACGTTTCTCACCTGCCTGTCTGGCGAAGATGACGTCTGGGTGGGGGGAGTAGAGAAATGAGCCCTTCCCACGAGGCTGGCGCAGGGGCGAACTGCTAAGTCTCTTTGGAGCATGATTTCATGTTATCCCTCAACATTCTACATGAGCACACCCTCTGATCCAAGAACCTTCTGCAAACATGGGCCAAGACACCTGTATCAGGGTGTCCACTCTGGCCCTGTTTTTAGTAGCATCTTGGTCAAGGGCTCCTCATCTTGGTTTGGTATGAGACACAACCTCGAAAAATATTTAGCTTATGCAGCTTTATCATCGAAGGCATCAGACAGGTGGGGAAAGGTCAAAGTAGGGAGTGTGGGGGACCTGAAGACAATGTCCACCTCCCCCGAGAGGTGGCCCCGAGCAAGCCTTGCCACCACCCAACCGAAAGACAGCAGGGCCCAGGGTCCCCGTGCACCCAGCTGGCCTTGGCCCAGTGACACCGCTCAGGGGACCTACCTGCCCAGGGTCAGCCGTGCTCTTTAAAGCACATTTGCCCAGCCAGGGTGGCTCAGCAGTTGAGCATCGACCTAGGATCCCGGAGATCACAGTTCGATTCCAGGTCAGGGCACAGGCCCGGGTTGCAGGCTCAGTTCCCAGTCGGGGGCGTGCAGGAGGCAGCCGATCCATGACTCTCATCATTGAGGTTTCTCTCTCTCTCCCTCTCCTTTCCTCTCTCTGAAATCGATAAAGACATATTTTTTAAAAACACACACACAAACCACAGCACATTTTCTCTGCAGCCTGTGGCCACCCTTAAGTCGCTCATTCAAACAACAGTCCTAAATGCCAAGTACCTGGGGGTTTTGGCTACAAGAAGCAGGAGCTTTGGTTAACTAAGCAAAAAACAAAGCAATTTATTGGAAACACATCCGATCGTTCATGAGATGGACAGGAGGCCCCAGAATAGGGGCAGCAGAATCTCAGCCAGTCGGGGGCAGGGCCTGGCTGGGGGGCTCCTCACGACTACGGATGCTGGTCTGTGGACCTCGCCCCTCATCACTGCGCCACCTCCGCCAGGCTCAACATGTGCGGGAACATCCCTTGGAGCAGCCTGGGCACGGAGGCTGGACCTGGGGCAGGGGGAGCCCTCTCCCCCAGACTGGGGGGGGTGAGGCCCTGTTAGGAACCACAGGTACAATGCAAGTGGGAGGTGTCAGTCACAGCCCTGTGGTTTGTGGACCTGGAATATCATGGCCTTGTCCTGATCGTTGCACCAGTAACAGCGTGTGGCAGGCGCCCGGGCCGCAGACACTGGTGGCGGGGATGAGACGGAATCTTGAGAGGCTGCCGGCTGGCTGGGCCGGAGGATGCAGGGAATATCGGGGGAGGGGGAACTGCATGCGTTAGCGTTTGGCCCGGAGCTCCGACGGGATTGATGCCGGGGCTCCCTCCTCTTATCTGCTTCACAAGCCAGCTCTCCGCCTTCCTGGTTTCGTAGGAATCACAGCTTTACATCAATTACATCTCCATTAGCGCGGAGATAGCCCAGCATTATGGGGCTGCAGACACAGTGTCACTGTCTCCTCCCCTTCATCACGCTGGTCGCACCGCCCGGCGCGGCTCCTAAAGGGTGCTCAGAGGCCGCCCTCACACCGCCCACGTCTGCAGAGGAGCAGCCCCAGCAGGCGGCCGGAGCAGGGGACGTGTCCGCCTGACCCGAGTGACCTTCTCTTCACTGGGGAGACTAGGACCTGTCGCAGGAAGTCACCCCGCTTCTCATCTGCTGGCTCATCAGCGGCTTTCCCCCACCGCAGTCAGACAGCGCTCCTGCAGCCCGGCCGGCGGGGCTCAGCGGTTCAGCACCGACCTAGGATCCAGGAGATCCTGGTTCGATTCCCGGTCAGGGCACAGGCCCGGGTTGCAGGCTCCATCCCCAGTCGGGGGCGTGCAAGAGGCAGCCGATCCATGACTCTCTCATCATGGATGTTTCTATTTCTCTCTCTCCCTCCCCCTTCCTCTCTCTCTAAAATAAATTTAAAAATAAATGGAGCAACAAATTGATGTTTCTCTCTCTCTCAAATCAATAAAGAAAAAATATTTTTTAAAAGGACCCCTGTAAATGCCTAAGGAAGACCGAATGACAGCGTCGGATTGTGGCCGGCAAGCCCATCTGTGCCTCGTGTTAGATTTTAACCTGCTCTTCCTGTGGCTGGAATCAGTTGCACCCACAGAGCACAGGTGTCAGAACAGCTGCACATCGCCAGCAGCCACCCAAACAGCCACCTCTGACTTTCTCAGATGACCCAGGAATCAGCTGTTTCTTTGACCAGAACGTTCTGTGAGCGCCAGTCTTTGTAAACAAACAAACGAGCAAAACTCTTCTTAAAATACTTATGTGTGTTTTAAAAATAACAAAATAGAAAAGCAGATAAAAATCTGGGGGAAAATATTTGCAACATACGTGATAATGACAAGTAAGGTCTTTCATATATAAAGAGCTTTTATAAATGAATGAGAAAACGTCGAACATCCCATGGGGGGAGGGAAATGGCAAAAACTGTTACCTGAGAATGTGCTTTTTAACCACAATTTCAGAAAAAAAGAAAGAAAAAAAAGAATAAACTCCAACGGTAGGTCAGGAATCCCAGACGCAGAGCAAAGGACACCTGATGTGAACCCCAACAGTCATCAGAAAGCAGCCCCGACTCTATACCCCTTTGCTCAAGCAAGCCTGACCTCAAGGAAACCAAGGGTCGTCCGTCACCTTCCAACACCTTCTCTGCCGCCACCCGTGAGGCAGCGGGGACAACGTCGAGTAGGACTTTCCCTCACAGCAAAGGTGGTCCCCAAAAGAACGTCTCCCCCCAGCGTAGGCATGGCCACTACTTCAGGTCACAGCGAAACCGGGACAAGGTCCCAGCTTAGCCCAGCAGTTCTTCAAGGACCAGAACGATCCCGGGGCAGAAGACCTGGTTCTGCAGGGAGGGTCCAGCGTCCACCGGCTAGGAGCAGGGTGGAGGCACAGTGGCTGGTGGAGGGCCCACCTGACCAGTCCCCTCACCCACCTGGGCAGGTGCCAGGCAGTGAGCTCGGCCGGAGAGCCAGGAGGAGCAGAACCGGGGCAGGGCAGGGACGGCTTGGCAGCGCAGCCATCGACCCGGACCACGGAGGAATGATGAAAGTAACATTGGCGGCCTTGCTCGTAATGATAAATACGCGTGCGGCCCTTCTGATAAATGCTGGTGGCACCGAGCGATGCAGGTGCAGCCCACAGTGCTCCTCACGCGCTCCAAGGCCTCTCTGTAGAAATTGCCAATTAACAGAGTGCTCCCGGGGAGATGTGCTTGGCCACTGGCTCGAGCCCGGCTGGAAGCAGCGTGTCCAGCCAGATGCCAGCGGAGCGGCTACTGACCTGCTTCTGACCCCGAGCGGCCGCGGGAGGAGGTGCTCGCTCTGTCCCCGCGAGAGGCGGCCTCTGCCGGGCTCGCTAGAGCACACGCTGGCCCGGCCACGCGGCCCTGGGCAGTCACCCTGGTCTGCCTCTGAAATAAAGGGCAGCCCTGCGCACGCCACCGTGTGCGAGGAGGTGCCACCGGGGTGGGAGTGGGCGTGCCCGGCGTCCACGGCCTCGGACCTCACTGTGACGCGGGGCGAGTGGGTCTCCCGCGCTGTGGGCACCCCTGGACCCCCACCATCCATGTTTAACCACCACCACCCAGGCCCGCATAAGCTGGAGCCGCCCAGGCCCCAGGACGTCCACCCACAGCACAGCCCGCTCGGCCACGCCTTCTGCACAGCCCTGGATGCTGTGTCTCCAAGCGTCCACGAACAGAGGAAAAAACCTTCCCATTTGGAAACTGGGCGGATTCGTCTCCTAGGGCTGCTGGAACAAGCTGCCCCACGCTGAGGGGCTTCAGCAACAAACAGTGATTGTCTCAGTTCTGAGGCCAGAAACGCGAGGTCACAGGGTCGGCAGGGCTATGCCCCCCCCCGCCTTGTGCCGGGAACCAGACTGTTCCCTGCCTCCTCCCCACACCCAAGGGCCCCTTGACTGTCCTCCGGTGGCGCCTTCCTGTGCTCATGGCTGCGTCCAAACGTCCCCTTTCCGCGGGGACACCAGTCACGTGTGATTAGGACCCACCCCAGTGAGTCACCTTCGCTTGACCCTCAGTAAAGTCCTGCTTCTCAAGTCAAGTCACATTCTGAGGTCCTGTGGGTTAGGACGTCAGCGTATCCGTTTCATCCGGACAAATTCAAACCACAAAACAGAGCAAGTCTGAGCCACGAAACGGTGCCAACTGCAGGCTTTGTTGTTGTTGTTGTTAATCTTCACCTGGGGATACTTTTTCCATTGATTTTTTGGAAAGTGGGAGGGAGGGAGGGGGGGAGAGGGAGAGAGAAACATCGATGTGAGAGAGACACATCGATTGGTTGCCTCCTGCACAAACCCGGATGGAGTCTAGGGGATCAGACCTGCAACCCAGGTACGTGGCCTTGACCAGGAATAGAAACTGCCGCCCTCCAATGGGAAGGCCAATGCTCTCACCACGGAGCCACCCCGGCCCGGGGCCAAACTGCAGACTTTTATTTAAAAAACACACATGATATAATCCAGATGAATTTCAACCTGGGGAGGAACAGAAATGTGCCGGGCGGGCCTCGTGCCCCACGCCGACCTCCGAAGAGAACGTGGGGAAGGCCGGACAGACGCACCTCATCCCTACCCCGCAGGTCCGCTCACAGAATTGAGGCCATCGATTAGCTTTGCAGCTTCGGGAGAGCTTGGTATTAAACTGTCATTTTGTCAATAAAACGTCATTTCATCAATATAACGTCTGCGTGCCTGGAAGTTTCTGCATAATTAATTCTGCCGGTGCATTAAGGAATGTTATACACAGTATTAATCAAAAAGTCGTGTCGATGGACGGGTAATATATAAACCCAGATGGAAGGATTACAAACCCCTCCGAAGGCCGTATTCCCACCGAGACACTTCTCGTCTGGAGAGACTTAGATCTTTTTTTCATAAAACTGCTATTTAAAAAATTAGCCAGTCAAGGAAAAGCAATTAGAGTAATACAGAGAAACCTCTTGGGAAATTAATATTTTACAAAACACTTTTTAATAAATTGCATTTAGTGCTTAGAAAGTCCCCTAAAGATGACAGGGCCCCAAGAAGCCCGTGTCCGTGTGCACAGAGTTACGGCCCCTCCCTGAGCCACGCTAACCCTGGAGCCCCCCTTCTCCCGCTGATTCAAAACACGCAGAGCGCCGTCACCTTCAGACGACCCTGAGGGCTTCTCCCATCCCTGTCCGAGGTCAAGGTCGAATGCTGAGCCCAAATGTCTTGGCAGGTGCCTGGAAAACCCTCCACCGGCCCAGGTAGCAGGAAGCTGTGGGGAAGGAGCGACTGGACCCTACACCCCACTGGGCCCTGCTGTCCCCCCCTTGGCTGGGCTCCCAGCTCCTGACTCCATTAACCCCTGTCAACCCTGCTCCCCCACCTGGCTCTCCACGGCCACAGCTCTGCACAGCTGTTCTCTCTGCCAGGCCCCTGTCACGTCAGCGAGAGCGGCACTCCCTGGACGGCCACACAGAGAACTGGCCGTCCTCACCTGGAATCACCGTGGGCAAGAGAGGCGGAGTGGGGGTGAGACCCAGCCGGAGAGCACAGAGAGGTGCCTGCTCAGAGCTCCCAGGTGCCTTTGTTTTTGGGTAATATACCGTGAGCCTGTTAGACCAAAGATCCTGTCCTGGCCAGGCCAGTGTGACACCTTTGAAAGGACATTTCAAGCCCCAAACCCAGCACAACCTGGACACCAGAGGCCCCGAGGGCCACGGCCTCCCCTGTCACCTCACTGGCTCCCAGCTGGATCGGCTGCGATCACTCACCAGCGGGAGCTACCCCAGGTTTGGACCCCAATGTGCCACCTGCAAACTGTTCCTTTGGGCAAGCTGCTTGTCTCGGTTTGCGCTTCTGAAAAATAGGGACCCAAAGGAAGCCACTTCCTCTGTGGCTGCAAACATCAGAGGCAAGTTATCAAGTACTTCCCACTGGGCTCGAATGCAGCAAGCCATTACCGGGCATCGGCCGGCCTTTGGGTCGGGGACCAGACACCCTGATCCAGCTCCTGCTCCCCACATCGCCCTGGGGACCCCACTCCCTGCCCAGCACCTGGAAGACTGTGCCGCTTACAAGCCCACTCTCGTCCTGGCTCTGCCACTCACCAGCCCTGTGGCCTGGACAAGTCACGTCCCCCAGCCACTCACTCTGAGCAAGGTGTTTTCTGTGACCTTCTGACCTTGGGAAGGGTGAAAAGTCATGGCCAGCGGTCCGCTTTCTGAAGATCCTCTGCCCCGGGATCATGCTCCCCTGAAAAGACCCCCAAGGGACTGAGGTGTGGTGACTCAGGATCACCCTCCAGTCACACCTGAGTGGCCAGACTGTGGAAACAGAGGCTCAGGCCCCCGAGACCTGGACTTTCCCGGGCCTCCCCATGGCACCTGTGTCTCCAAAGTCAGCCCAGCCCTGTGATGGATGCTCCACTGTGGGGCCTGATCACCTCCCGTCGCATCGGGGTTGGGGCTTCAACATGAATTTGGGGGGGACACGGACCTTCAGTCCATACCAGACACACACACTCTCGTGCAAGTTCCCGCCAGCCTCACCGGTCACGATTAGTCGCTACCAAGTGTCACACGTCCCGGTGGAACCATCCTGTGTTACGGCCTATTGTGTGGCCCAAGCTCTGTGCGTGTCCCGCCATCAGTGTCCCCAAGGATCGACAGGTATTGTCCCCATTTTGCAAGTAGGGAAACTGTGACTGAGACGGACCGAGTGACTCTCCCGGGGTCACAACAACACGCAGCGCAGGAGGCGCCCCAAAGCCAGGCCCCTGCGCGTAGACCGCCTGCCGCTCCGGCACCCCCTGCTCCCTCTGCACGTTACGTGGGAAGCACAGGGAGGCACCGAGGTGAGAGAGACACCCCGACGGGCTGCCTCCCGCACGACCAGGGCCAGAGACCCAGGTACGTGCCCTTGACCGGGAACCAAACCCGAGGCCCTTCAGTCCCCGGGCCGGTGCTCTAACCACTGAGCCGCACCGGCCAGGCCTGAAAGGTGTTTTAACACAGTTTGGGAAAACCGAACTCTCTTTACCTCTGGAGTGATAGGGCTCAGTTGGTGGAGCGTCGCCCTGAGCACCGAAAGGCCGCTGGTTCGATTCCCGGTCAGAGCACCCACCCGAGTTGCTGGCTCGATCCCCAGGAGGGGGCATGCAGGGGACAGTGGATCGATGTTTCCCTCTCACATCGATGCTTCTCTCTCCCCCCTCTCTCTAAAAATTAAAAAAAAAATCTTTAAAAAATAATAAGGGGCAGCACAGAGACTGAAATTTGCCTGAAAACTGTATCCCGTGTCCACCGGCACATCTGAAAGGAGCTGAGCCCTCCGTGACGAAGGAGACAATGGCTTTGAGAATCTCCTGAGCGATTTCACCAGTGAGGGGGACCAGGCCGTGGCAGGTGGTCCCTGGGCACAGACACCAAAGGCCATGGGCCCTGCGGTCACCTCCCCTTAGGATAAACCTTCCCGCCTGTTCTGCGACAACCGGAAACCCAAAGAGAACGCACGCCCTTCGAGACCGACCGGACTGCTGAAGGGCGCAGGTCTTCACATAATTCTGAGCTTCGAGTCCTGGAAGCTAAAGACAGAACCGCCAAAGCAACTCCCGGGGCGTCTCCCCGGGGCAGCTTCTACCTCTGGCTCTCTCAAGCCCCCTCCCTGCCAGGTGGCTGAGGCCCGGGGGCGGCGGGTGGAGACTCAGCGCACTATCCGCTGTTTATACGGTAACCGAGGCGGCTGGGGACGGATGAAAAACGACTTTCCGATCCCGGGGAATAAATCAGGGCCGGCAAGTGATTCCACTTAATAGTTAACTGTAGCCAGTAAAATATTACACCTGTTATTATTCAAGGCAAACACAGCTCCTTCCATTTGTTTATTGAGGAAACAATTTATTTGAGGACATTTAATTGCAACAGTGAAGCCTGACTTGGGGGTTAATCCCGGTTTATCGATGCAATTAAAAGCAGTGTGTGCGCGGTGCCGTATTTATTATCCAGGGGGACAATGTTGACACAACCCGGGGCCGGCGCGGTATCTGGGCTGTGGGGGCTCCGTGGAAGCGTTTGCATAATCTAATTGGGGCAGGGCATCTAATTTGATTTTACTTGGAGCGATAGAGGCTCAAATTGCCCTATAGATCCAACACTGTTTGGTTTCTTGTCAATGATTCATGGCATGTTGATGTCCACCAGGCAAACACGGGGCTCCTCCTCACACCTCTGGCAGCATTCCACAATTACCTGGGCCCCGACTCCACCCCGTGTCCTTCCCTGACTGCGGGACACCTAGTCCCCCCTCTCTCAAATTTCACTAGCTCATGCCTAAGTCAATTCCTGGGGGCCTGCCCCTCGCACAGGGTAACAGCCTCCCCACAGCTTGGGGGGACCTGTCTCCAGGGAAATGTCTCCAGTGGGGAACAGAGAGGCTGGAGCCCCCAGCCCCCTGCCCCCGCTGTGGTCCATCACTGGGGTCTGTCCTGAGACACGGCCCGAGGCTCTCCATCCCTGCCCCTCACCCCCACTGGCTATGATTTTCTTCTGGTCATATGTCTGTAGTTTTTTTGGGTTTTTTAAAGCCTCACCTGAGGATATTTTCTCCATTGCTTTTCAGAGAGAGAGAGAGAGAGAGACATCGATGTGAAAGAGACACATCGATTGGTGGCCTCCCACACATGCTCCAACTGGGGCCAGGGGTCAAACCTGAGACTCACGTATATGCCCTTGACCGGGAATCAGACCTGAGACCCTTTGGTACTCGGGCCAATGCTCTAACCACTGCGCCACACTGGCCAGGCCGAAGAGGTATTTTAAGCTAACCCCTTACCCTTTAGCATCGAACTGGCTTCGTAAGTACTTGCTGACTTGGATCCTGTTAAACAGTCTATCTGGGGCCAAAAGAGCAGAAAATGCACATGTGAGTGTCACTCCGGGCTGGGGAGGGGATGCTGACTTTTCCTCCCCAGCCACAGGGTGACAGGGGCCCACACAGTGTTTCAGGGGGCGGGTGACCCACTGTGGGAGGCTGTGGGCTCCTGGGCCCTTGGCCACTGCTCTGACCAAGGTCAGACTGGGCAGCAGAGAGGAAAAAAAGTCCATTCCTCTTGCCCCAGGCACCGCCTGACCGCAGGGCGCCCGAGGGAGCCGGAGATGCTGCTGGCCCAGTGCTCTCTCATTGCCAAGGACTATTTCTCCCCTTCACCTGCCACCAGACAGTCCTAGCTAATGACCAGACAGAGGAGGGGAGCTAACTGGAACTGGGCCCCACAGCCGGGTTCGGGGTAAGGAGCCAGCCCGCCCTTTACGCCCCCTGGGGAAGCTCACCTGCGGTTTCCACTGGTTGCAGAGATTTTTAGAAGCCCGACAGCCTCACTCAGATTGCAGGGCCCTCCCCTCCCCTCCCCTCCCCGGCACAGGTGCGGAAGGAATGGGCTGCCTGCTCCCCGACCTAAATGCTCATCTCCCCCCAAAGAATGCCGCTGCAGGACAGGTCCGCCTCCCCAGCTGCTGTCTCCCTGGGAGGGGGTCACAGCAAGTGTCCTCTGCACAGGGGCCCCTGGTACAAGGGCCCTGGCTGGGCGCCGCCAGCAGGCCCTCCACCTGCGGGGACACCCGGCAAGACCCTAATTTCCTCCGCCCAGCTTCTCATAACCTGTAGAGTCCACACTTAAAATAATTAAAATTTCTCCTCCCAAAGCCAGCCTTTCCCCGGCGCCAGGGACCCCACCCGGCGGCTGAGAGGTCAGGGGCCTTGAGCAGGAAACGCCCGGGTGAGGGGAACTGTTTGGGGGAGACCGTCCCACTCCAGGGAGCCTGGGGAGGGAAGGGTCAGGGGCTCAGAAACCCCAAGAATAGGTTTATCACTTCTGTTCGCCTGGAGGGAAGGGCTCTGGGGTTCAGGCGGGGAAGGAACCGCCTGTTGGCTTCTAGAAACAACCCCCGTGAGTGTGAGGCCGAGTGGGTCTCCCCAGGGGCGCGAGGGAAGGAACAAGGAGGGCCACCGCCCACCCCTCCAAACGCAGGGAAAGGTCAGAAGCGGGTCAGAATTACCCTCAGGCTCTGGACACCCCCCATCTCCCAACTTGCAGGGGCGCCAGGGCGCCAAGCCATTGACCCTGGGGGCAAATGAGCGCCACTGGGAGCGGGCACAGGGGAGCAGGGACCGCAGGACCTGGCAAGGGGATGGACCCGGCCCTCACCCCCTGCGCCCACCCCTCTTTGCTCCAGTGGGTGGGTCCTCGGCCCCCACCTGTTGCTCCGCAGGTGGAGGGGGCGGGGAGTGGGGGTGGGACAGGGGTGGGACCAGAGCGGGCTGGGAGAGGGGCGAGGTGGGGGGCACACGGGCTGGGGGCGGCTCCTGCACAGGGGCGGGGTGGGGGGGCCGCCGGCACAAAGCAGCAGCCCCATAAATCTTCCTGAGAGAACTTAGTTAATTTGTCAATTAATTAAGGAAAGGAGGGTCCAGCCCCAGCGAAGCTAAACCCTCGGGCCCACCCTTGGGGAGGGACCCCCGTGGTCCAGGAGGGGCGCCCCCGCAGCCCCGGAGCGCAGGCCACTTCGGGGAGGGCGCCGCACCGGTTCTCGGGGACGCTGGGCGGAGGCCGCCTGTCTAAGAAGTGACTTCAAGGCTCAGAAGCCGGCGAGGAGGGAGGCAGGCGGAGAGGAACAGACGGGGGACCGCCCTCCCCATGCGCCCCATGCGCCCCCTGCGCCCCCTGCGCGCCCCCTCGGCCACAGGGCCCACCCTAAGGGGACCAAGAGGCCGAGCTGGAGACCTGGGGCCGCACCTCCTGCCTCCGCCGGCAGCACAGGGCTGGGCTCCTCAGCCAGGGCCACCTGCAGGGATCAGGTTTTAAACCTAAAGAATCTCTATAGATACGGGCGGGGCAGCGGGAGGGCCCGGCGCGCGGAGACCCGCGGTGCCCATCCGCCCCGAGGCGCGGCCCCGCGGGGGTGCGCTCCGGCCAGATGTTGAAGACAGATGAGAAGCAGTAGTTAAAACCCACATTATATAGTTCTGTCGGGTATAAAATTGCATGTGCTGACCCATATATTCTAACTGGAAACGGACTCGAGTCACTTAAAATATGGCAACGTCGATAGGACTAATTAATTGGAAATAAGAAACGAAAGAATACAATTAAACGAGAACAGAATCATTTTCTAATTTAATAGAGGGACATTTATAAAGATCACAAGCTAAAAGGCATCGAATGATTCTATCGACATGCTATTAAATCAGGCCCTGCGCCCCGGGGCGGAGGCCGGCGGAGCAGCATCCCGCCCCGCTCCGTGGGTTTTCTTCTGCCCCGCGGGGGGCACCTGTGCCTGCAGCCCACGCGGCGCAGGATCCCGCCGCGCTGACCTCCCACTGCTCGGGCCTGGCCACGCCCCGCGCCCCAGGCCAGGGGAGCCCTGCCTCTGCACCGGGAGCCCCGAGTTCGCAGATATATTGCAACAAAATTACTAATTGGAAAATGAAATTGTCAATAAAGTATCCCCCGACCCTGCGTATACAATATCCTTAAATATTAAGATATTTTATTAGACCCATTTCCTAACAATAATTTATTGCAATAAAACAGACACCACAGGTCCCCTTAAATTGTCTTTTCATAATGAATAAATTTAAGCAGGCTAATTAATATATAAACTAGCCCAATTTGTCAAGTTGATTTGTATTTTAGTTAATTGTGAAAGTAATTACCACATGGTCAAATTAACAGCTTTCTGGAAATGACCGAGCCTGAGGTTTTATTTCCTTCCTGGGTGAAGAAAATTCATTTTTCCAAGCTCTTGATGTGATGAATAAAAGTCATAAATCTGGGTGATTGGTGCAGGCAGAGTCTAAATGGCTTCATATTTCATTTTAGGTTTAATAGAAATATTCATGCTCTGTTTTAATGAAATTAAATTGAGGGGGGATGGGGCCGGGAGGTGGCGGTGGCCCGGGGCTTAAAGGGACAGAGCACGTTTTCCTCCCCTTGCAGCGCCCAGGTCACCTCCATCCCTCCTGCCTGCAGGGGTCCAAGGCCTGTCAGGCGCAAGCGGAGGCAGCAACTGGAGAGCCCCAACCCCGGCGCATTCCAGGAGGCCCTGTGCTCTGTCCCCTACGCTTGCTGAGGTCACTAAGCAAGGTCAGGTCACCTGGGTGCAGGTGCCATTCTGCCTATTGTCATCACTCAGGCCCCAGCTGCGTGCGGGGTGGAGGGGTGGAAAGGGGGTGGAATCAGTGTCCTGCTTTCTTCCCCCTTCTGTTGCCTGGGGGACACACACAGGAGGACACGCAGCCTCAGACACTTTGTGGACCCCCAGGCCCCTCTCTCAAACCCTCTGCCCCCTGCCTCCTGCAACACCCCACTCGACTCTGCGGCTACCTCACCTTGAGGGTGGCTTGGAGCAAACGGAGACCTCCTGGGCCCAGGACAATTGCCCCAAGGCCCCTCCTGGGTTCTCAGAGAAAGAGGAAAGGATGCCTTCAGACCCAGAAACTTTGCCACATCCCTTCCTGTCACAGTTTGGGGGGGCACGTAGCCAGCCATCTGGGCCCCTGGTGGGGGGGGGATGAGTGAGGTCCCTGGGGCATCCCTGGGCCCCAGGACTGTCCTGGCCCCAAAGCCCCTTAATGGCGCTGATCTGTGACTTGTTGATTTCCCCTGAGCAAATAAGGCTTTGATGCAGTTCCAGCGAGAGTGGTTAGCTGATGAATTGACAAAAACTAATCAGCTTTATTGGGAAACAGGTTAAGGGCACAGGCGTGTCGATAATTCTCAGCCTGACCTTCCCATCCATCCCCCGCGGCAGGCTCATTAGCGTAAGAAGACCCGCTCGCATTTCGCACCGAAATTGCTTTCATAAACTCACCATTATTAGCAGTCGATGCGAGCGGCTAATTTAGAGAAGACATCCCAGGCATGTCACATCTATCACCCGGGTTTATGTATCATTATCTCATTTACAGAATGTCGCAGTGTAATATGTGTTTTTGGCAATAGGCTTGGCCGGGCGCCTGGGCTGCGGCTGTTTTTAGCAGCACAGCGGGGAACCTCCTGCCCCCTTTGCCGCCACCAGCCCTGGGCATCTGGGTGGGCACGGGCCGGAGCCGGAGGAGGCTTCTTCTCTTACCCGGTGGGCAGGACCGACGGGGACCCCCCCCCCCCGCACGCACCCTTGCGCACACAAACACCCAGAGACACTGTAACACCCCGTCTCCCTCTTTCGTGTGGCCCTGGCTCAAAGCCCAACGTCAGGATTTGCTCCAACCTCGGAGCCGGCAGGGTTCTGTTCGCGATTCTGCCCAGGGACCCCCTCCAGAAGCCTGGCCAGCGGCGCAGGTGGCGGGGTGTGGTGTGTTCCTCTGCTCTGGGGACCTCAGTCTCGCCGAGCACCATCCAGCCCTCAGTCTGGGTGCCCAGGGACAACTCACCGACCAGAAGGCCCCTCTCCACCCTCCCGGGCTCCCTGGGAGGGGGCCTGACCTCCCCTCCCCTGGGCGGGCCACTGTCCTCCCCTGGCGGTCTGGGTTCTGTGGCCCAGATGCACGCGGCCGCCCGGAGTGGGCCACCTGTTCCGCTGGGTAATTAGTTTAATGTAAGAGGCCCCAGTCACTGGGTTCGCATCTCGCTCAGTGACAGCCGGTGGTGGGCAAGGAGCCGCTCTGGCCTTTCAGTGGAATTTCCCAGATGGGCTGAGGGGAGGCCAGGGCGGGTCACCAGGGGCCAGTTAACGAGTTCATTAGCCAAATTATCTTGCCCAAAGTGCTGGGCCCCAGGAGAGGGGGCAGGAGGGGTTCCTGGGTCTTCCCCACCCCCGTCACCTCCACCCTCCTACATCCACCTGGACAGGGGCCAGAGTGTAGGAAATGGGAGAAAAGACACCTCCCCCCAGGTATCAGGAGGGGGGACCCCAGACCCAGTGGTTTCAGCTGCCTAATTCCACCTCCTGCCACCTGAGGCTCCCCAGGTAGGAGCCCAGCAGGGTCCAAGGCCACGGAAAACGGTCAGCAGAGTCAGCGAGGAGATTATGACAAATAATGACCGTGCGTGTGGTGGTGGGACTGGAAGTCAGAGCCTGGCCCTTCACTGAGGGTTCTGAGCAGAGAGCCTCGGTTTCTCCAAGCCTGAGTCTGGCCCTCTGTGGCTGGGGACACGGACATGCTTTTCACAGGTTTCCTAACTAGTGGATGGCTCTCTATGGGTAGGCCCATGGAAACACACTGACTGTGCTGACCAACAGCTTGGGGCATCCTGGGGGGTCACTCAGGCTTGATCCGTCAGCTTGGCTCCTGGATCCCCACTTCCTATGTGTGTGCCGGTGGGCGCTCAGGGTCTCGGGTTCCCCTCGGGTGAAGTATTCCCTGTTCAAATGGGCGGGGGGAGTAAGCAGGGGGCTCTGGACCGACCTGCCCCTGTCTGCTCTCCAGGCTCCACTCCCCACCAACCCCAGTGGGAGCAAGAACCCCGGCAAACCAGCCAAGACTTGCATATAGCACCCCCCAAGTCCACCCCAAGCCTGAGGTCTGTCCCTGGGCCTTGAGGTGCACCTGAGGGAAGGGGCAGGGGTGAAAGAGGTGAACTTGACCGCAGGTTCTGTTTGCCCATCTCGGGAGCAGATCCAGTCTCGGTCTCCGGTCCCCGGCCCTGTCCCTCCCTCTCTCCCCCTCTCTCTCTCCCCACCTCCCTCCCTCCCTTCAGCAGCCTCAGCTTCTGCCACCTCAGCAACTGCTAAATAGACCAATTAGCAACGACTTCCTGCCATTACCCGCCGTGGACTTGCACATTAGTGCGAGGATTGGGCCGTAATTTCGAGTCAGGAGGCACTAAGAAGTTCACGCACTGGAGCACCAGGACGTCTGAGTCCGGCTGTTGTCATTTCTGGTTCTTCCCTGCCAGCCCAGGAGGGGTCACCGGCCAGGCCACCCTCTCCTCCTCCCCCTGGGGGGTGGGGTGGGGGAGGGGATAGAGGAGCAAGTCCACACACCCAGAGAACAACGCCGCGCCCTTGGAAAGCGAGTCCTCCCGGAGCGGGCACAGTCAGGTGGGAATCCTCCTCGGTTTAAAAAACACACACAGCCCCTCCCCGCCTGGCGAGACTCACCAGAGCTGTGCTCGGACCCAGCGCTTGTTGGGGAGAGGGCCACACAGGTTGCAGCCGCTGGAAAAGCCGACCTGGGGCAGGTGTTATCAGCCTCTTTCCTGACAACAGTAGGAACCTGCAGTAACATAGAATTAAATTAAATTTTAAATCGTGCAGCAAAATTTTAGTCTTCTGGAAGTTTTTCACATCTCTGTTGAGGGTGGTTGTCCCCCAATGTAATTAAAGGGGCTCCTAGGACCTTCCCCTTGAATTCTTGGGGGTGTGTGGAAGGGACTTTTTTTCTCTTTGGAACCCAGGAGCTTCCAATCTGTCGCTAGGAAATGCTTTGGGGCTCCAGGGTGGGAAGGAAAACCCCCACCCCTGGGGGGACCAAACGTTGAGGCACCCATGTCCTCGGTCTTTCCGTGGACATGGGAGCAGGGAGACAGCCCAGGGTCTGAGCATAAAGCAGAAATTTTTGTATCTGAAGGGATTTTCCAAAAATAGGAGGCCCTGGGTTCCTGGATTTTTAGGCATTTAAATCCTGCAGCATCCGTCCCCCTGACCTTTGACAAGACCCAAGAGTGAGCCCCGTTTGGGCTGGTTGTCTGCAGCCGGGGCTGGGCCGGGCGCAGAAGGACAGGCCCCAGAGCCGGGGACCGCGGTGACACAAACCCAGGCGCAAAGGCTGGCACGGAGGGGCCGAGAGAAAGGCGCCCAGGGGGCCTGTGGCGGGGCGTGGGCAGTGAGGAGAGGGGGGCCTGGGCTTGGAGGAGCGGGTCTTCGGGGGTCCCATCCTTTCCCAGCTCTTCCTAGGGCGCGCGCCCGGGTCACGGAGGTCAGCGGATCAAAGCGCATTGCTAACAACACGATACCTTCGGCCCCCGGGCTCGGCCGGGGCAGGGACACCTGCGCGGGCTGCCCCTCCCCCGCGCTCGCCTTCCGGTGACCCCAGCGCGTGGCCCGGCCCGCGCGCCCCGGGTCCCCGCACCGGCCCCGCTCTGGGAGCCGAGCCTCCCCCGCGCGCCCCGGGCCCCCGCACCGGCCGCCCCTCTGGCAGCCGAGCATCCCACGCGCGGTCCCGCGCGCTGCTCCCGACCCGAGGCCCGCGGCGCGCTCAGCGGCATCTCCGCTGGGGACGCGCCGCCCGAGCCCAGGCCGGGACCCCAGGCAGGTCACGTAGCACCCCTGGGCCTCGGTTCCCCGCAGCAAACCCCGCAGATTACACTGCACTGTACCCGGCCCCCCCCAGGGCAGGGACCCCGCAGGTCAGGCTGAGACAGCCGCGTGGGGCCCCGGCTTTCGGGCTCAGGGAACCAGGGAGGGTGCGCTTCCCTCCCAGAGCCCTGCCTCGGGCGCCTCCCGGGTGGCCCGCCTGGCACCCTGCGCGCCCCGCCTCTCCCCGGGGAAGGGAGCCGTTTGAACGGCAGAGACGGAGCCTGCGTCCGATCCCCTGACCCGGGGAGCGCACTGGCCGGATTCCCAGTTTCATGGGCATGTATCTGGAAGAAATGTCCAAAGACAGAAGGCTCGTAGGGTGCCGGGTTTTTACACATTTGAGTTCTGCGGCATCCCCCCGTCCTTTGGACAGATAACTGTACATCTCCCGCCGGGAACAGGCGAGGGCTACCGCAGCGTTTTCTTTTGCCACTGTTTGTATAAACCCCTGGTTTTCCTTTCTAAGCCGTGGGACAAAGGCTGCTGCAGGAAGTGTCCCTTAGAGCCTTAGCGGAAGCCGGTCTGGGAGAGAGGGACACCGAGCGGCAGGGAGGGCTGGAAGGCGAGCTGCCCGAGGAGAGGCCACCAGGCCTGTGCTGCCTCGAGGTGCCGGGGCTGGAGGCCACCCCCAGGGCCAAGGGAGACAGGAGTCACCGGAGACCCGGTGGCCGAGCCGCTGGGCCAGACCTTTGATCTCCAGCGGCGGCCCTTCCCAAGACCCCAGCCCCGCTCGGTCTGCCCGGAGCCAGCTGGGCTGGGTCAGTACAGATGCTGCGAACTGGAGCAGGAACCCCAGCTTCCCAGACGGGCCGCCTCCTCTCCCTCCAAGCAGCTGCACAGAGAACCGGCCGCCGTTACTCATTTATTCTTGACACAGACAGTGATGTGACCCTTGTACGGCCCTTTAGCACCATAGAGTCCACGGGGTCTCACGCCGGTGACTTCTCTAGACAGAGATAGAAATTCACCAAAATATAGGAGCTTGGACTTCGGGGTCTTACTGCAGCTGGAGGAGTGGCCAGGACCAGGGCCCATGGTGGGCCTGGCTTGGGCCTCCCCCAATCGATCGGCAACCCGGGACCCACGGGTGTGGGCTGGGGGTTAACTCAGGTGAACCTGAGGTCGGTGCTCCAGGAGCTCCAGGAGCGCTCTCAGCTGGACCCAGGTGGGTAACGGGGCAGGTGGGATTTTGAGGGGTCTGAGAGCGAGGTTACTGTGGAACCAAAAGGGGTGGAATGAATTCCTCTGGGAATTATGAAAAACAATGGTTTTGTTGAGGAAGAGGGGGTGTTTGGTGAGTCTAGACTGCATGCTCCGGTCCCCAACGAAACCGGCCCTGGCAGCCGTCGTTTGGGGCAGGAGAGAGGGCAGTGAGCGCTCCAGGGTCAGTCTTGGGGTGGGAGGGGATGCAGTTGGCAGTCACTTCCCGCCCCGGCCTCCTGAACCTGTACCCTGGGGACCAGCCGACCAGTCTCAGCGGATGCAGAAAGGGGGAGGTGATGAGGCTAGAAAAGGGGAGTCAGCCTGGGAGCTAAGCCTAGTCCGAGGTGGGGGCCACCGCTGCTCTGCCATTTGGGGAGTCAGAGGGACAGGCTCCCTGGACGGGTGAGGGGTTTCCTGCCCAGCACAGGTGTCTCAGGATCCCAAAGGCAACGGATCGGAGGGAAAGGGGCGGGGGACCCCAAAGCTGAGGCGTGGCAGGCGCCTTTGGAGGGCAGTCCCACCCCCTCCCAGCCTGTGCTCTGCGAAAGGGAGGCGACCCAATCCTTGCTCTGGTGTCTTCGCGAAGACCAAGGAAGACGGCTCTGGAACGCCCGATCCCGGCACATAGCAGGTGTTCAAGAAATGGGAGCGTTCCCCTCTCCCCACTCAGAGGCAGGACCGCATCTTAGCTTCCTCACGAAGACGGCACCCCGCGAGGAGAGCCTTGTAAACGCCCTCACTCCCCTCCCCGGGTACTGTTGGTCTTCGCCCCTGCCAGCCTCCTGACGGTCCAGGTAGTTCTGTGTGTCTCAGAACCACCCTGTGACGGTGGAAAAGAAACCTGACCGTGGACAACAGAACCCCTGCCGTGGACTCGCACGCAGGTAAAAGCCTTTTGAAGAAAATCAACACGGTTCCTGCACAGTATTTACCTTAAAAAAAACAAAAGCCACAAACCCTTTTGGAGCAACCTGACCTGCTCACTGTAACGTTTTCGGGCCCTGATTTTGTCTGGGCGCTGGCCCCTCCCACAGGCCCTTCCTGCCCTTTATTCACCTCTCACCTGCGCGAGGAAGCCAGGCTCCAAGCACCTGAGACTCCTTCCCCCATCCCCACACCTGTCTGGGGAGATAACTGGGGCTAATGGAGCTATTGACAAAGCCTGGGGTCGGGGCCACCTCCGTGTTAATTCTTCCCGCTTAAAAACAGCCCTTGAAAGTGCTTTTACTGTAAATATTTGAGGCGTGAGCATGGGGGAGGGGTCTGGATTCTCACTCCAGGTCTCCGCTCAGCCTCCTGGCTGATTTCCGGGCCACCTACAGGCCTGGGGACAGGGACAGCTTTTTCCGGCCTGGGGCCTGGCGGCTAGCCAGGGTCAGCGGCCAGCCTGAGGATAACTACTGCCCACGAGGTGGGCACTGTCTCCTGCAAGCCCATGGGGATGCCCTGGCAGAGAGGCAAAGAGAGCTGTCACCGAGGGCCCGCTCCACGCAGGTGGACGGGTCTCCGGGCAGACCTGGTTCTGCAGGCCGCGGGCGCTGCCTCCGCGCCCTGGCCGTGCGGGGGGCTCGCGGCGACATCTGTGGGAGGCACACTCACGCGCGCCCAGGAACGCGCCCCACATGCGACACCTGAAACGCACGGTGCTTCCCAGGGGAGGTGAGAAGGTGCCACCTGCGGAGGGTGGGCGCCAGGGACACAAACCGCTCCCGCGCGGGGCTGGGGACCCGAATGGTCACCAGGCAGAGCTAGTTCTGGACGCACCGCGGGCATCCCGACGCAGCAGCGGCCAAACTCCAGCGCTGACGAGGAGACGCGAGAGGACGCGCTCTGCTGGCTCCCGGGGACGCGAGCCCAGAGCCCCCCGGCGCGTTTCGGGGGCCGCATCGGGCAGTCGCGGGGCCCCACGGGGACCCTGGGTCGCCAGCGCCCGCCACCCTGCTGGGTACCCCGCAGAGGGCGGGCGGGGACGCGGGGTTGCGCCGCAGCTTTCCAGCCCTGTCGCTGTCCCCGCCCTGCCCTCGCGCCCGCGCTCCCCGGGCTTAGGACCCCGCGGCGCAGGGGCGGGGCGGCGGGCGGCCGCGACGGTGACAGGTGCGCCGGACGGCCAATGGCCAGGCGCGCGCCCCTCCTCGGGCCCCCGCCGCGCGCGCCAATCGGCGGCCGCGCTGCGCTTCAAGTGCGCGCAGGGGCGCGGGTCCCCCGCACGGCGCCAGCGGCCTCCGCCCGGCGCCCCGGCACTCGCGGGGAGTTTGTGCGAGCGCGTGGGAGCGCGGCCCCGGGCGGGGCGCTCGCCGAGGAGGCTCCGGACATGGTCGCTCTCGGCTAAGTTTCCGGCGGCGACTTTGATTATTGGCAAATAATCGCCGTAACGATCGCGAGCCCTGGGGCTTGCCGCGCCGCGCACGGGGCTCCGCGAGCCCGCACACGGCCGCGACGCTCACCGCCGGGTCCCGATCGCCAGCCCCTAGCAAGCCGATGGAAAAATCCAAAAATTTCCGCATCGACGCGCTGCTGGCGGTGGACCCCCCGCGGGCGGCCTCGGCGCAGACCGCGCCGCTGGCCCTGGTCACGTCGCTCGCGGCCGCCGCCTCCGGCCAGGGCGGCAGCGGGACCAGCAGCGGGGCGAGCGGCAGCTGCAGCCCCGCGTCCTCGGAGCCGCCCGCGGCGCCCGCCGACCGCCTGCGCGCCGAGAGCCCGTCGCCGCCGCGCCTGCTGGCCGCGCACTGCGCGCTGCTGCCCAAGCCGGGCTTCCTGGGCGCGGGCGGCGCGGGCGGCGGGCCCGGGGGTCCCCCGCACCACGCGCACCCCGGCGCCGCGGCCGCCGCCGCCGCCGCCGCCGCCGCCGCGGGGAGCCTGGCGCTGGGGCTGCACCCCGGGGGCGCGCAGGGGGGCGCGGGGCTCCCGGCGCAGGCGACGCTCTACGGCCACCCGGTCTACGGCTACTCGGCGGCGGCGGCGGCCGCGGCTCTGGCCGGCCAGCACCCCGCGCTCTCCTACACGTACCCGCAGGTGCAAGGTGCGCACCCCGCGCACCCCGTCGACCCCATCAAGCTGGGCGCGGGCACCTTCCAGCTGGACCAGTGGTTGCGCGCGTCCACCGCGGGCATGATCCTGCCCAAGATGCCCGATTTCAACTGTGAGTACGGCGCAGCCCTCGGGCCGGGGAACGGAGGGGAAAAATGGGGTTTGGGGGGGGCGGTCCTGGCAGACGGTTCTCTCGCGCATCCATCCGCCTCCGCCCGGCACCTTCCTCCCCTCGCTCTGTGCTCCGAGTGAGCTACGGAAACGCCTGGAAGCCGCCCGGCTCCGCCCGGGGCCTGCGAGGACTCGAAGGGGCTGCGCGGTGTGGGATCGGCAGCGAACCATGAAAATGGCCACGCGCGGGCCTTGCCTTCTTTCCCTCTCAACGGCTGGGGGCAGCTGGAGGTGTGAGACTGGCATCTAATGATTAACCCGCAGGCCAGGGGGGGAGGAAGTGGCGGAGGAAGGAGTGCCCCAGGGCTCCTGAGTCAGGCGGCCTGGGCATCGGGAGCCAGGTGCTCAGACCCAGGGAAACGGACGATTCTGTCCACGTTCTGGGTTCTGGAGAGACTCCCCCCCCCCCCAGCTCCTTCCAGGGCAGGGAGAGACCCAGGAGCAGGGAGGAAGAAATGGGCTCCAAGAGGCCCAGGGCCGAAAGGCCGAGCTGGGGCTACCTCCTGGCCCTTCCCTGGGCTCTGCCTGCCTCTGGAAGGGCGTGAAGCCCGGAAGGCGGGTGGCCTGATTTGAACCCAGCGGTGGTGCAGGGGCACCTGTGGGCAGGGAGATAGATACACCCTCCCTTAGGAACCCCACGGCAGGCCCCACGGCAGGGAGGAGCAGCAGGTGCCCGTTTGGAAGTCGGGGCGCCCAAAACAGAAGCGAACCCCCTCCTCTAGGTAGGAGAGAGGGAGGGCCGGTGGACTGTGGGCAGCCTGCTTGGCACCACCCAGGCCCCAGGGCTCCCCAAGGCTCCCCAAGGCCTGGGCCCGTTCTGGCCGCTGCCCAGGGGCACCGGGCTGCGCTGGGGGGTCTGGGTCTCCATCCGCGGACCCCACCCTGCTAGGCTCAGAGGAAGATCCTTTATGCTTCCCCGTCCCCAACACCCAAACAAAGAGACCCCATTGTTTCTGTCTGAGTGGGTTTGTTTAGACTGAGGAGATGCAGGCATGGTAGAGGGGAAAAGCCAAAAAGAAAACAGAAATAAACACTTGGTAGAATTCGGATTCCTCTGTTAGGAGCCACGGTTGTGGTTGTGACTAAACAGAGAAAAGCTGGGACCCCAGAAGGCTGCAGAAGTCACAGCCCCGTGAGAAAATCCCAGCAGGCGCACTGTTTGCCCGAGGCCACCCTGGCCTTTTCCCAGCTCAGCTCCTGGAGGGGCCTAATGGCCACCCATCCCTTCCTGTTGGAGAGTCACTCCCTCCTGAGCCCCCACGAAGAAGAGGGAAAGGTCACTCTCACCTCTCAGTTGGGGGGCTGCTACTACAGACGCAGCTGATCCCGGGTCAGTCAAACCCAGGGCTCCCTTCTGGGCCCAGCGCACCCCTTCCCACGGATTTCTCATTACGATCTGCGTTCCTCAGGGCCTGGGACGCTCTGTCTCCCGCCGCCGGGTGGGGGTGGGGTGGGGTTTCCTCACAGGCCTCCACTGGGTGCTGGGTGCCTTCTCCAGCCTTCGTGGAGCCCAAGGTCGCTCAGGAAACTGATAAAGGGCACATTTCCTCGCCAACCCGTGTTGCCCATCTGTGGTTCCAAATTTTGACCCCAAAGTAGCTGACTTAAAACCCAGCCGGCTTGAAGTCCAGAAAAGAATGTGACCACTGAGCCCTAAAGGGCAGTAACGGGCCAGCCAGGGTGCGGAATGCATCCCGAATCCCCCTCGGGTCGCTGCCGGAAAACCTGCTCGGTTCCTTTAATGGGCCGTCTCTGCTGTCGGATGGCATTTCCCAAATGGTCCCTCCGGAGCCAGTGTTTTAATTAAAGTTCTAATGTATTGTCAAGTTGGGAATTCGGGGCCCTGTTTAACTAAAGCGGGGGGCGTGGGCCTCCCATAAAGCAAATTGCCCATCCCCGGGGAGCTGCTCTCTGCCGGGCTGGGCTCTTTCCTTCTCTCTCTTTTCTTTTATTGTCTAACACTTGTCAGGCTCCTGGGAAATCAAGGGAAGTCTCGTTTTGAGGTCATAAAATTCCCTGTGATGTAACCGTGTGAAATTATGTAAATAAAGAGACCTCCTTGAATGCACAGAAAGCAAAGTCCCTTCTGCCAGGGCCTGCCATTTGCATAACGAGAATTGTCCCCAAAAGGCTTCCAGTTTCCTCAGGCCGGCCCCTCAGTGCCCTGGCCGGTTGTCAAGAAAACATTTTAAAGGGGGGACAGTCTCTGATGAATGCTCCTGTTTAGGCCCAGGATTGGGTCCCCTCCCTCCCTCCCTCCTTCCTTCCTCCCTCCACCCTTTGTACTTAAGGAGCCTGCAGGCTGGGGGGGGGGTCGGGAAGAAGCAGGGGTTCGGGGAGCCTGTTTGGATCTGGGCCTGAGTTGGGGAAGCCGGGTGAGGGGTGGGAGGTGGCATGTTCCTCCAGTCTCTGCTCCAGCCTTTGTCACCCTCCTTTCTGCCAGCGCCCACCCGGGTGGAGAGGGCACCCCTGGGTGATGGCTCTCTTTAATCAGACACCCAGGCCCTGACATAAAAAGATTTGGCCCCATGAAACAAACCCAAACCCTCTGGTTCCCCGTGGGCTCCAGGGCCTGTTCTTGGGAAGGGGTCGCGGGCATTGAGGGCAGAGCGGCGACTCCGCGGGTCCCAGGAGGGGAGAGCGCGGGGCGCGCGCGGGGGACCCAGCCGGGCCGGCCTCACGCCCTCTCCGCGCCCCGCAGCCCAGGCGCAGTCGAACCTGCTGGGGAAGTGCCGCCGGCCGCGCACCGCCTTCACCAGCCAGCAGCTGCTGGAGCTGGAGCACCAGTTCAAGCTCAACAAGTACCTGTCTCGGCCCAAGCGCTTCGAGGTGGCCACCTCGCTGATGCTCACGGAGACCCAGGTGAGCTGCCGCCTCGCCCAGCCAGCCCCGGGGTCACCGTCCCCTCTGCGCTCCCGGCCCTCCGCCCTGAGCCCCGGGGCGCTCCTTCTCCGCCTGCGGATCAGCACCGAGGAGCGTTCACGGCCCCCGCCCCAGGGGTCAGATTCAGTAGGTTGCGGTGAGGCCCACGAACCTGCGTTTTAACGAACCCTCCCCCCCCCCACTGTGAAGCAGGTGGCCCCCCAGGCCACATCCCAGAAATTTTGTTCCAGAAAGAGAGGAGGGAACATCTCGAGATCCACAGCCACACCCGAGCCGCCCTGGTCCTTCCCCCGCGGACGCAGGGCGCGGGCTCCCAGTCCCAGCCTCCCCGGAGCCCCCGCCCAGCTCCTGGCCTGGGCGCAGCGCCCCTGGAGCTTGTCCTTGGATCTGAGCCCCACTCGGGGTGGGCGGGGGGGGGGACGGAAGGGTCCGGAGGTGGCCGTGTCTGACCCCCCCCCCCCGTGCCCTCAGGTGAAAATCTGGTTCCAGAACCGGCGGATGAAATGGAAACGCAGCAAAAAAGCCAAAGAGCAGGCGGCGCAGGAGGCGGAGAAGCAGCGGGGCGGCGGGGGCGCGGGCCGAGGCGGCGCGGAGGACACGGGCGAAGAGGAGCTGCTGGGGCCGCCCGCGCCCGGGGACAAGGGCAGCGGCCGGCGCCTGCGGGACTTGAGGGACAGTGACCCCGAGGACGACGCCGACGAGGACCGTTTCCCCTACAGCAACGGCGCGGGCGCGCACGCCGCCGCCTCCGACTGCTCCTCCGGGGCCGACTCCCCGCCCCCAAGGCCCGGGCACCAGCCGCCCCAGTAGGACCCGGGCCACCGGCAGGGACGCAGGGACCCCTGGACGCCTCTGCCCCGCGCGCCCTCCGCAGCCTCCACCCCCGGGCCTCGGGTCCCACCCCAGCCCTGGGGCTGCAGGTTTGGGCCGCTGCACCTGCCTGAGCTTCTGGGCCAGAGAGACGGAGGCCCGGCGGGCTCCAGCTTGGACTCTTCTTAGAGATTTAATTTCCGACAGTCTTGGCGGGGGCGGTGACGGTGAGAAGAGCCGCCGCCGCCCGGGGAGCCTCCCCAGCGCCCCTTCCCGTTTGGAGGAACCTGCAGTGTTAACCCACCTGGAAACTTGAAACCGGCTCTGGAAGCGCCGTTCTGCTGAGTCTCGCGAGGAAAGAAAAAAGAAAAGTGTGCTTATGTATCTTAGGGGGGGAAAGAATTTATGTCACGAGCGTTCAGACTGCTGGAAACCTCAGAACTGTGCCGTCTTTATTTTTGTACATTGTATTTATATATAAAAAGGAGCGTCTACTTATGCATGCTAAATTATTATTTAGCTTCTCCCATCGCCCGCGATGGAATGTAAAATAAACCGTTTTTTTTTTACTGGAGGACCGTGCAAATGTCCTGGGGGGAGTTAGGAAAGCGGCTGCGCACTTTTTTGTTGTTGAAACATTGGGGGGGGGTCTCCCCCTCCCGAAGCAATTCACAGCAGGAGGTGAGAATCCGAACTGCAACCGGGTGTGAGGACCGCCTTCCCGAGCCGAGCCCCGAGCGGGGAACTGGATTCCGCTGCTGGGCGGACGCAGGTGCGAAGTGTTGGGAAAAGCACCTGAGGCCAGGTGCGCGCGCGCGTCCCGGCGCCTGGCTCGCAGCTGTTCCGGATGCCGGGCCCCAGGAGAGGGACCCTGGGCCCGCGTGTTTATTTTCCCGTTTCCTTCGGGGGGGGGGGTGTCACCTTGCTCCGTTGCTGCTCCGGAGGTGAAAACACTGACGGTTTCAGAAAATGAGCTTCGACCGGCTGCAGTGGGTCGGTGCGTCCAGGGCGCGGCGCTTCCCGCGTCTCGGCGCAGCAGCTCCCTGGTCCTGTTTTCTAGGACCTGCGCAAAGATCCGAGAGGACAGCAGAGGCGACCGGAACGCTTCAGGCCCGGACGGCAACGGCTCTGGGTTCATAAACCGCGGCCGCGCGCTCCATCAATCACCCGCCAGCCTGCCTGGCCCGCGCCATGTGCTGCACACATGCGGGCCTCGCGCGCTCCCGCCCGGCCCCCTTCCCCCGCCGCCCAGCCGGCCTCTCCGGGCCCCGGAGGAAATCGGTGCTGGGGCCACTGCTCTTTCTCCCACCGCCCTTCCGCCTTATGTTTTCCAGTCTCTCCCCCCTCCCCCCGTCCCCCCCTCCCAGCTGATAAATGAGTTCAGAAGGGCCTGGCGTTTCATTCGGGTGATTACTGCGCAGGCCAGCGGGGCCACTCCTCCACCTCGAGGCCCGGGGGAGATTAATATCCTCTCTGGCAGTTCATTATCACCCCGGGCTCCTTCCATAAAATCCAACCCCAGCCAAGGCCCGGGGCGCGACCGCAGGAGCCCGGCGGGAGCAGCTGCTGGGTGCGGGCCCGGCCGCCTCGGGGTCCAAAGGTGCTTGGGGGGACGGGACTGGGTTTGCAACTGGTGGGAAAGCCGGAGGGCCCTGCGGAAGGGGTGGGAGCGGCCGAGGGGAAAGACGCGCCTTTGGGTTGAAAGCAATCCGCAGCCTGTGTATAGCTCGTTTTAATTTCTAACACATTGGTGAGTTCAGCCTGAAGCTATCGCTTCCCGGGCTGGCTCCACATCTGGGGTTTATTCCTCGCGCCCCTGCTCGCAGGCGCAGCCCCGCCGCCCCCACCTCCAGGGCAGCGCTGGGCAACCAGGGACGCGGCGCTGGAAGGGGGGGTGTCCGCCCTGGAGTCGGGCCTTCGGGCCTCAGGGAGGGTCTGTCCCTTCGCCCAGGGCGCAGCCCCGCTCCCTCTGCGACAGGGGAAAGGGGGCACTGAGGGGCATAATTATTAGACGTCCCCCCCCCCCGCAGCCGAACCAGCGTGGGCTTGGCGCGGGGACTTGACTTGGCCGCGGGAAAGGCCTGACCGCCCGCGGCCTCCCCGGCTCCAGCCAGCTGCTTAATCGCGGCGGAATTTATCTCGCTAATAAATTTAATGCTCAATTCGTTCTTGTCACAGTTGCTCTTCCCCAAATCAATTATAGCAAATTTAAATATAATCACTGGCTCATCCCCACGCACTCCGGGCACCGCGAACAATTCATTCCGCGCACTGAGCGCAGCCAGCCCGGCTCGCCCCGGGACCCCGCGCGCCCCGGAGGCTTTGCAGCCCCGAGGACCGGTCCCCGGGACCCAGTCCAGGTCTACGCAGCCCGAGGAGCCCCGAGGGAGGCGAAACGTTGTTTTCAGACAAGCCCAGGCCTCCGGGCCACGACAAAGCGGGCCTCTGGCTTGGAGCCCTGGTGCCCCCCAGGGGTCACCACTGTGACCCACCTGAGGCGCTGGGCCCTCGGGTATCCCGAGCCCAGCCCCTCCCTCTGGCTCTCCTCTGTACAGGGAGGTCCCCCTCCGTTTCCAGAATGGGTGTCCGGCCTGTGCGAGTGTCCCCAGCAGAACCAAAGGATGGAAAGGAAACCTGTTTGTGACAAAGAAACCAAATACCCTCTCCAACCCAGTTCTCCATGCCCCAGGTCTCCTGTCCAGTCCTGGAGGAGCTGTGGCCCAGGCTACAGGGCCCCGTGGAGCCCGAGAGGAGCATAAACGGCCAGGAGGGAGACCCACCGCCCGGTCTTCCCCAAGCTGGGCTTCCCCTCCCTGGTCCCCAGACGGAAGTCACTTGGCAAAACTGGCTTAAGAGACTTTCTCTGACACCAAAAGCACAGACCACAAAAGCAAGAACAGATGAAGAGATTCCATTAAACTTAAACACTTCTGAGCAGCAAAGGAGACAATCAGCAGAATGAAGAGGCGGTGGAGCCATGGGAGGTGGTATTTGCAAACCACGTGCCTGATAGGGGGTGAATATCCACAATATAAAGGAGGCACGTGCCCGGCTGGTGAGGCTCAGTGGTCGAGCATTGCCCAAGATCCAGGAGATCCAGGTTCGATTCCTCAGGGCAGGTGCCTAGGTTTCAGGCTCCATCCCCAGAAGGGGGTGGGCAGGAGGCAGCCGATCAATGACTCTCATCGATGTTTCTCTCTCCCTCTCCCTTCCTCTCTCTGAAATCAAGAAAAAATATATATATTTTTAAATGGGCAAATAACATCACTAGACAGTTCTCTGGAGAAAAAACACAAGTGACCCACAGCCCACGCCGGTGCTCAGCATCGCCGCTCACTAGGGACGGGCAAGTCAGCCCACCTGGCACCCGCTAGCACGGCTGTTCCAGAAACAGCCCAACATGGAAAACAAGCTTTGGGGAGGGCTCGGAGAAGTCGGACCCCTGTGCACTGTTAGAAGGAATGTAAAATAGTACATACAGCCGCTACGGAAAACAGTATGGAGGTTCCTGAAAATAAAAATTCAAACACCAACTACAAGTACCATAGGAGCCAGCAATCCTGCTTTTTGGGTGTATATCAAAAACAATTAAAAACAGGACCCAGAAGAGAGATTTGCACACCTACGCTCATGGCAGCATTGCTCACAGTAGCCGAGAGCTGGAAGCAACCCGGGTGTCCGCCGGCAGATGGATGGATCGAGAAAATGGGATCCACACATAAAATGGAATATTATTCAGCCTTAAATAAGAAGGAATCCTTTTATATGCTACACCACGGGTAGACCTCGATGACCTTGTGCTGAGCAAAACAAACCAGTCTCAAAAATATTGCATAATTCTATGTATAGGTAGAATCTAAAATAGTCAAACTCCTAGAAGCAGAAGGTAGAAGGGGGTTGTCGGGGGCTGGGAGGAGGGGAGAGGGGAGTTTGGGTTTTGCACAGTGAAGAAATTCCAGAGATCTGTTGCCCAACGAAATGCATCTAGTTAACATTACTGTGCTGGACACTTAAAGTGGTTAAGATGCTTAAAACATCTCTCCCTCCCTCTTAGAGGTAGGGCAGGCTAGGTGGGGAAAATCCAGGGAAGGGGGACCTGGCCCCCAGCCCCCCACCTGAGCAGCTGCGGGTCCTGCGCAGTATTGGGCATGCAGGCCGGTTCCCTGAAGCACCTCCCAGGTTTGAGGATTAACTGCCCCCCCCCCCAGGCCTCCCCTGGCCCTGCTTCCCTGGCTGGAGGGCAGTTCAGAGTCCCGGTGGGGACTGCGCTAGGGAATGGGAGTGGCCCCCAGACGCAGGGCCGTGGGGGGGGGGCGCCGCTGGGAGGGGCCCTGGGGGAGCAGACCGCACGGGGAGGGAAACCCTCGGGGCGCAAAGGGCTGGCGTGGTGGGGGTGTCCCGCAGAACTTGGTCCCCACCCCATATCAAAGTCCTGCGCTCAGGGTGTCTCCCTCAATAAAACTAATCCCCTTGGAGGCGTGACCTGCACCAGGAATGCTGCGTGTTCCAGACCACAAGGGCAAATATGTTTTTCAGATTTGGTTTTTATGGTCGGATTAAAGTTTATTTTCCATAATAGGGCACCTAATAAAACCCATAAAGCGGGGTCGGGCCTCCAGCTGGTGGCCTCGTTTAACACTTTCACTTCGTAAATCACTTTACAACGTGCCAGGTGCGTCCCAACCTGGACGTCAACGAGAAACAGCCCCCGTTCCCGCACCCCCGACGCGGCCCTCGCCAGCCCTTTGGAGCCGCGGTCCAGCGGGGCTGGGCTCTTGGGCTTGGGGATCCTGGGCTGGGGTTCGGGGCTGGGGTTTGGGGGGTGGAGACCTGGGGGGGCGGACCAGGTGGGTCTTTACCTCGCGGGATGCGAGCCCCCAGCCCCTCCTGTCCGCGCAGCCCTCGAGGCCCGGCCACGCTCCGGAGAAGGCGGGGACCCCCTCGGCCCCGCGTCGACCCTGCATACCGAGGCCCGCGCACCTGGCCGCCCCCGCCCCCCAAGTGCACACAAACAAGGTGTCGGACTCCGCGCGGCTCCTCTGGCCATTGTCCGTGGCGCTGGGCAGGACAAAAGGTGCCGCCGCGAGGGGCGCGGGCGCGGTTTACCCAGCTGGGGGAGGAACAAAGGCCGCCGCCTTATCTGGGCGCGGGCGGGGCTCGGGGTCAGGCCGGGGGCGCTGCGCTGGGGCCCCTCGGCTGTCCCCCGGATGCGGCGACCTGTCAGGTCCCTGCTGCTCAGGCGCGTCCCCACCTCGCCACCCAGCGCGGTTATGGTCAAGCTTCCCCATTGCCGTTACACCTCTGATTTTCCTGTTTCTCGTTTTTTTAATATTCCAGTTCACCTAGTGAATAATATCCTTTCTTCCCAGCGAAAAATGCTGCCTCTGTGCTGAAAAACACCCTGGAGGGGGAGGGAACACAAAGGAGAGCGAGCGCGGCGCTGCGCAGGGGCCGGGAGCCGGCGGGCAGGGGGAGCTCAGCCGCTGCCTGCGAACCGCGGCTCCCCGGTGGTCCCCACGGAGGCCCACAGTCAAGGTCAGAGGGGCGGCGCCGCGACAGGAAACCTGCAGGTTATTTTTTAATGGATAAATCTGTAAAGGAAATGCAAATGGTGTTTTTTTCCTGCGTCTGCAACACCTACTTCTTACCTTGCCCCACCTGGCGCATTTACCCTGGTGATGAATTTACTCCACAGCCTTGCCGGTCAGGTTCCCATATGCTCCGGGACTAGGGACCTGTGTGACCCTGCAGCCTTTTCAGCCCACTGGGAAGTCCGTCCACGCACTCGTTTGTTCAGTTGGTCCTTTCAGAACACCTGCTACTCTTCTAAGCAGGAGGATACATTGTGAAGGAAACAGACAGAAATCGCTACCGTCTGGGGTTACATTGTAGCGGGGAGAGAAAGATGTAGCAAACAGTAAACACCTGAGTTCCAAGCCTAATGGGCGCACAGGCACACAAGGTTGTGTTTGGGACTGCACTTGATTGTGAAGCAAGACTAAGGGGGGAGCCCGGCCAGTGTGGCTCAGTTGGTTGAGCGTCACCCTGTACACCCAGGGGTCACCGGTTCAATTCCTGATTGGGGCGAATGCCCGGGTTGTGGGATCGATCCCAGGTCCCGGTGTACCCGAGGCAACTGATGGGTGTTTCTCTCTCACATTGATATTTCTCTCTCTCTCTCTCTTTCCCTCTCTCTAAAATCAATAAAAACATATATTTAAAAAAGAGATTTTTAAAAAGCCCTGGCCAGTTTGGCTCAGTGGTTAGAGCATCAGCCCATACACCGAAGGGTCTTGGGTTCGATTCCCCATCAAGGGCATGTACCTGGGTTGCAGCAGGTTTACCCCCCCCCCCCGTGCATTCGGGAGGCAACCGACTGATGTGTCTCTCTCACATTGATGTCTCTCTCTCTCCCCCCCTCCCTTCTACTCTCTCTGAAAATCGATGGAAATAATATCCTCAAGTGAGGATTAAAATAAAATAAAAAAAACAGGTTAAAACTTAAAAAAAAAGCTAGGGGAGGAAGGAGGCCTGAGGCACTTAGCGTGGTCATCACCCATGTAGCTGTCATTCTGTCCCCAACCATGTAGGACTCTGCTGTTGTGCTGGGTGATGGGAACATGAGAAATGGGGTGGCAGTGCAGGCTGCCCGCCTTTAAGGGGTTGGGTGAGGGGAATTAGAGACTTTTTCCCCCAAACTTTTTTTAAAAAAATTCTTACCCGAGGAGAGAGAGAGAAACATCAATGGGTTGCCTCCCATGCACACCCTAAACGGGGAATCGAACCCACAACCTTTAGGTGCACAGGATAAGACTCCAACAAATGGAGTCGCCCGGCCAGGGCAGGAATTGGGGACCTTTAAGAATTGTGGGGGGTATTTATCATGAGCGCAGATGATCGAACATTTACGTACTGATTCAAATGTTCGTAATCGTGTGGTGGGATGAATATTCCAGAAGAGAGAAGAGACAGGCATGTGTGGCTGGTGGGAGTGGAAACTTTGAGACAGAAATAGATTGCATGTATGATTTATTTCCCCTTTTTATTGAGATATAATTCACAGATAACATTACATTCATGGTTAGGTGTGTGATTTCTTAATTTTAATAATTAAAACACACATCTGAGGCCCCTCTGGAAAATAAGAGAGAAAAAATTTTCACATAAAAAGATGCAAATGTTAGAGACTTGGGGAGGCTCTGGAAGAGGGGGCTGGGGCACCACCTCTCTGACCTTTCAGTGACATCAGATGCCCTTTGAACCTGCCTGGCATCTTCACAGTCCCCTGCACACAGTGTGTCTACGTCCACGCATTTTCCATTCTCTTTCCCTGGTCCTATCTATCCTCCCAGATGGGATGCAAGCCTGTCACCCCCTTGAAGTTCCTGTGCCCAGAGCAGAGGGCCGTGGAGAAGGGCCGGACCCTGAGCCTGGCCACCGGGGACTGCGTTCTGCCTCCCCTGGTGTGCGTCTGGGATGTTCCTTGACCTGTCTGTGCCCAAGTGTCCCTGTCCCCAGCTCACAGACTGCTGTGAGGGTTAGACACAGGATATTTGTAACCTGTCAGGTGCCACATACAGGCTCCCGGGATGATTCAACAAACAGATGAATTCCTGCCCCTCCAAATGCTACCTCTCCGACCCCGGTGTCCAGTCCCCTGTGGCACTCAGGATGCCCACATGCTCTAGTGACGGTCCTTGCAGTCAGAGCTCAGGTGGGCCTGGGAGGAAGATGCAATGGGTGGGGGTAATTTTTTACAGATTTTTTGGGACGCACAGGGATCCAAGGACAGGAGCCAGGAGGCAGAGGTGGGAGTAAAACCCTGGCTCTGGCACTTACCGACTGGGTGGCCTCAGGCACATGATCTGACCTCTCTGTGCGAGGATTGCCCTCCGTCAAGTGGGGACTTGCAGCACCTGTCCTGTGGGCTGGTGCGCAGAAGCCGGAACACCTGAGACGGGAGGTAGCCCAGCGGCAGCCCCTCCGGAGCCCAGTGCATGTCCTTGTCTCCTTGCTCCACTCACTGCCCTCCCGGGACAGGCCCGCTCCCATGTCCACACCTGTGGTCACTTCTCCATTCATCAGCCTCCCCGGCCCAGCTCTGGCACCTGCTGCTGTGTGTCCCCTGCCTCTGAACCTCACATGTGGACGTGTTTCCTGTTTCACGAATGGGACTTTCAGAAATGGGACGTGCCTGGAGCCCTGTAAAATGTCAACGGCCAGTGGGCTGGACGCTGGAGACCTGCGGGCCAGCTGACCTGCAGCCCCAGCATGAGTCCGCTGAGCCCCATCCGCACTCCCAGCCCCCAGAAAGAAGAGCGAGTGAGTGTTGTGGGTCACTGCGTCCGGGGCGGCGAGTGGCACAGAAACAGCCATGCGATCCCACGCGCACTGTTTGGCACAGCCCATCTTTTTTGCTTGTTAATCTTCATCTGAGCACATTTTTTCCATTGATTTTCAGAGAGAGCAGAAGGGAGGGAAAGAGAAAGAGAGAGAGAAACATCCATGTGAGGGAGACACATCAATTGGTTGTCTCCAGCACCGGCCAGCGGGCTGCAAGCTGATTGTCAGGGAGGTGACTGAGGGGCAGCACCCTGGAGAGGTCTCGCAGCTCTGTCCACGCGGTAACTACGTAGCCTTTGCGCCTACAGTCCCCGTGCCTGACCCACGCTGAGCTAGCCTATCCGTCAGGATTAGGATGGGCTCAAAGGACAGAGAGACAGACCCCAGTGGCCTTCCCAGGCTGCATTCATTTCTCTCCTATAAACCCAGCCACCCCGGGCCCCAGGCCCCTCATCTCTGGCTCGTCTGAAACACACGGCCTTTCCTCCAAGGTTCAGGACAGCGGCCTGGGTCCGCGTCCCGCCGACAGAGTCGAAGGAAAAATAAGTGCCTGTCCCTCCCGGTTCAGAAAGTGGTCTTTTCCCCTCCATCTGATCAGCTGGAGCTCTCAGCGCGGCGCAGTAAGCTTCACGGGGGCGGGAGGGAGTGTTCCCAGGGGACCACAGGCCTGACTAGGATCGGGGCTCCATTCGCAGGGAGAAAGGCTGAGCGGACATCGGGAAGCAACAAACTGCCGCAGTGTCTGCTTTGGTTCCTCTTTTTTTTTTTTTTTTAAAGTTTCTATTGATTTAGAGAGAGGAAGGGAGAGATGGAAACATCAGTGATGAAAGTCATTGATCGGCTGCCTCCTGCACGCCCCTTACTGGGGATTGAGCCTGAAACCCCTGGCTGGCAATAGAACCGTGACCTCATGACCTCCTGGTTCATAGGTCAACGCTCAACCACTGAGCCACAGCAGCCGGGCTGGTTCCTCTTCAATTGTAGTAAAATGTAAACTGATTCTTTGAACCATTTGTAAGAGAACAATTCAGTGGCATTAAATACACTCACAGTGTGTGTTCCCATTACCATTAGACTTCACCCCAGCCCACACCCTGTCCCCATTAGACACTCCCCTCGCTCCCCGAGCCCTGGGCACCTACACTCTCTCTAATTTACTGTTAGGTATGCTTTGGCTCTTTTTAACTTCCCACGGTGTCCAATGTTGAGATGAGCACATAAAAAGGACCCAGTACATTAAGCTGATTTGCTCTCCCCTTCAGCAAACGTACCACTTTCCACCCAGGTGCTTCAGCCAACGACCCTGAGTCGCCTCAATCCCACCTCCTCAGAGCCCATTGGGTGCTGAGTCTGCCGCAGACACACCCAGGCTCGTCCACTGTCCCCAGCTGCCATGGTCTCTCCACTAACCATCCAGCATGCTCCTAACTGTCCATGCCCCACCTGTGGCCAACAGTCCATTTGCAGCAGCTGGGTGACCTGCCAATACCTGCCCTCAGGTATACGTCATGATCAAAGAGCTCAACACACCACGAGGACGTACCTTGTTGTCCCCGTTACAGGCTCTTGCAATTCTCAGTGTAGCTCGAACAAGTGAATCCTGATAGAACAACCCCAGAGAGCCCCAGGGGTGGGAGCGAACAGAGAGAGGAGAGAACTGAGAGGGCGTGAAGAGTTATCTTCCCTGCCCCACAGCTTTCACTTTAAACAATAAAGCCAGCTTGGCCAGCATGGCTCAGCGGTTGAGCATTGACCTATGAACTAGGAGGTCACGGTTTGATTCCCTGTCAGGGCACAGGCCCGGGTTTGGGGCTCAATTCCCAGTAGGGGGCGTGCAGGAGGCAGCCGATCAACAATTCTCATCATTGATGTTTCTCTCTCCCTCTCCCTTCCTCTCTCTGAAATCAATAAAGGTATATTTAAAACACACACGCAGACAATAAAACCAGCATATCAACAACAGAAGTCCTCTGCTAAATTTAAACCCAGAAATAGAGGCCGATCCCACAGCTCTCAAATCCCCCCCTTTCTTGTCACAGGTAAAGAAAACACCGGAATCCTCACATGCATTTTCGGCAGCTTTCAAAACTGTTTGAAAAAACCTGAGAGTTTTCCCAGAAGCCGCCAGGGGAGTCACCAGCTGCCCCAGTCTCTGGTGGCTGCCCCCAGGGCTTCTCTCTGCAGGTGGGCCGAGGGTCCCGGGTGTCCCAGCCCCTGCCCTGAGGCCCACGGAGCCGCCCAGGCCCCACCGCCAGCCTGCGGAGGCCTCCAATCTCCTATCTTCATAAAACACAGTAATTTGCTTTTAATGAGAGCCGGTGTTTTCGTTCCCAGTTCTGCTCCCGCTGATAACGTGTGGGAGGCCTTCCCAGCAGGTTAAACCACTGTGACCTTCATAATCAGAGAACAGAAACAAATTATATTTACTCATAAATGTTACCGAGTCTCCAGGGCCCAGCTGCCTCCTATCGCAGATGCTGTGATAATATCCCACTTTTATCAGTCCTCCGGAGGGCAGGTAACAAAGTACTTTATTATTCCACCCGGAAAGGCAGGTAGGGAGCCCGCAGGCTGGAGGCCCTTCCCACTGAGGCGTCCACCACAGGGAGGGCTCAGGAGGCAGGTGAGAAACAGGACTCCCTGCCAGTCGCCCCCTTGGGTGCCCTGAGAGCCCAGAGCCTTCAGAACTGGTTGGAGAGGAGGGTAGGCAGGCTCCTGGCTTCCCTGAGTCTTGACTGAACAGATGCTGTGCAGTGAGTGACATGGGACCCTCTGCCCACCCTCAGGGGACAAGTCAGAGGCCTGGCTCCCCTTGACCCGGCCGCATCTGATCTCCAGGGGAGGCAGCGAGATTATTCTCTACTGACTGTCCCACGGGGATCCGTGCCTCACACACTTCCCTACCCCTCGGGGAGCTTCCGTTTCCCTGCAAGATTCTCAGCTCAGCCAGGCACCAGCAATGGGAGGCCACCCGGGAGGGGCTGGGGCCGCTGGTGTCTAAGAAAGTGCAGCCTCTGGATTCCTCCAGGCCCCGCAGTAAAGCAGCCCACTGTGGGGAACAAGGCCAGGGAGGGGCGGCCCCAGAAGGCAATGAGGGCAGAATGGGATTCCTCCCTCCACACTCCCGACAACACAGCCAAGGCTCAGGGCTGGGCAGGCGAGACGCTGTTCAGGACAGACAGACTCCTGCCCCTGCAGAGCTGCGCCAACAGGGCGAGGCTCCCGGTTCATTCTCACACAGGCCCAGCTCCCAAAGTCCACCTGGACTGAGGATCCTCTATTTCCCAGTTCTGGGAGAATCTTCAGTGGTTTGTGAGGAGCACCAGTGTCCAGGCCCGGGCAGGACAGCAGGGCAGGGCCGGGCCGGGTGGACATCCCCAGCCCTCTGCTGGCCCAGCCCCTGCGGTCCCTCGCCCTCAAGGCCTCTGTGGCTGATTAGTCCCACAGCCGCTGAAGTGGAAACGCAGACGCCGTCTGGCCTATTAAACCTGATTGAGGAAACAGAGGGGGCTTTCAAATTCGATGGTCCATTTGAGTCGAGAAGCACAAGGGCGCTTACGACGCCTGCGTGGTCCTCACCCGCCAGCCGGCCTCACGGAAATGTGCTTCAACGCTAATCGGAAGTCAGAGGGCAGGGATCAAATAAATCTCAAATAATCACGTTGTATTTCTGAGGGCTGAAATAGGTGTGTTTTATGCCCCAGACATGTGAGTCAGCATCGCGGCCCTTGGTGAGCCCAGGACAAGCACTCCCGAAGCTGTGGTTACAGTGTATCATTTCTGCATCTCCTCTGATAACCACACCCCTGGGCACATCTGCACAGTCGACTCCAGGAAAACACAGGTCTGGCTGAGGCTGGAGAAACAAAGTAACAACCACACTAGACCTAACCTCAGCCCTCAGTGTCCACCAGGCCCCCTCCGCCCGTGACTCTGAGGTCGGGAGCTGGCCTGGCCCTCAGGGCCGCGGCTCATTCCGAGCTATTTTGCAAGCCGTGCTTTAGTTTCATTAAGGCTAATTTTCTCAGACAGTTAAACCGCCCTGGATTATCCACCAGCTGCCAGGAGTTAGGCGGTAGATACTAAGTAGCACAAGCCCTGGGGATGACCCTCCTGCCGGGTGTGGGGGGGGGCTTGAGTATAGAGACCCTCCTTCTGCTCAGGGAGAGGCAGCCAGGCTCTGCTCCCCTGGATCTTACGGGAACCTGCCTGGTGACTAACACAGCACTCGGGACTTTGAAGGACACAACTCCTTAGAGGTCGTAAACCCAGAATCAGAAGTGCCCTATTCCTGCCAGTGTTGGGCTGTCAGCAGAACTGATTAGCATGCTTTTGATCTCTTTGGCCAAGTTATTGATAAAAATATGGGGAGGCATGCCCTGGCTGGTATGGATCAGCATCATACCCCCGACAGGTAGGAGACCAGGCCACCGGCCTGGCAGGGCCGAGAAGCGGTGCTCCCCGGATGCCCCCATGCCTAGCCTGGCGTTGCCTGCTGAGAACACATCCTTGCAGGTGCCAAGGCCAATGGCGGTGATTCTGGCTCCCTCATCACCACCCCACCGTCTAAACCGGCTAGTTTGGTCTTTTCTGGGAAAAGCAGAGAGGGGGACAGGAATGCAGCTCACAATGGAGGAGAAACGACGGAATTAGAAAATGAGCATTGGGCAACTGCCAGGCAGTGACTGATTCTCACAGGATTGTCAGGGCTGCCTGAGCCACAGGTAAAATATTGGTGAACAGGAAACCCACATTTTGCCACATTTCCCCCCTTGTAAAATATCCTGGACTTGTGGTGATTAATTGCCCTTAAGAATGACAAAGATGCCCTGGCTGCTGTGGCTCAGCGGTTGAGCACCATCCCATGCACCAAGAGGTCACTGGTTCGACTCCCGGTCAGGGCACATGCCCGGGTTGCGGGCTCGATCCCCAGTGGGGGCGTGCAGTAGGTAGCTGATCGATGTTTCTCTCATCAGTATTTCTTCTTTTTTGTTAATTCTCACCCGAGGATATTTTGTTCATTGGTTTTTAGAGATAGAGTGAAGGGAGAGAGGGAGGGTGGGGGGCTAGAGAGAGAGAAATATTGATGTGAGAGAGACACATCCATTGGTTGCCTGCTAAACGTGCCCTGACCAGGGCAGGGGATCGAACTCGCAACCCAGGTACATGCCCCTTGACCGGAGGTTAAACCTGAAACCCTTCTCTGTGTGGGCCAGTGCTCTGACCACCGAGTCACTGGCCAGGGCTGTAGAGGATAACTTTTAAAGAGCTTTTAACCATTTTTACTCAGACCAGAGCCGAATCCCTTCCTTCCTGGGTCTGTGTTTCACTCCTCCCTGTGGCAGGTGTCAGGTCCATGCTCTGGACACGGGGGCTGGTGGGGCAGCAGCCAGGTGAGTTGGCCGCCAAGCAGACGGTCACAGGAGATGAGGAGAGGGGTGGAGAGCTGGCCCCCTGGAGCAGGAATAAAGGCAGGGACCACACTGGGGTAGCCAGTCTTCTTTGGAAACCTCACTCCACACCTGGGGGTGTAGGGTGGGAAAGCGTCGACCTGATAACCTGCAGAGGTCAGTGCCCATATATCCTTGTCTGGACATGCTCAAGGTCAAATTGCTCAGCTCCGGGAGCCCCTGGACACACGAGGCATTGTTTTCCGAGCACACAGCCCTTGGTGTTCTTGAGGTCACCTCAGAACATTCAGAGCCGTCCCCATTTCCCTTTCATCGCCTTATCAAGCAAACACCATTTCTCACCATTTATCCAGCCTCCTCAGGTAAACGTCACTTGTGAACGGGCCCTTCCCACCAGCCCTGTGAGCCCCGCGCAGGGTATGAACGTCAGGTGAGAGAAGGCACAGCTCCGTTCCCAGGCGGCATCACCTCCCAGGAGAACCCAAGTCCCACCAACCTCCTGTGACGCCCTCTGCATCCGCCGTAACACAGCCCAACCCTTCAAGCTCAGACACCAGGCTCCCAGCGTGAAACCGCCTCCACAGTCACAGAACTGCTGAGCCTGGGGTTGATTCCAGACTCCCAACGCCAGGTTCCAAACCTGTTTCCAGCTCCTTCCTAGGCTCCGCCATCTCGTGGTTGGAGCCGCCCTGTGTTCTGCTCTTGGCCCCACTTCCTCACGGCACTCACCCCCCTCCAGGGTCCTTAGGCTGCATCGAGAGCTGGTGGGTCTGTGCCCCTACCCCGACCTCCGCAGCTCCACGGAGCCAGATCCTGACGTTGATGAAAGCACCACCGTCCTGGGCAGCTCCCCAAACTCCCTTCCATCCCCCTCCACCTCTTCACTTATTCTATACACACATCTTGGAGACTTTTCACAACTGAAGGTGACATTTAACGCAGGTTGGCAGCACTGCAGAGAGGGAAGTGTGTCCTGAGGCTGAGAAACAATGAGGTTTGTGACTGGCAGGCAGCGGGCACAGGACACACCCTCCTTCAGACTCAGCAGGTGGGCGAGTCTCGCTGGGCACATACAGGTTCCTGGTGGGTGGCTGTCCTGCTGGATTCCTGTCACCCCACCCCAGGTCCCAGCTCAGCATGAGCCCCGGGAGGTCCCTAAACATTGTTTAGGAAAGTGCATCATGACCTGCCATAGACGGTGTAAGTGACCAGCAGACACAGGGAGGACATCCCAACGTGTCACAGCCTCAGTGGAGGGACGGGAACACCCCACAGGCACTACACGCCCGACGTTGGCTCAACTCACGGTGATCGCTGACTTTCCCAGGACACTTGATTCCAGGTACTTAATCAGTTAATTAGGCACCACATTTAACTAACGGTTTCTGAACTTTTAACCAATGTGTAAGAAAAAACCGTGTCTATTTCTTTGTAACGGCACCCTCTGGTGGCCCACCTTGTCTGTGAAAAACAAGCTCCGGGCACCGTGTACACACCTGCACACCAGAACACTGTCCAGTCTCTGCCCACACAAACACACACACAAATGGTTTACAGCACAAACACAACATAACCTTGCATCAAAAACTGTATCAAAATACAATATTTTAAATACGACAGACTAGGATACGGCTCTCCTAGCTATTACAGTCAGCAGAGTAACAGGCCTTTGGGTTCAGAAAGGGCGCCCGGCAGACAACCCTCCCTACATTCTCAGCGAGGCCCTCCCCTGCAGGGCCTTGGTGGCGAGCTCGGCCCTCTCCCGCAGCGCACTGGCCTCCTCGGCACTGCAGTGCGCCCCCGCACTCTTCAGCAGGAAGTGGCTGATGAAGAGCTTCAGACCCTCGCGCAGCATGCCCAGCTTTGGGTTGTCCGACACCCTGGAAAGGAATCGTACCACTGTTAGGCATGGTCATCTACCTAGGTCTCTAGGAGGCTCGGAAGGGGAGACAGAACCTAGTTTCTTTTAAAAAGAGACTTCTCACACTGGCTGGTGCGGCTCAGGCGCAGTGTCGTCCCCTACACCAAAAAGTGGAGGGCTTGATTCCTGGTCAGGGCACGTACCCAGGTCGCAGGTTCGATCCCCAGTTGGGGCACACGTGGGAGGCAACCAATCGATGTCTCTCATATCAACGTTTCTCTCTCCCCCCCCCCCTCCCTCCCTTGCCTCCTCTCTCAAATAATAAACAATAGAGAATTCTCAATGAAGAACTTAACATATCCTATTTGCTAAAAATCATTATTAGTTTGCTATTAGACAGGTTTCCTGTTCCTGAAATCTAATGTATGACACACTAGCTTAATATGAAAACGGAAAATGATTTAAGCTGCAGACAAAGTACTGTAACAGCCTTGCTCTTACGAATCGACGCCAGAGAAAATAGCTCCCTCCATCACTTCCCCACGCTGCACCGAGCCGGCTGGGAGCATACCTTGTGAAAATTAGACCAAGGTCCTCAACTTCTGTTTCCATTAACAGCATGTGTAGCACTTTCCGTAAAAAGTGGACTCTGGGTTTATCCAATTCGCTGAATTCAACCACCTAACGGAGTCAGGACAGAAAGGGGGAAAATTACATTTATTTAGCCAACTTTTTCAATAATTTCTAAATATAGTTAGAGTAAAAAAACGACCCCCCTTTAAATAAGGCGATGTCCAGGTTTATAAAATGACCAGTGCTTGCAAGGATGTGGGGCCACAAGGGTGTCCAACAGGCCTTCAACTTCTAGAACTGAGCGAGTTGGAGGTAAGATGTACTGTTTTGAGGTCCCAAATACGAACAATTCTGCCACCATTTTCACTGCTTTTAGTAATTTCATCTATTATACAAACCTTTAAAATGGAAAGTGGGAGGGATTTGGTCTTCAACAAGTGGGCCACCAGGTGCACCAGATTGGAGAAGTTGCTGGCCGGCAAGCTCTCTAAGTCTCGAAACTTGTCCCATATGCTGAACTGGAACGTCATCTACCGTAAGGGCGAAGAAGAAAAGCAGTTTAAGTGCAGGATTATCAGAATCAGCGACGGAGTCACCACCTGAAGGTCCTCTTCCTGTTCGCTCGCGGGCAGCCTCCTATAACTGAAGACCCGAGGACAACCACACCGTCCTCCTGACAGCAGCATACAGGTGCAGCCGCACGCGGGTCCCTCATGTTGGCAGGGACGCTAGGGAAGGACAGCAGTGCTGCATGAGAGGCACTCTGCCGGTTACCAGCCGTGACAGGCCCTCCCATGACCAGAAGGTGACATGGTGGACACGGCTCCAGCTGTGCCCAGCTGCTCTCCCTGGGCCCTGACTCAGGACACCACCCGAGACGGGCCGAGCCAGAGAGAACGCCTAGAGGACAGTGGAGCGGGGACCTGCTGGCCTTCTAACCCATTACCTGGAACCTCCTCTCATAGCCGCAGAACTTGCCGGCCAGGAAGGCGTAGAAAGGGTTGTACGTCTTCTCCTGAAGGCAGCAATCCATGAGCACGTGGACGACCTCCCGCTCCTGCTGATCCTTGAGGCCAAGCCTGCAAAACACAAGCAGCAGCCTTGAGGAAATCTCCAATTTACTAAATCTCAACAGGTGTTAGGCAGAGATCTTTCCAGGGCCACGCCTGTCTGGCAGTTTGGTTAAAATGCAGCCAAGCAGCCCTGGCCAGTGTGGTACACTGGAGGGTTGTGGGTTCGATTCCCAGTCAAGGGCATGTATCTGGGTTGCAGGTTCGATCCCTAGCCCTGGTTGGGGTGTGCGCAGAAGGCAACCAATCAATGTGTCTCTCTCACATCCATGTTTCTCTCTCTCCTCCCTCCCCCCACGCCACTCTCTAAGAATCAATGGAAAAATATCCTCAGGAGAGGATTAACAAAAAAACAAAAACAAAAACAAAAAGGGAGCCCAGCAGAAGAGGTGGGGTAACGAGACAGAAGCAACAGGCCCAGCCGTCCCCAGCTTCTCTGGCCAGAGAATAGTGGAGGCAACACTATTCTGAGTCCTGTGCCAGCTACGAAGGCCTGTAACTGGTTCCGAAGCAACAAGAAATAGGACAAGCACTCGACTGTGGGCCCCGAGTCAGGTTCCTGCCATCACCCCACTTCCCACAGTAAAACACTTCCTTCTAGTGTGGGGCTGAGACTGGACAAGTGGCTAGTCCTGTAATAAATAGTTCCCTCTATTTCACTCTGAATTTGAAGCAAATGAGGAAAATTACTATCAGATATGTTTACAGTACCTTGTAAAAGTACACAGGCACTTAAAAAAAAAAAAGTCTTTATTGATTTCAGAGAGAGGAAGGGAGAGGGAGAGAGAGAGAAACATCAATGATGAGAGTTATTGATCGGCTGCCTCCTGCCCGCCCCGCACTGGGGATCAAGCCCACAACCCGGGCCTGTGCCCTGACTGGGAATTGAACCATGACCTCCTGGACCCTAGGTTGATGCTCAACTGCTGAGCCACGCCAGCCAGGTCACAGGCACTTTTGAAACCTTATTGCAACTAACTATAAAACTATAACAGGCAGTTTAAATTTAGAATTAGAAAGATATCTTTAGTCTGAAGAAATGCCAGCAGGTCAACTAACAGTTTAAATGAGCCCAGATGCTGAGTCCAGGGGAGGAACGGCCGGCCCGGCAGCCTGACCCCACACGCAGCCTCAGCTCCACTTTCTCCCTCGACATCAGTTCAATAGGGTCCAGCGTACACACAAATGCTCACTTTAGAAGCTTCTCAAATGCGTCCAGGAAATCTTCACTGGTCATAATTGTACAAAATATGTTTCTCCTGACATCGGTGTTCATCCTCTGCTTGCGGGCAAGCTCCAGCATCTTCGCGCTAACCTGCAAAGAGGGACAACAGTTCTAATAAGATCTGTGACTTTGGTTTAGTCATGGTCACTAGAGTTAGGTTTCTAAAAACATGTATATCACTTTGTGGCTTGCCCTAAGCATAACTGTAAATTGCGGTACATATATGTAAATGCACCTTTATTCTTGAGCAACTCCCCAGGGATAGAATCCAAGAAGGACAGAGCAAGCCCAGGTGGAGAACACTGCTGGATGTGGGAGGCCTCTTGTGGCCATCGGCCTCTCAGCCTGAGCCACAAGGAAATAAGACAGAGGCAAGTGGTCACAGCCAGGAGAGGCAGCACCATGAAGTGTGAAAGTGTTACAGGGAATCCTGGGATAGGAAAAGGGCATTAGGGGAAAAAAGAAACTGAATAACAGATGGACTTGTAATAAAACACAAAGTTAAGTGCACAGAATTGTGCCAATCTGAGACCCAGTTTAATGCCCAGTGGCCACATATACTGGGAGCAATGTGCCTGTCTCAAGAGCTGGTCTGTCTGCAACAGTGTTGGTGATCTGTGCCCTCACCCAGTCAGCTTGTAACTCTTTTATGTAATGTTTTGGGACTTGAAACAAATCCTTTACAAAGTAACAATAGAAATGGAATTAAACTGCATTGCAAAACAGTAGCAATTTCTACAAGGTCCTCAAATGGTCCATGTCTGCCCATCTCAATAACATCCAAAAAAGAGTAAGGTGGCCACTCCAGGAGAGCCATAGTGAGGTGCAGTGGGGACACAGCAACACGTGCAGTAGCAGTGAGCACAGGTCACATACTGTGCCTGTAAGCGGCTTCTGCGGTGCCTTCTGCTGACTGCTGTCGATCATTGGGGCCCCACTCCAGGCGGACCCCACTATCCACCAGCGCCCAGTCTGCTCAGCATTCAGGACGCTGTCCCAGGACACACGCAGTTGAGATTCTGTGCCCGAGCCGGCACCGCGTATCTGCCGGAAGGAAAAAAAGCTGGTGAAAAGCTATACCTGGGCCAGTCTGCCCACCAACCCTCACCCCCCACCTTCTCTGTTTCTGATGATGGCATTTCTGCTGCATGCACACTGTGATGCACACTGACAGCTGGGATGTCACCGTCTGGAATAATGCCAGGTATGAGGCATTCTCCCAGGATATGAGTCTGAGGCCTGTGGGTCCATCCCCCCAAATATGCTGTCTCTGGAAAGTCGCCACAGCAGGGGAAGAGGCTCGGGCTCAGAGGCCACAAGGGAAGCTGTTGGTGGTGGGAGCCATCTGGCTGGTGGTGGGAACGTGACCAAGAGGGGCCTGGGATCTGCTGGAGTCAGTGATTCTGGATCTGACTAAAGATAGGGCAGAGGACTCGCCCTGACTGGGGAGGGTAGTGGGTCTCAGCTGATATTAAAATACCTGGGGAGCCTAAACAGACAATCCCCTCTCCTCCCGAGCCAATGCCTATGGTCCAGGTGGGGACCCTTCCAAAACGGTCAGAAGGTTCTACTGTGATTCTGCTTCGCAGCCAAGTCCAGCACCACAGGCCAAGCGTAGGGATGCTTGACTCACGCGAACCCCTGCACACGGGTCACTCACTGGGTCTCACCACAGAAACAATTGCCATCCGATCCCCTGGAACTCTTACTGACCAGGCAGGGCACCTGAGTCAGCTCCAACCACCTTCCAGACTTTCATGGTGGTTCATGATGACACCGAGGTTCAAAAACAATTAGAAGTAGGAGTGACTCACCAAGGCTCTTTGCAATTTCCTTAGTTTCTCTACAGGCTCAGGGTCATAGCCCGGAATCTTCCGCATGTCATTGTTCTTCAGGGCCAACATCGTCTCCAGCATAAAGCGAATCTTAAAAGTAAAAACAAGAGAGAGAGGGATCCATCATTTCAAACTGTCTACACAACTGACCCTTCACTTTCGGAGCTCTGTGCACGTGGCCATCACTGCAGGTAAACCAGAAGGTCTCGGGCAGACTGTCCCCAGCTAAGCATCTGCAGTATTTTAATATAAACCCGGCCTTGACCACTACCCACAGATCCTCCGTTCCCTCTCCGGCTCCCCTCCCAGCACTCTTCCTTCCAGGCCCTGTGCTCTGAGTCACCCCTCCTCTCCACTACAGTTGCCATTCCTTCCTACTCCTGGCCTTTTTACCTTTTCAATTTTTAAATTGAAAATAATGTCATACTTAGAAAAAAGCTGCAAGAATAGTAGAGATTTCCCAGATAACTTTTTCTGAAGTTTCTCCAAACACTGACTTTTTGTTGACATAATTCACATACCATAAACTCACCCATTTGAAGTGTGCACTTAGTCTATTCAGGGTTGTGCAACTATCTCTACAACTTAAAAACATTTTCACCAACCCCCAAAAAGAAGCTCCAAACACATGAACAGCCAGGCCCCGATTCCTCCAGCCCCCATGCCTTAGGCAGCCAGGCGTGTGCTTCCTGTCTTTTCAGACATCTGTGGTTTAAACTTGACCTCTGGGCATTCAGCATGGGGGCAACTTCTCCAGAACACTCCGGCCTGGCTCCCTCAACCTTCCTCCTGCTCTTCCTCCCCCATGTATGACTATCGGTGCTCCGTAACCCTGAGGCTCCCACCTCATGGCCTTAGGACCTCCTCAGGGGGCTCAGACTACACCTCGTCCCAGGGAACCCAGGGACCATCACTTCAGGATTTCAGAAACGAGCCAGTCTTCCCTGTTGGGCCTGTGTCTCCTCCTGGGTGTACTGCTGCCCACTAAAGGCCCAAGTTGAGAGCATGGACAGCCCCGCCCCCTCCCCTCCTCCATCCCATCCTTCCCTCCCGCAGCACCACACCTGGTCAGTCCTAACTCCTACACCCACGTCCACTTCAACTGAGCTAACCCTCCCCACCACCTCTGACCCCTACAGGGCATCTCCCCGCCTGACCACCTCCATCTTCTCCACTGTAGCCACAGTTACCACTAGCATGGTCACTTCCATGTCATTCCCCCACTCAGAGCCCTTCAGGAGCCTTCAGGATAAAAGCCCAAGTCTTTGCAACGGTCTCTGCCCTGCTCACCTGTGGGCCCCACATGAACCCTCTTCCTGCTCCTCACACCTCCCTAGGGGCTTCCCTCACCCTCCCATATCTCTGAATCTGTAGAACAGGAAACAGGTAGGAGCCATGATCAGCCCTGTTTTCTAGAAGGAGAAACTGAGGCTTGGAAGATTCGGGTCATGTCGCTGTCCAATGGCTGAGCCAGAACTCCAGGTGGGCTGGCACCTGAGCCCCAAGCCCATGGCCCTACCTCAGTAAGCACTTTCTGAACAGATGAGTGTTAAATAAATCGATCCTTAAACTCACAAAATACCCGAGTTCTTGGTAAAGAAACAAGGTTCATTCACATATTAAATATAAAACTATCCAATCACAGGAGCAGAAAAGATTACTAGGAAGTGAAATGTGATATTTACCCACACACTTATTTTACGTGCTGGCCAGTTTCTGAGCATTAGCACCTAGGAAGCAGGTTGAGTGACCCATCGTACCCTGGTCTGGTCCTGGAACTTGCCACCTGCCCCACTGGCTTTGGCCTGTGTCTCTGCGATCAGCTCCTTAAGTGACAAAGCATCGTCTTTTCTCAACGAAAAGCCCACATTTTTCAGCATTAACAGGATCAGTTCTATGTCTTTCTCTGTGAAAGTTCCAATAAGTTTTTTCAGAATGTCAAAGATGAGGAGAGACTGAACCACGTGGAAGTTGTACAAATGGGCGATGATGGTGAACAGGTTGTCACACTCTTTGCCTTCGCCTCCCTTTTTATAGATGTCATCAAACTTCCTCACCACGGCCTCCAGAAAGTGAGCTCCAACCTGGAAAAGGAAACAGACCAAACATCATTGCAAAAAGGCAACAATCGTGCTGGCCAGTTACTCTCAGGGATCCTTCTTTTCAACAAACTTGAATGTTTACGTTGAAAGAGTCTGTGCTTTTAAAAATTAATGCATAAACATACACATGGTAGGGTGTATACTACAACAAGGCATACGCTTTAAAACCCCAAGTCTGAGTGCACAGTATTTATACATGAGACCACGGACTGGTGAACAACAGCACAGAGCATCCGCCACAGCACTCGACCCTCCCCGGTGAGTACACCCTCTCGTCTTCTAAATCAAGGTGGTTCCAGCAGCCATCTGGATCCTCGGAAAATGAAGACAATGTTAGAGACATTCAGAAGGCATCCCGTCTGTCATGCTGCACCACTAACAGCGCTCGTTCTGAAGCACAGGCTGAGACTGGAGGAGGCAGAAGCAGGATGGTGCTGGTCTGGAGTGACACTGATGGTACAGTCGGGAAGTGAGACCTGCACAATCACAGCCAGGCCAGACCAGGGAAGAAAGACTGGGCACAAGAGAGACCTAGTGACATACCAGCAGGTGTGACCAGCCACTCAGCCACTGGATGTGAAAAATTAAGCTCTGGGGAACTGGAAACCTAGGAGGAAGAGCAGGTTAGCAGGGGCTGGTTAAAGTGTGGGTGCAGGTGAGCTCGATCAGACAGGTTAAGAGTATAACAGGCATCTGTCATTGCCAAAGTGCAAAAACTAAATGCTGGACTCCAGAGAAGGGCACAGATGGGCAGGAGGGAATGATAACCTCACAGAGGTTGTTTCTGAGAGACCGGGGATGATATTCCTTAGTTAATAAATAAATTTAAACTGTAAACTCCCCATTCGAGCCCCTTCACTAAAGATCGACCTGAAGAACACACTATGACCACAATATTATGTTCAAATACAACTTAAAAAAGAGAAATCAGAATCCTGCAGACATCAAGAAAAATTCAAGCATAAAATACACTCAGGTATGTTTTCAACACACAAATGTAATTACTTAATTAGACAAAAATTTCTCAAATTTTAAATCTATTAATGTCTTCAAAATAAAATATAACTTAGTATAGCATTTAAAAATAGCAACACCATTCATGTTGAAGTTATTTAAGACCATACATGAACTCTGACTTAAAATTTTAACACAAATATGCAGAGACCTGATGTCTGATTTCTAAATGACTCAGGAGCCACTTGGTGACTGATGCCATGGGCTTCATGGCACTCTAGACGTTCCTGTCTCCACAGAACTGGAGTTTAATGGAGCTCACTGTTCTGGCACACGTTTCAGGGGATGGCATTAGCTGAAGCATCATAATGACTTCCCTGGAACAAGTCATTTCTGGTGTCCTTCATGCCATTAGTGAAGGTTTAGTGAGAAGTGGACCAATAACCTCACGTTTCCAAGTCCAGTGAATTCCTGACATGCTGTAGGTGGTGAGGGTCTATGGCTTTTACTACAACTCCATGAAATTCTGTCTAGGCAAAAACCATTTGGTTATAGGGGATCCTAGTCTGACACAGGAGGACTGGGGGGGAAGGGGGGGCTAGGAAAGCCCTGGAACAGCACCAAGCTGGGAACACAGGGCACAAGAAACAGCACCCATGACTCCATCACACTGCAGGGAAGAGCGGGACTCGGTGGCATGTGTGAGGATGAGTGTCGCTCTCAGGCATAAAATCCTTACTTCAGAAGACTGACGCCCTAAGCAGCTGATGCCTGCAGAGCCAGGAGTTGCAGAGCCAGGGGTCCTGGGGCCTGTGCCTGTCCTCTGTCCCCACCCCCAGTGCCCAGTATGTTCTACACTTTCCACCTGTCATACAAAAAGTAACCATAATGACCATAATGAGCACTTATCCAGGCTCCTGAATTAGACCTGTTCCTTCAAAAACCCTGGGATCAGCTCCATGGAGGGAGCAGATACTGACTGGGAAGGTCATGATCTCATCGTAGGGGCCTCCCTGATGCTAACCCAGAAAGAGGGTCATGGAGCAAGGACAAAGTGCAGAAGAGGTGCAGGCTGGGGACAAGTACATTTGGGGCCCCTACTAGGCACCAGCGTCATGCAGGAGCCCTACCTGCCGTCTGGCAGAGAGCCCCCCCTCCCCCAGGAAAAGCAGCCCCGCATGGACACGGCACCGAGGTCTGGGCTGCCTGCTGGCTCCAAGCCTAGGCCCTGTCACCGTCTCCTCACTGCAGGGCCAGCTTTACTCGGCATCCTGGTGGTGGTCTTACTTATGAAAAAATGGTCTTCCACCCAGTGCAAACACCTCGGTGGTAAGACCACACCCCCTGGCACCTCTGAAAGTCTGAAATAAGTCAGCGTTTAAGAGGGAAACAACAGGAAGCAAGTCTGAGATGTCAGCGCAGAAGATAAACTAATAAATAACACAGACATGTTAGGATGGACTTAACACAAAGGCAACAGTTTACCACAATCAAGCATTTGCTGGATGTGGTTAGAATATGACATAGATGGAGCTGTGTTGTGCCGTCTCTGGCTGGGCACTAAAGCAACCACGGTTCAGACGCCGCTGCAGCCCTACCTCTGTCCCCACGGTGCGGTGCAGGATGCTGACAAGGAGCACGTGCTCCATCACCAGCCGACTGGGCATGGCCATGCCCGGAGCACAGGCGCTCACGAGGATGCCGGTCAGCGTGTCGTTCATGTCCTTCCTGCTGTGGGCCATGTACAGCTCCTCCAGCTGCCCGCTTATGGAGGCCATGTTCGGCTCACTCAGCCTGCAGGCAGGAGTAAAGACAGAGAGGCAGCGACATTTCACATTAGGAAGTACTTTTTAGGTCAATTTAAAAAAAAGGAAAAGCTATCAATGCTGCCAATGTCCACGTCCTGCTTTATGTATATCCTGCCTCACAAACAATCCTTACCTTGCCCCAGTAACCCATCCTATGCTACGCAGGACAGTCCTCTGGAGCCCTGTGATACTGTAACTGCCATCTTCCCAGCTGGAATACAGCCACAGTGAGGGACACACAGAATCCCCCTTAAGACCAGAGATGGAGCTATGGATGCTGCATGAATGCCCTGGCCCAATGCCCCAGGGAACGATCCTTGCACGTCAGTATGTGCCACTGGGAAAAATCCCAACTCCCCATTTTTCTGCTGACATAAAAATCTTGCACTCCTGCCCTGGCCAGTTTTGCTCAGTGGTTAGAGTGTTGGCCCACAGACTGAAGAGTTCCGGGTTCAATTTGGGCCAAGGGCGTGACCTCGGTTGCAGGTTCATCTCCAGCCCTAGTCTGGGTGCATGTGATCCGACGTGTCTCTCTCACACCAATGTTCCCCCCCCCCCCCACTTCCACGTTCTCTGAAAAGCAATAGAAAAAATATCCTTGGGTAATGACTTAAAAATCTTGCGCTCCTGAGCACAGAGGAAAGGCATCCAGCTTCCAGGGTGGGAGGGAAGGATGCACATGCACACAGAAGCTATGCGTTGCACCTGTGCTCACCCTGAACATTAGAAAAAATTTTAAAAACAATGGGGGGGGGGGTTGACCACAAGGGGTAGCAGGAGAGCTGTGTGGTGCTGGGCCAGGTCCATCTTGACTGTGGATGACGCTACAGAGCTGCACACACGTGGACAGGGTGAAGGAGCTCCGGGATGGAGGACCACGCTCCTGACCAGAGGGCCACCTTGGGCCTCTCTGCAGGGAGGAGGGCCAGTCCTGCTGTCCCTGCTTCTGGGTGGTCTCAAAATAACTACGTGGGTACCTGCGTGGCTTTCAAGCTCTGAAGGGCTCAATGTACCAAAGAGAAAAGGTGGGCATCCTGCTCGTCCGGGTCTGGGTCTGGCTGCATCAAGACGAGAACAGAAAGGAGCCAATCAGCTGCCACAGCCCCGCCCCTTCATTGTGTTTTAATTCCTGGACAGTCTCTATATTTTTGGAGAGCAGACCATTTCTTTAAATGACAACGTAACAGGGTTCGGAAGTTACCTGTTAATTAGACCTTGGACATGCTTCCTTAGCCTCTCCCTCTCTTCTCTCTTCTGAGCGTCCACTGTCTCCTCAGTGCGCCGCACGTGAGGGGGGATGTACTTTTCACCAAGACTCTGCTGAAAAGGACAGAAATAAATTACAAAACTCCATACTGTGGGCTTACCATTTGTGGTGATGTCAATACTTTTCCCCATCCTGTTTTCCCCTGTTGTTCTTTGACCAGGCTGTGTCCCTCTGGGATCTCACAACACAGTACTACATTCTACACTTTGCCCAGCTTTAATTTCCGGGGCTATGGCACAGTGGCACATAAACACCAAATGTACCACCAGTTTTTGGAGGGAAAGTGTCCTAAAATAATATCAAACTTGTTGAAAACTAGTATCTAAATTTACATGCTAAAGTCAAAATCAATCCACTGCTCACTATCTCCTAGATTATCAACTATGAGGATTACAAATCGTGATCACTGACCAACACTCCCTGGACACCTGAGTGACAGGTCTTTAGGAAGCACTGGTAAGCGTGACCCTTGCTGTGAGTTTAAACCTGGTTGGAGAAAGCACACCGATGGACATGGAGACAGTCACTCTTGAAACACCCTTATTTCACACTGCATGTCAATTACCTCAACAGGCTGTGGCAGAAAACTAGGAAGAGTCAAAGACAATGTTCTAAGAGGAACTGCAGCAATAAAGAATTGCTCACAAAGTAATAGGTACAAAGGAACCAGGAAGAGAAGAGAAGGCGGCTCCTTTACCAAAGATGGGAAGAGTCCCTGAGACGCCCGGCATGGACAGGTAAACACCACAGCGAGAAAGTGAGCAAAGGCTTTGCAAGCAGGGTAACAGACTTAGGGGCAGGTGATAAAATACAGCAGCCCCCGTTTTCTGCAGGGGACCCAATCCAAGCCCCATGGATGCCTGAAACTGCAGGCAGTACTAACCTTCACACACAGACCTTGTCACTTAAAGGAAGCACTTTATGGCTTCTTTTTGGCAGATCCAAATTGCCAGCATCACTACACTTACGCTTTGGGGCCATTATAAGTGAAGTAAGAGCTATCTGAACACAAGCAATGCAGAGCAATGCAATGACAACTGATCTGAAAACAGACATTAAGGCTGCTTAGTGACTCAAGGGCCGGTAGCAAAAAATAAATAAAAAATCAGTGATTCCTGGACAGAGCAGGACAGCATGAGATTTCATCACGCTTCTCAGGACATCGTGTCACTGAAACTCATGAACTGTTTCTTCCTGTAACTTTTCATTTATTTATCTTTGGACCACGGTTGACAACAGGTGACAATCCACAGAAAGAAAAACCGTGGATAAGGGGGACCACAGTAATGACAAGAAAACAAGCAATTCCATTGGCTGCCTTCAAGGTGCCTGTTGGGTGAAGCTGGTTTGAAGTGCGGGGGAGCCCGTGCAGGCCTGGACCGCTGTGTCCTGTCCTGGGCTGTAAACTTGATCTTCAACGTGAGACTATCCAAGTGAGTGTTGCAGACTAGCTTAGCATTTTAGACTCCCTCCAGCCCTGGCCAGTGTTGCTTAGTGGTCAGAGCATAGGCCAGAGCACCTAAGGGTCATGGGTTCAATTCCCGGTCAAGGGCATGTACCTGTGTTGCCCTGGTTAAGACGAGTGCAGGAGGCAACCAATGGACGTCTCTCTCTCACACTGACTTCTCTCTCTCTCTCTCCCCCTCCTTCCCTTCCATTATCTCTAAAAAAAAAAAAAAAAAAAAAAATCAATGGAAAAAATATCCTTGAGGGTGAGGATTAGAAGAAAAAAAAAAAAAAAAGACTCCAGGGGCAGTCCGACAGGAAAAGGCCTAGGCGAGGAAAGGGGGGTCAGGAACAAAGTAGGGGGGGTCACAGTCAGGTTTGGAGACTGAGGCAGTAAACACCGAATGGAGACGTCCCCTTAGGACAACCGGCAGGGGTGGCCGTTTAGGCCGTGGGATGAAAGGCCTCTGGAGAGGTCTTCCCTCCTTAACTCTTCATCATGGAAACTTAAAAACATAAAAGTAGACAGAATAACCCACTTACCCACACTCCGCTCAAACACAAACACATCAACGGCAACCCCGTGCCCCACGTTCGGTCCTCGTCATTATTTCGAGGGGCGCCCCAGAGGGCTGAGGCTGCCCCCACAACGCCGGACCCCCGTACCTGGTCCGCTGCGGCAACAGCCGCCGCCGGGGAATTTTCACTCCCTTCCGCGTCCTCCGCAAAACGGACTCTCCGGTTCCTCCCCTTCTCCTTCGCCCTCCCGCCGGCTGGTTCTTCTTCCCGCTTGTCCTCCAGCGCCTCCTGCTCCTGCTCGCTCCGCGCTCCGGCCTCCTGCTCGTCCAGGTCCTCCTGCTCCCCGCTCCCATCCTCGGCGTCGCTGTCCCCGTCGCTCTCGCTGTCCCCGTCGCTCTCCGCCTCCCCGCCGCTGTCCCCGCCGCTGTCCCCGTCGGCCTCGCTGTCCCCGCCGCTGTCGTACAGGCCGCTGCCAGCCCCCGACCCGAGGGCGCCCAGGATGTAGTCGAGCCCGTCGCGGGCGAAGCTGAGCGGCACGGCGCTGGCGTCGCCCCGCCTCCGGCGCTTGCTGAGGCCCAGGCGGCGCTCCAGCTTGCGGATCTCGCGGTCCTCCTCCTCGTTGGCCGCCAGCAGCGCCCGTTTCCGCGCGGCGTGGGCGGCGGCGGCGGGCCTCGTGCCCCCGCGGGCGGCCCTGGCTGGGGGGCGGGCCGGGGCGGCCTCGGCGGGGGCCGCGGGAGGCGGCGGGGCCCGGGGAGGCGGCGGGGCCTGGGGCTCCCGCCCGCCGCGCCCCTCGGCGCCCTCCGCCCGCGGCCCGCCCGCCGCGCCGGCGCCTTCGCCCGGGCCCTGCGCGGGGCCTGCCGTCCTCCGCAGCCGGCGCGCCTTCCGCAGCTGCCGCTTCTCCTTCCTCAGCTCCCTGCGGCTCTTCCTCCCGCCGGGGCGCGCGGCGCGCCGCTCCGCCCGCGGCCCCTCGCGGCCGCCGGGGGGCTGACCCTCCGAGGTCGCCTGCACGAACTCCGCCACCGCGAGCTTCAGCCGCTTCAGGGCCCCCGCCCCGCCGCCCCCAGGCCCGCGCCCGCCTCCCCACTTCCCGCGAACCGGGCGCCGCCGGCAGCCGCCCCGGCCCGAGGCTCCCGAGCCCGTGGACGCCGCCATCTTCCGGATGCACCGACGCTGACTTCCGGCAGAGGCGGGACTTCCGGGCGGAGCGCGGCGCTCCGCGCAGGACGGAGCAGCGTCCCCTGCCGGCGGGAGGGCGGTGGCGCAGGGGGCCGCGCAGCCGCAATGCGTCCGCGCTCAGAAGGCGGCGCGCGGGCGTCGGGGGTGGAGCGCAGAGCTCCGCGCGCCCCTAAAGCCTAAAAACCCCGCGGGTCACGGCAAAGAGGCCCCTTCGCGACCTGCCACGGAAGGAGCCGTGCTCCTCGGCAGGGCGTGAGTCTTCGCGCGCGAGCGCATTTCCCGGCGCGAGCCTCCCCTAGGAAGATGCGTGGTGTGGTTCCTGCGCGCATCCACCAGTAATTACGGGGAATTTCCTGCTCCGCCGGCGGGTCTGAGCCCCGATTCCGCTCAGCCTCCGGCCTTGGGGTCTCCTGCGGGGGGTAGGGGGGGTGCACCGTGCATTCCGCCGGGGAACCAGTGTCCCCAGATCCGTGCCTGTGGGAAGCAGGGCCTCTGCGGACCTAATCAGAGCCGGGAGGCCCCGGACGGGGCGGGTCCTGGCGGCAGGGACACGCATCCTCTAATAGGGGACCTGGGGCCACGCCCGGGGAGAGGGTCGTGTGGCCTGGGACGCGGCGCTGGGGGGCGATCTCCACGCCGAGGAACCAGGGACAGCTGGGCACCTGCAGGCGCCCGGGGAGGCCTGGCCCGGTTTTCTCTTGCACCCCCAGAAGGAGCCCATCCTACCTGCACCCTGATTTCTGGCAGCGAGTGTTTCAGAGGCTGAGGTGGGAGCCCCCGAGGCTGAACGAGCTTTAGTGTGGAGAGTTCTGGTCACTGTCCACCTGCTCTGGTCACTGTCCACCTGCCCGGCCCCTGGAGAGAATCGGCGGGGCAGGAAGGGGTGCCCACTGCAGCCTCCAGTCTGGGGGTGCGGGAGTGCGGGGGGCACTGGCCCGCTCCTGCCTGCGCGGGTGCCTCCCATCCCATGCCCTGGCTGCTGTGGCCCTGGCTGGCTTCTGCCCAGGAGTCCTGGGGACCAGTGTGCGGGGCTGCGCAAGGGAGAGGCAAGAGCAGGGTGACCAAGCCCCCGCCTGCTCTGTCCCCCCCTCCAGTGCCGCAGGTACTCAGCAGCCTTGCCACCCCCCGCCCAAGTCTCTGCAGGGTCCGGCTTCTGTCGTTACACCCTGGGGCCCATGCCTCTCTCATTCAGTGATTTCTCTCCTGCTAATTGAGCAGAGGGCATCAGTCACCCTCACTGCCACCCCACGTAACAGGAGCCAAAGGAACGAAGTCCATGGATTCCCACAGAGTGCTTAGAAGGGCCTGTCACACAGTAGCTGCTCAGTAAATATCAGCACCTTCCCCAGGCCCCCAACCCAAAGTCCCCCCCCCCCAGCCCCTCCCCAGGCATTCAGGGCAGTTGGTGGACAGGACGTTCTGTTTCTCTGGTCCTGGTGAAAGGGCTGGTTGCAAACATAAAGCAGTCCACCACTGTGTGTGCAACAGGGCCAGCGGTAGGGCCAGAACGCCGGTGCATCCCTGCGCGAGTGTGCGTGTGTGCCTGCGTGTGTCTGTGCGTGCAGGAAATGGGTTGGAGAGGTGGCCAGGGCCAGGGCGGAAGGTCTGGCGATTTGCACTTTATTTCATGCTTATTCTGGGAGCACTGGGAACCTGAGAAGTGTTTTAGGTGGACAAGTGGGTAAGAGTGTGGAGGGCAGTGGCCTACATCGATCTGCGTTTGGAAAAGATCTCCCTGCTGGGTGCAGGACTGACCCAGGCGGGGCAGAATTGACGGGCAGACCAAAGGCTGTGGCCTAAGACACTTGTCCCCCGGCCTGGAAAAAACTGTCCGTTGGGGCTTCGTCTGATGGCTCTTTAAAAATAATAGCGTGAATGATCTATTAAGAGTAATATAATATACAATTTAAAGCGTAACCTTGAACTCAGTGTCTTAGTCTGTTCGGGCTGCTGTAACAGACTGTGAGGCTTAAACAGCGGACATTCATTTCCCACTGTCTGGAAGCTGAAGTCCGAGACCAAGCTCCCTGCAGATTCCGTCTGGCGAGGACCCTCATCCTAGTTCACAGATGGAGTCTTCTCGCTGGGTCCTCTCGTGGTGGAAGGGGGGGGAGCTTTCTGGGGTCCCTTCTACATGGGCACTAACCCCATCCATGATGCCTTTGCCCCCATGACCTAGTCACCTTCCAAAGTCCCCACCTCCTGAAACCATCACCTTGGGCATTAAGATTCAACAAATGTCCCTGGCCAGTGTGGCTCAGAAGTTCGAGCATCAGCCAGTGCACCCAAGGGTCACTGGTTTGACTCCCAGTCAAGAGCATGTACCTGGGTTGCAGGTTCCATCCGCAGCCCCAGATGGGGCAGGTGTGTAGGAGGCAACCAATCAATGTCTCTCTCTCACATTGATGTCTCTCTTTCCTCCCCACTCCCTTCCTCTCTCTCTAAAAAAATCAATGGGAAAAAATAGATTCAACATATGAATTTGGGGGACACAGCATTCAGCCCCCAGCATTCAGCCCATAACACTTGGGTTTACAAACTTTTAAAAGATTTAAATGTATCAGTTTATTGTTTAGTAACAAGATTTTTTTTTCTGACACAAAAATTATCTGACTTGTCATGAAAAATGGAAATATTATAGTTATCTATGTAACGTAGAGAGGGGAAGTCCTCCATATGATCTTCCTTCCAGGAACACCAGGGCCTCTGGATGTGTGATGCAGACACTAACCTCGTTACTGTTACTTTTTACCAAAATCAGTTACATTGTTTGGTTTCCCTTTTGCTCTGGGTGGTAGTGCTTAGTTAGGTCTCCTTCCACATCCTAGTGTGATCCTGCAGCAGCCTTGCTGGAGGCCTGTTAGGAAGGCTGCATTTCAGGGGGCCCCCCAGACCCCCAGTCAGGATCTGCATGGAAGAGCCTCCCAGGTGACTGGGGCAAGTTGACATCTGAGCATCACTGCTTCCAGACCCCTCACTCTTTTCAAGGGCTTTATGGGCGTAATTTATGTAACCAATCTGCTAAGGGTATTTGTTTCCTTTATAAAATGTATATATTTTTTGCAGTATTAAAACATGCTAGAGCCAGCATCCCTGTGTGTGTGTGTGTGTGTGTGTGTGTGTGTGTGTGTGTATCCCTGTGTGTGCGTGTGTGAGTTTGCAGGACATGCCTGTGTTTCGCAGGCTAGCATCCTAGAAATTGCTTAAGGAAACTGTACAAATATATATTTTTAATTAACAGGTAATTCCAAATTTCCAACCCCCTCTGTGCCAGTTCATCCTCAAATTGGGAGTGAGTGCCTGTCACCACCCCCCTTCATTGACTGTCTCTGGGTTTTCGTCTTTGCCCATCTGCTAGGAGAAAGGCCAGCACAGAGCTGCCCTTTGGGGGGCGGGGGGGGGGGCTGGGCTGCAAGGTCATCCAAACCCCCTTCTTCAACTCCCTTCACCGAGCTGCAACCCAGCCATCTTCCCTCGCATCCACCCCGCCCACCCTGGCAGAGAACATTCGGTCAGACCCTGGGTGCTGCCCAGTCTCTTCTTCCGTCCTTCTGACCACGGTCCGGTGCGGCCCCTCCTGTCGGTGCCTCCAGCCCACTCGCTGTCAGTGCTCACTCTGGCCTACGCCTGTCCTCACCGCTCCCCCGCCTGAGATGCTTCCGTGGCTCCCTGGACCCTGCAGAGCCAAGTCCGCAGCCTCTCCTGGGACTCGAGACCCCTCCACAGGCACTTCAGCCTGTCCCCCTCCCCGTGGACCCTGGATTTGGCAGGAGGGACAGGCCTCACGCTCCCTGACTTCTCACCCGCCCTCTGGCTGAAACACTCTCCCCTCTTGGGCTTGACCAACCCCTCATTTGCTCAGAGACACTTCCCCTGCCTCCGGGATCACCTCTGTCTCCCACATCTGACTTTGCGTCTGCCCCGGGAAGAGCTCAGCTTCTGTCCCGTCAGCTTCCTGCAGCACGTTTCTGCCCCCAGGGCCCAATTCCTGGCGTGAAGTAGGCACCCAGGTGTTTGCAGAATGAAAGAGGTCACCCTGGGGCAGCAGTGAGGTTCAGAGCCCCATGTCCTCCGTCTGTGCCTCCCAGAGTGTGCTTATCGACGGAGCAGCTGAGCCAAGAGCCGCACGGTCCAGGCGGAGCTCGGACAGCTCTCACCTCCAGCAACCTGTCCGGTGAGGACGGTTCTGTGGGAGAGGCTTCCGGTGAGAAGCTTGGCCTTTGGCGGAGCTTGTCGCCAGGCCCTCGAGCCGGTTGTTTATCAGACAGGAGCTGTCGGCAGCTCAGCATTTGACCTTGTCCACCAGATGACTAAAGAGATGCCGCCGGGTCGTAGACCTGTGTTGACATCTCTTGCCCGGTAAAGACAAGTTAAAAAAAAAAAGTCATAGTTCTATGTTGTGATTTTCAGTATTTTTAGTTTACAAACCAACTGTTTATCACATTAAGACACTGATCTATAAATAAATTTGAAAGGAGTGATTCGTCTGGGCCTCTGTGGGCCCCCAGTTGAGGCAATGATCTGTAAATAGATTCGTCTGTGTCATCGATCCCCCTTTTATTAATGGCGTGGCTTTCACTGTGGCTATCCATCTCTTTCCCGATTACCCAAGTCCCTGCAGAACCTTTGTCCCGGGGCGCAGGCCCGCCGGTCAGCTCTCCCGCGTCCGAGCAACATGAAGTCTCATCTCTGGCTCCAGCTCAGCGGCACTATTGATTTTCATTAGCCTTCCTGTTCCTTTCCCCCGTTTTCAGTGCCTTTGTCCGTGAGGGAGAGATGCTGCTCCCATTTGCCTTGTATGTCAGCTAAATGCTCTAACCAACTGAGCTCCCTGGCCAGGGCCTCTGAGTTACTATTATTATTATTTTATATGTTATTGACTTCAGAGAGAGAAAGGGAGAGGGAGAGAGAGAGACAGACACATCGATGATGAGAGTCATGGATCGGCTGCCTCTTGCTCGCCCCCTGCTGGGGACCAACCCCAGGCATGTGCCCTGAGTGCGAATCGAACCCTGATCTCCTGGTTCACAGGTGGACGCTCAACCACTGAGCCACCCCGGGGGGCTCCAAGTTATTTTTGAAAAAGAGATTCGCATGTTCTAGATGGCAGCATCCCAGGCACTGGTATTTAGGTAGCAAGAGTGCAGTCGTGTCTTAAGTGTTCAGCACCCTCATTTCTATCCCTGTCCTCACGAAGTACAGCTTCATCTTCCCACCTCATAGGATTGCCAAGAGGCCAACGGCAACTGGAAATTTAAATACCCAAGAAGGCGTGGCCAGCCTGCTCAGGGGTTTGAGCATCGACCCATGAACCTGGAGGTCGCCGGTTCGATTCCCGATCCGGGCACGTGCCTGAGTTGTGGGCTCGATCCCCAGTAGGGGGCCTGCAGGAGGCAGCCGATCAACGACTCTCTCATTGTTGGTGTTTCTCTCTCTCTCTTCCTTCCTCTCTCTGAAATCAATAAAAACATATTAAAAAAAAAACAAAAAAACCAACAAGAGCCATCATTCTGTTCCACTAGGGGGGTCATAGCTGACACTTACTGAGCAACAGGTTGGAGCCCAGCACTGAACCCTTTGAAGGCTTGATAAGGAATATCTAAGGGCACGAAAGAACTGAGGGAGCCTGCTGGACATGTACACCGATGGGCCCCCCAAATAATCAAGTACGTCCATCCATTAAGGGCACGTGCTTAGTGTTGTTCAATCAGAGGCCAGCGTTAGTCTGACGACTGTCCCGACGCCGGCTGACTGACAGCTTCCTGTGCCTCTGACACCAGCTGACCCGTGGATTTGGTTGCTTCTCGAGGCCTCTGGGAGCATCATGGGTTCCGCCTTCTCGGGATGAAGGAGGACCTCCCGCTTACTTAATTTTAGAGGCCTTGCCGGCAGATGGGCCAGGAACGTCTGGGCATAAGGGCTGTGCAAACCGGAGCCGTCCTCGCACAATGAGACGTGGGATTCGATGTCAGAGGGCCATCCCTGCCCGCGCTGGTTTTCTCAGAGACATCATGATAAAGGCAAAGGTCCATTAAAAGCTTTGGATCTATATCGAGATCGTAAAATCTCGCCCAGAGACAGTTCCTGTCCGGGGATTCGTATGCCAGAAATTGATCCATAAGTGCTGCACAAAGGTAGTTTGTCGCATTTCCCACCAGCGGCTCTGTTAAGTACAAGCCAACGCCCGCTGGTCAAACGCTGGAGCGCTCCTGTCATTCCAGCGTCAAACACACGACTTACCCAAATAGAGGAATCTGCTTTCTGTTATTTTCTTGGGAAAATTAATGGAGAAATGTTAGACTTGCGTTATTTCTCAGGGTAAAGTCCTGACAAGAACTGCTGTTCCAGCCCGGCCGGCGTGGCTCAGCGGTTGAGCGTCGACCTAGGATCCCCGAGATCCTGGTTGGATTCCTGGTCGGGGCACAGGCCCCGGTTGTGGCTGGATCCCCAGTCGGGGGCGTGCAGGAGGCAGCCGGTCAATGACTTCCTCTCTCTCCCTCTCCCTTGCTCTCTCTGAAATCAATAAGAACATATTTTTTTAAAAAATGGTCTACGCCAACCCCAGTCAGGTGCCCTTCCCCACCCCCACCCCCGGACGTTGGAGGCTTTCTCTCGAGTTGCTAGGTTGAGACTTGATGTCATAATACCTCAGTGATGTAATCAGATAAATGCATTTTCACGGTAGAAGCCAGCTGTTGCCCACCGGCCGGGAAGAAGACGAAACAGGCAAAAGTGTCTTGGTATCAGTGTCCGCTCTTGACAACCTGCCCGAATTCACCCTGAGTGACCGGCCTGTACAGGTTTCCGTGGCGCTCGCGTGGCAGGTGGGTCAAACTAGCGCCAACCAGCGTCCCCAAGTGAGGGGACTTTCAGAGTCATGCCCCATCTCGCCACCAGGAAGGATCACTTTGGCAACAGGAAGATTAATCACACATTTCACAAAGGAGACTCGAAGTTCGGGGACGTGAGACCCTGATTTACAACGGCCTCCTGCCTTGTGTATTTTTAAACCGCATTATTTAAAACACAGCTAATTGAAAGCTAGCGTTTAGGCACCGTTTGATTGTTGCTAAAGATTTCTCCATGCTAATAAGGAAATTATATTATCCCAGGTCACGATCCAACCTCCAATATGATTGCTTATCGGGTGAGAGATAATTGGTTTTCTTTTGGGCAGTTACTGTTTGTCTTTTTTTTGTCTTTCTCAAATGTAGTTTAAATGTTGCAGAAGCAACATAAGAAAGTTTGGCTTTGTCGGTGTGGCTCAGCAGTTGAGCGTCGACCTAGGACCCAGGAGATCGCGGTTCGATTCCCGGTCAGGGCACAGGCCCGGGTTGTGGGCTCGACCCCCAGCAGGGGGCGAGCAGGAGGCAGCCGATCAGTGACTCTCATCATTGATGTTTCTCTCTCTCCCTCTCCCTTCCTCTCTCTGAAATCAATAAAGATACATTTTTTAAAAAAGAAAAAAAAAAAAAGATAGTTTGTAGCTGGGTGAACATGAAATACAAGTATCTTTAAAGGAGCCCTTTCTGGATTAAGCAAAAAAGCAAAAAGGAAACAACCGATAGACACAGACGACAGTGTGGCGATTACCAGATGGAAAGGGGGTGGGTGGGGGGAATAAATGGTGATGGAAGGAGACGTGACTGGGGGTGGGGAACACACATATACTATACAGATGACGATTATAGAATTGCACACCTGAAACCTATATAAATTTATCAACCAATGTCACCCCAATACATTTTTAAAAAATTTAATTAAATTAAAAAAAATTAAAAATAAAGGGGCCCTTTCCACCTGCAAAGGACCATTTAGATCGTAGCAAATGTCTCACCTGGTGGTGGGGGTGCTGTTGATAACGGGGGAGGCTGTGCGTGTGTGTGTGTGGGGGGGACATATGGGACTCGTACCTTCCTTTCAATTTTATTGTAAACCTAGAACTACTCTAAAAAGGTAGAGTCATTAAAAAAAAAAAAAAAAAAAAAAGCTTAGCCTAGACAATGGCTATTGGAGAGGAATAGCTTAGAAAATTAAGTTTTTACATCCTTTGAGCTTCATTAACCCCTTTTCAGGAAATGGCACACGCAGAGGATCTTACTCCAATCTCCCCCCCACAGAAAACTCTTAGACCTGATGGTACTTGTACATTTTGTTGATAAAGGCCCGTGGCTCACTGCGCTTCTGGACGCTTTGCCACGGATGCGCTGTGGCCGCCGCAGAGCTGGCTGACCCGATGCTCCTTCGGGGTGGGCCCCAGCACGTGTGGCTCTCTGCCAACCCCCCCCCCCCCCCCCGTTCTCTGGTTCACGTCCTTGAATAAACTCCCTGGGAAGCGGAAGGAGAAAACCAGAAGCAAACCCTGCGTATGTGCATATCTGAAAGTGACTCTATTCTACGCCCCCACTTGGCTGGCGATGTGGCCGGGGACACAATTTTAGGTTTGCCCTGGTTGGTGTGGCTTGGTGGTTAGACTTCGGCCTGCGCCCCAAAGGGTCTCTGATTCGATTCCCGGTCAAGGGCACGTACCCGGGTTGCAGGTTCGATCCCCAGCCCTTGTCAGGGCGAGTTCGGGAGGTAACTCGTCTCAGTGTGTTTCTCTCACATCAACGTCTCTCTCTCCCTCCCTCCCTTCCACTCTCTCTAAAAAAATCAATGGAAAAAAATATCCTCCGGTGAGCATTTACAAAAAATAATAATAAATTTTAAAATAAAAAAAAGAATTTCAGGTTCAACATAATTCCCCCCCCCCAAACTTTGAAGGTGCTTCATTATTTTCCGGCATCTAGTGTCGTTTATGGAAAATCAGCTGCGAACCTAACGCTTGTCCCTTTCTGTGTTCGGAAGAGATGAAGGCCTTTCCCGTTTATTGTGCTGAGAACTTTATTTGCTATTTTCACTGTATTTTAATTTATACTGATACACAAACATGCAGGTAGAGATGGAGGAGGATCATTCGGTCGTCGTGGAGACAGGACATTTTACTTACAACCCCCCCAACCATATCCCTTACGACCAACCCCCCAGTCGCCCTTGCTGGCCGGGCTCCGGGGGAATGTTGGCTGGTGTGTCAGTGGCGTGTGGTGGCCTGTGGCTCCCCGGTGGTCAGGCAGTCACTGTGCGATGGCCCACGGAGGGGCCGCGTCCTCTGCGGAGCTGGGCTGGAGCCCGCCCTTGGGAAGCGGGGCGAGGTGGCCGAGTCCACGCCTCCCTGTCCAGGTCCTCGGGTGGGAGACACGGGCGTGTCCGCCTGCCACGGCCTCCTGGTGGGTCTCGTATCTATAGTCAGACCTGTTCTTTCTTTCTTTCTTTTTTTCTTCTTTCTTTCTTTCCTTCCTTCCTTCCTTCCTTCCTTCCTTCCTTCCTTCCTTCCTTCCTTCCTTCCTTCCTTCCTTCCTCCCTCCCTCCCTCCCTCCTTTCTTTCTCTTTCTTTCTTTCTTTCTTTTCTTTTTCTTTCTTTCTTTCTTTCTTTCTTCCTTCCTTCCTTCCTCTTCCTTCCTTCCTTCCTTCCTTCCTTCCTTCCTTCCTTCCTTCCTTCCTTCCTTCCTTCCCTCCCTCCCTCCCTCCCTCCTTTCTTTCTCTTTCTTTCTTTCTTTCTTTCTTTCTTTCTTTCTTTCTTTCTTTCTTTCTTTCTTTCTTTCTTTCTTCCTCTCCTCCCTCCCTCCCTCCCTCCCTCCCTCCTTTCCCTTTCTTTCTTTCTTTCTTTCTTTCTTTCTTTTCTTTCTTTCTTTCTTTCTTTCTTTTTCTTTTCTTTCTTTCTTTCTTTCTTTCTTTCTTTCTTTCTTTCTTTCTTTCTTTCTTTCTTTCTTTCTTTCTTTCTTTCTTTCTTTCTTTCTTTCTTTCTTTCTTTCTTTCTTTCTTTCTTTCTTTCTTTCTTTCTTTCTTTCTTTCTTTCTTTCTTTCTTTCTTTCTTTCTTTCTTTCTTTCTTTCTTTCTTTCTTTCTTTCTTTCTTTCTTTCTTTCTTTCTTGATATTTTTCCCGTTGCTTTGCAGAGAGAGTGGAAGGGACAGAGAGATCGACATGAGAGACACATAGATCAGTTGCCCCCCGACCGGGACTGGGATTCGAGCCTGCAGCCGAGGTACATGCCCTTGACTGGAATCGAACCCGAGACCCTTCCGTCTGAAGGCTGACCCTCTAACCACTGAGCCAAACCGGCCAGGGCTGTTCATGTTTGTTCCTTTTTTCATAAAACATATAACTTGGTCCATTTTGCAGCAAGGACACCCGCTCAGCCCCCTGGGGCTGCAGAATAGCTGACGACGAGGTTGCCTCGTGAGTCTGCACCTGTCCCTCCGGGCAGCAGGGCGGCCACTGGCCTTCGCGAGCTGCTCCCTCCCGCCCGGTGCCCAATCTTCTCCGGTTGGCCGTTAACACCAGGCTCTTCCCCGAGAACCAGGCTGCCGATGGTTAATATCTCCAAGCCCCACGATGTAAACCTGTCAGGGGGAGTCGTCGGCTGCTTTACGGCGAGGCCTTTTTGAGCCATAGGTTAATATATTAATGAAGACGGCGGCCGCTCCCCTACATTAAATAACGGCCGTGAATGATGGGGAGAGAAGCCCCCCGCGTCCCCCCGGCCGGGAGAGATTGATGAGAATGGATTACTCTGCCAGGAAAACGTGAAAATATTACAACCTTTTATTCCCCCGCAGCTCGGACGGGTGTGTACTCATTTCTACGTTATTACAGAAAAACCCCGCTCGCCGCGACGCTGAGCTACAAACACACTAAGTCATCACGTTAATTATATCGAAAGGGAACGCTGGGATCCTGTGGCTAATTCAGCTTAAACTTGGCCTCTTCAGCTCGCCCAATATTTTATTTCTAGTCGGGTCGTATGAGTCAACGGGGCAAGAGCGGCTGTATGTATTTATCTCACTCGTTTATTTTGGCCGCGTAGTAAATTATGATGGAATTATAATAATTCCTCCGTTTGTATACATCTCACAATCCCACGCAAACTCGACCTTTGAAAACGCGGTGGAAGCGCGACATAAATATGAACGCGGCCCACGGCCGCCCCCTCTACTTTCCCAGGGGGTGTAAGTGGCTCGGCATATTCCGGGTTCTGTGTTTTTCTCGGAAACATTCCCATTTCGTGTTTTTTTGTTGTTGTGAATCCTTAGCTGAGGACAGTTTTCCCATTGATTTTTAGAGAGAGTGGAAGGGACGGAGGGGGAGAGAGAGAGAGAAACCTACGGATGTGAGAGAGACACTCGATGGGTTGCCTCCCACCTTTGCCCCGACCGGGAACCGGACCTGTGACCCTCGGGTGCTGTGCGCAGGCTGACGCTCTAACCACAGAGCCCACCCGCCGGGGCTCCCATTTAGTATTTTGTCTGTGGCATCACCTCTAGGTGCAAGCACGTGTCTTTCCTGCGTTCCTCTCGCTCACCCCTGTCCTCCTGCCCTGGTGAGGACCTGCCGCAGGACGGGAGAGGCTCAGTCCCGGGCGAGCCTCTCCCCAGGAGGCCCCCGGGGTCAGACTCATTCACTCGGTACATCTGTCACCGTCCAGGCTCCTGCCCTGAGCCCCGCAGGTTCCGAGAGTCAGTTTCAGCAGAGGACCTGGCGCAAATCCGTCCGGGCGCAGGTCACGGCGGCCACGTTCAAGAAGGTGGCGCCGGAAACAGACTGTGGGTCTATTTAACGCACAGGGAGAAGGTCACGGGACAGGCGGTCAGTTCCCAGGAGGCGGGCTCCCCGGGAGGGAAGCCACGGTGCCAAGGCGGGGGGCGTCCTGCGCAGGAGCAGCGCTGCCTCCAGCCCCCCGGTGCCCAGGCCCACTCACGGCCGCCTCCGTGCCTGGGTGCCCGGGGCTGTGCTGACCTGGGGTTCACTGCGAGTGGCCAGCGCGTGGGCAGGGCCTGGGCAGCTCACCCCAAGCCTTTGCTGAACCCCTGGCCGATGAATGGTTTCATTATTTAGATATATAGGGTCCCCCCGCATGCAGACACACTTTGAATGGGTTTAAAGTCTGTGTTTGTGCTTCAACTGCATTTTCAAACTTCCAGTGGCATTTTTGGATCAGTTGCCTTTGTTCAAAGCTTAGCCTGGCTGGAAAGAAAGAAACATCCATTGAGCGATCAGCTGTTAAAGTGCATATAGGTGTTTGGGGGACACCCTGTATTTTCACATTCAGTTAGATTATAGTTGCCTTTACTGGAAGACTCCTCCATCTCCTCCATCTGGCCTGCGTGATCCGACCAGAAGGATTCATAAGCAGGTGTAGACACAGCGCAGCCCCACACAGACCCCCCCAAACACCCTGAACCCCGAGCTGAGTGGAGGCAGGGAGGCCACACCTGGGCCTCCGCTTCCCGCAGGAGACAGAGGCTGCAGGTCTCCTGCAAGCCGGGGGGAAGCTTATCTTTTCTTACATCAGCTGTTCACTGATTTTACTCTTATACCCTGAAATCTCACCTCCCTAATTTCCGAATCTTCAGGTGAACCTCTCACTCTCTAACAACTCTCCTTTATGCAGAGCAAATAGATGATTTGTGGTCATCAGTGAGACTGCTTTAAACAGGACTCCCGACCTCAGATTGTATCCATCTCAGGCGCTACATTGAATCGCAGGGGAATTACAGAGGAAACCTGTTTTGAAAAACAATAGACTGAGCCTTCTTCCATTTGTTACAATATACAAAGGTAGAGCCCATCGTTTAATTAACCCCGAGTGCCCACCACGCAGCTCAAACATAACCCACCTTGGCTCATTCCCGCTAGAACCACTGAGCACACCACCCAGGGCAAAATACCTTTTTTTTTTTTTTTTTTTACTGTTATAAAATGAAATTATAATTTAAGAGCTCCAATCCATCCCTAACGGTGGTAGATTTTAAGGTAATTAAGTGTCTCTTCGGTAATATATTTGCTATCAACTTATTGCATAAAAGGATTGCTTGTGAATTCAAGATTATTTTTTAGATTTATAGCCCTTTCAGGTGAAAAGGGGGGTTTTCAGAAGCACTTCCGATCTCCAGCGCCTGGCGAATCTTCATCTGCCATCAATAACGCCGCCTGCACAGATCCCGCTCCGCGTAAATCCCACGGAGGGTCCGAACCACACAGTGTGAAGCTCTTCAGGCCACGCAGTGTCTGTGAATGACATCGGGGCAGCGTGTGGGAAACAGCCATCGGGGCCTCTGAATTCTGATGCTCCCGGGACACGGTCTGGTTTTCTAAAGAGACGTGTTTTTATATGCGTGGGCTGTCTTGACCGATGTCTACCAGTGTTTATAGTTTCTTCACAAATTAAATAGTGAAGCTATATTTATTTATTTAAAAGACTTTATTGATTTTTCAGAGAGAGAGAGAGTGAAACATCCATTGGCTGCCTCTTGCACGCCCCCTACTGGAGATCCAGCGGGAAACCCGGGCATGTGCCCTGATCGGGACTCGAACTCGCGACCTCCTGGTGCACCAGGCGATGCCCCACCAACTGAGCCACACAGGCCAGGGCGCCTCTGCCATTTATTGGCTGTGCGACCTTGGGCATGTCATTTAACACTGTATTTTAGTTTGTTCCTCTGTTCAAAAGGTGTGACACCCCTCGTTTACCTCGCTGGGTTACTGTGAACGTAAGAATGGGCAACCCGTGCCTTGTGGACTATAACATACCGCGTAGGGGTAAAACATGATAAAGACTTTGGGTCCAGTCTCGTAAGGACCCTGCTCAGCCAGTGTCTGTTGATGACGCTTCGCTCTTTGGGACAATCGGGGAGGCGGCGGGGCCGTGCGGTGGACACGCGCGGGGCACTCACGCCTCGCAGCCTCAGTTTCCTCTCGGCAGCATCCTCCGTGGATTCCATTAGAAGACATCGCCCTGCGTCCCTGATGAAGGGAAAGCAAAGCTTAGAGATATGTAAGACACAGAGCATCCCCTGTGGTCCCAAAGGGGCCGGCACGCATTCCCGATAGACCCCTGGCTTCTAAACCCAAACCCGGCTCGGCTCGGAGAGACCGAGGCCCGGGAGCGACACCCCTGAGCCCTCGGGGTCCTGCCGGCTGCGGGTGTCAGGACGTTTCACGGACCGTCACTGCCCCCTAGCGGCCCGGCGGCCCAGGAGCAGGACGGGTGCGCGCGGCTTCTTGCAGAGCCAGCAGGCGGGGCCGTGGCAGCTTGAATTTTAGAGAAAAAGGGCGGAGAGGGAGAGGGAGAGAGAAACATGGATGTGAGAGCGAAACATTGATCTGCTGGGCATCGAGCCGGCAACCCGGGCCTGTGCCCTGACCAGGAATTCAACCTGCAGCCTTTTGGTGCCTGGGCTGATGCCCAGCCAACTGAGCCACACGGGCCGGGGCTCACTTGGAGATTTCTTGCCGAGGGGAACAGATAAGGCGTTTCTGTGAGCCTGTCACTGTGACCCCCAAATTCTCGTCTACTGCAAGCCTTTGTGGAGAAGCAGTCTGAGGTCTGTGCCGGGGTCTGGGTAGAGAAATGTGGGAGGCGTGGTGTGGTCCCTGCCCTCGGAGTAGGGACTCGGACAGGAGTCATATGCACAAGAAGAGAAACAGTGACAGCAAGGATTCCTGCTGTGCCAGATGTCATGTCACAACACAAAGCGACTTGAAGGACTCGGGGCATTTTGTTCGTGCGTTTCTGTTTGTCTTGATATTTTGCAGTCCTAGGAACCTTCCAGAAGGCAAACTCTCAGGAGATCAGCAAGCCCCCCCAGGTGGAGTCATGTCTCTGTGCCCCCACCAGGTCACAGTGCTCCAAACCTAAGGTGCCCCAGCCCCAGCCCAGCCCGTGAGCAATTCTCAGCCACGTTCCTGGCGTGGCTCTTCACGTCCTGATGAGGTTTGTTAACAAGTCCCCAAATGTGCCGTGTGAAATCACAAATGATGGCTGGGCATCCCAGAGGCATCTTACGTCTTGCTTTAAAAATAAAAATTTATCTTTATCGTTGAAAGTGTTACAGATATGCCCTTCCCCCCACATTGACCCCCTCCCCCCTCTCCCCCCTCAGGCCTTCACCACCCTATTGTCTGTGTCCCTGGGTTATGCATATGTACATATAAGTTTCTTGATTAATCTCTCTCCACACTCCCCCCTCCCTCCCTTCCCTCTGAGATCCCTCAGTCTGTTCCAGGCTTCTATGTCTCTGGACCTATTTTGTTTATAGGTTTATTTTATTGATTAGATTCCACATATAAGAGAGATCCTGTGATGTTTGTCTTTCGCTGCCTGGCTTATTTCACTCAGCATAATACTCTCCAGGCCCCACCATGCCGTCCCAAAGGGTACGGGATCCTTCTTCTTCACAGCTGCGTAGTATTCCATGGTGTAAATGTCCCACAGCTGTTTTATCCACTCACCTACTGATGGGCACTGGGGCTGTTTCCAGATCTCAGCTGTTGTAAACTGTGCTGCTATGAACATCGGGGTGCATAGATTCTTTCTGATTAGTGTTTCAGGATTCTTAGGATACATTCCCAGAAGTGGGATCATTGGGTCAAAAGGCAGCTTCATTTTTAATTTTTTGAGGACCCTCCCTACAGTTTTCCACAGTGGCTGCCCCAGTCTGCATTCCCACCAGCAGTGCACCAGGCTCCCCTTTCCCCACACCCTCGCCAGCACGTGTCATTTATTGATTTGTTGATGGAGCCATTCTGACAGGTGTGAGGTGATACCTCATTGTGGGTTTAATTTGCATCTCTGATGATTAGCGACCTTGAGCTTTTTCTCACGTGTCTCTTGGCATCTGTGTGTCCTCTTTGGAGAAGTGTCTATTTGGGTCCTTTACATCTTGCTTTTAGCATTTATGTCGTTGGGATTATGGAGCTGACTTCCTGGATAGAGTGATTTTTATGACAGTCACTTGAAAATTGGTTTAAAACTGCTGTAAACGAGGGGCATTAGCGGCAGGATGTCTCCAAGTGCCACCGCTCCGGGGAGGGGCATAAAGGTGACAAGATATTTCTATTGTGTTTTACAAGCTGCCTAGATCCGCCTTCCAGCTCCTTAAGTAACACTTGGCGGAGGCACCTCTTCGAGCCTGTGAGGCTGCAGCCGACCGCTGGGGCTTCTGCTTTCCCACATAGCTCACCGTGGCAGTGGACGTGGGCTGCGTGGAAACCCAGGCCACCACCGTGGCAGTGACCTGCCCCTTGGCAGAAAAGACTCGAGAGGGAGGAACGCTATTCCAGAAAAATTCTCCAAGTGCTTTGTCTGTTGGTGGGGCTTGCAACCCGAGAGCTGATGAAATGGTGTCTGTTCACTTAGATACGTATAGAGACACCCCTCTTGGATAGGTGTCCTCGAATATTGTAAAAATGTCAATTCTTCCCAGCTTAGTTCCAACCAAAGGCCAAGGGGACTGGGAGGGAATGACAAAGGATTCAAAGTTCACCTGGAAAAAGAAACGTTTGAGGGTAACCAGGATGTTCCGGGGAGGCCAAGGGTATACTCTCAGTGGACCCCCCCAAGCCAGCCCTCTGCCCCTCCCGCCTCCACCTCCTTCCTTCTGGGCCATTCTCAGCATGTGGCCTGGGCCCTCAGGGGTTAAATCATGCATGTGGCCAGGCTCGAGTCCCAACTGCCCCCTCCCCAGACATTGCTGACTTTATTTCCCTCAGTGGGCCTGTTTCAGGGCTCTGACAGGAGGCCTGGCAGCCCCAGGGCCGGGGGAGGCCTGGTGAGGCTTTTGTTCCCCCGGGGTGAATTCCCCGAGGTTCCTCCAGGCACTGTCTCCCCCACCAGGGGACCCAGCTCCTTCCCAGCCAGCTCTGCCTCCGTCCGGATAGGTCCCTCTCAGCCCCCTGTGCTGTGGTGGGGCTGGGCACCTCCAGCCTCCCCTCAAGCAAAGGAGAGGAAACTCCCACGCAGAGCCAGCCTCCAAGGTGTGCACAGGCCCACAGAGAAACACGTGCAGGGAGGCATGGCATGGTGTTTAACAGGAATCCAAAACAGAGTGGAAGCAATCTGAATGTCCGTCCACACAGCACTGGCTAAATAGTGTGAAAAGTACCAGCCAGGGGGCTACCAATGAAGCCGTGGAACATAGATCTGTACAGGATCCGGTAAGGCAGCCATATCCTATTAAATAAAAATATCAAGTGGCAAAATAGATCTCAACTGCGTAGTAAAAATGCTTATGCATGTGTAGAAAATTCTGGAGGTGTGGCTAGCAACCCTGACCTCCTCAGTGCTCCCAGAGAGCGGATCTGAGGGTGAGGGGAGAAAGATTAACGTCTTACACCTTCCACCGCTTCCATCTTTTTCCTCCTTAGGAAATGTTAATTAAAAAGCTGGCTTAAAACGGGGAAGTTCAGCATCCACTTTCCAAAGCTCTTAACTCCCTCTCCTGGAGCAGTTTACAAATTGCTTCTCCAATCAGAATATTTTCTCAATCACACAGCTCTGGCTCTGAACTGCTGACTCCCACGACCCAAACAAGACTCGCGTGGATAGATCCAGGGGCACTGGCCCCATCTCTGGCTTTTTCCACAGAGCACGTTTTCAGGGTTCATCCACATTACAGCACGGATCAAATACTTCACTCCTTTTCATGGCTGAGTAATATTCCATGGCACGGATGGAAGGACCACCTATTGTCTATCCATTTACCAGTTGATGGACACCTGGCTGGTTTACACTTTCTGGCTATTATGAATAATGCTGTTATGAACATATTTGTTTCCTAGGGGATATATGTTTTCATTCTCTTGGACACACACATAGGAGCAGAATTGCTGGATCATCTGGAAACTCCATTTAACTATTTGTAGAGCTGCCAAACTTTTCCGTGGTGGCTGCACCATTTTACATTCCCAACAGCGACGTATAAAGGCTCTAATTTCCCCAAATTCTTGTGTGTGTTTTTTGTTTTTAAAAAGAAAGCTGCAGCAGATTTTATTTTATTATTTAATTTATTTAAAAAAAATATATCTTTACTGATTTCAGAGAGAGGAAGGGAGAGGGAGGGAGAGAGAAACGTCAGTGATGAGAGTCATTGATCGGCTGCCTCCTGCACGCCCCCTACTGGGGCAACCCGGGCCTGTGCCCTGACCGGGAATTGAGCCCCCATCTCCTGAATTATAAATTGATGCTCAACTGCTGAGCCACACATGCTGGGCTGTTTTTGTTTGTTTGTTTGTTTGTTTGTTTTTAAATTCTAGCCATACTAGTGGATGTGAAGTGGTGTGTCATGGTGTTTCTGACTTGCATTTCCCTAATGCTTAATGATGTTCACCATCTTTTAAAAAAAATCCTCACCTGAGTATATGTTTTTATTGATTTTGAGAGAGAGAAACATTGATGTGAGAGAGAAACATTGATGTGAGAGAGAAACATTGATTGGTTGACTCCTGTACTCACCCCAACTGGGAATCGAACCCACAACCTAGGTATGTGCCCTGACCAGAAATCAAACCCACCACCTTTCCGCAGGACCAGGAGGGGTTGGCAGCCTCCGTGGAAAGAGGAGGGTGGGAAGTATCTTCAGTGCAGGGTGAAGCCGGGACAGCAAAGGGACCCAGCTGAAGGAGTGGGTCAGGGGCTGGGCAGGTGGTGAATTTCCCTGTCGTGGGGCTGAGATATGGTGGGAGAAATGCTGGGATGGGAGTCAGCAAGCCTGGGTCTTCCAGTCACTGACGGTGTCTCTTTAGAAAAGTCCCTAACTTCCTCTGGGTCTTGGTTGCGATGAGACTAGGAGGTTTCTAACTCCTGGCGTCCCACACCTGCTGCTCCTTTGGTGGCCCCCAGACAGTGTGCTCGTCCGCAGCAAGGCGAGGCTCACTTGACTGATGGTTTCTTTCCCCCGCTTGGACTCATTTGCCTCCTAAATTCTGTGTGTTGAAGTTGGAAGAAAAAAAAAAGAGTTAAGATGGGTAATTTAAGCCAAGAAAGATGGTATGTGATGGAATTCATTATAAGCCAATAAAAATGATTGAAACCAACCCGCCGTAAGTTAATGTGTATTTATGATACCGCCTTTAGAAATTGTGCTAAGTTGTCTCTTAGTTCACCGAACCCAAGGGGTACTGTGCATAATCGCTCGGAAGGCATGACACCCTACGTGAGGGCCAGGGGTAGGTGCTCTCCTAAGACTGGGTGGTGGTTAAAACACAAGAGACTCATTTCTGCTTGGGCCGAGTGACGAGCGGAGTGGAGACGTCAGGCCCTGCCTGTGAGGGCTAATTCCGTGTCAACGTGGCTGGGCCACGGGCACCCAGAGGGCTAATTCCGTGTCAACGTGGCTGGGCCACGGGCACCCAGGCGTCCGGTCTGAAGTTATATGGGGTGTGTGTCTGGGAGGGTGTTTCTCTAGATGAATTAACGTTTGGATCCGTAGACTGAGCAGAACAGATTGCCCTCTCCAGGGGGCAGATCTCATCAAACCATCTGTCCCGGGTCTAAATAGGACAACAGGGGGTGACTATCTTTTTAAAAATATATTTTTATTGATCTCAGAGAGAGGAAGGGAGAGGGAGAGAGAGATAGAAGCATCGATGATGAGAGAGTCACTGATCGGCTGCCTCCTGCATGCCCCCGACTGGGGATGGAGCCCACAGCCTGGGCATGTGCCCTGACTGGGAATTGAACCCTGACCTCCTGGTTCACAGGTCGATGCTCAACCCCTGAGCCACTCCGGCCAGGCTGATTTTATTCTACAGTTAATGAGATAATTGCATTGCAGTGCTTTGAGCAGAAGAGAAAAACTGTATTTTGGGGAGGTTCATGTTTTAGAGGGATGCAGAAAAGAGGGTGCTGGCTGGGGTGAGAGACATAAGGAGGCTGTTCGTCTCTGGCTTGGTTGGGGTGTATTTACACAGTGGCAGGTGGAGGGTACCCAGGGGCTGTAAGACGGGACAGGCCCGAATGCACAGCACTTCTTAATAGGTTCCCATTTTCTAATGTCCCTTTGGTCAAAGCAGGTCACACGTCTAGGCCCAGACTCAAGGGGTGGAAAACAGACTCCACTTCTTGCTGGAGGAGCAAAGCCATAGGCATAGAGGTGAGTGTACAGGGAGGGGTGAGCTTGTGGTCATTTTAGGCCAAAACCTGGGCTAAGTGATGTAGGTACCAAAGGCAGGGTGGGAGAACTGCATGCCCCCGACTGGGGATGGAGCCCACATCCTGGGCATGTGCCCTGACCGGGGAATTGGATCTAAGTACTAAGTACTAAGATCAAGGTGGGAGAACCTCCATAGACAACCTTGTAAAAGAAAAAAGCCCAGTCCAGATGGCTGGCATGTTGGGTTAGGAAACCCAGAAGGGCCACAGGCATCCACCTTCTGAAATAGGTGACTAAATGCCACATATCTTAAAAATCTAATCTGCCTACACTCTGGTTAGAAAGAGATTAACCTGGAAATTATCCAGCTCAGTTCAGGCGGGTATTTACCCAGTTCTCAGACCCCACGCGCCCAGAAAAACAGGCTTGGACATTTCTCTGACTTTTCCTGGTTCTTTAGGGCTCTGGGCATTTTAAAAATAAAGGTGAACAGCCCTGGCTGGTGTGGTTCAGTGGTTAGAGTGTCGGTCCGCACACCAAAGGGTCCAATGCCATAAATAGGTCTCTGTACTTTTAGAAAGATCTAAGGCCTATCAGATATGTTTTCTGACAACGATGAGATGAAACAGGAAATCAGCGACAGACGCATATCCGGAAAATCCCCCAAGTACAGTGAAACCTTGGCTCTCCAACGTCTCTCATCTCGAACAATTCTCTTCTGACACTGACAACCGTTTCAGGCTGATACCTGTGTGATCAGTCACACGTCTCCCAGGCGACAAACAAAGCGGAGAATGTGTGAGTATGAGTCAGTTTACCACTAAACCTCAATTTGTTAACATCTCAGGAAATTGTGCTGTGAATATTTTTGTGGTTTTTTGCTTTTGTTGCTTATTATTAAATTTTCATTTATGACTGTACATCTCACTTCCTTTTTGTTAAATTTTCATTTACATTTCATGTCCTTTATGGTTTTAAAGTGCTTATAGATTACACAGTACATTAGACATGTCCTGTATATAAGAAACATTAAAACAGGGAATCATTTGGGGTCTGAAACGGATTAATTCAATTTACCTTATTTCTAATGGGAAAAAATGATTCAGTTTTTCAGCAGCTTTCTGGAACGAATTAAGTTAGAGAGCTGAGGTTCCACTGTATTTGGTAACCAAGTAACATACTTCATAACACACACCTGGGTTGCGGTTCAATCCCTGGCTCCCGTCAGGGTGCATGCAGGAGGCAACCAACCAATGTGTCTCTCTCACATCTTTCTCTTCTCTGCCCTCCCTCCCTACCTCTCTCTAAAAATCAATGGAAAAAATATCCTCTGGTGAGAACAAAAAAATAAAAAAAATAAAATGAAGGTGAACATTGAATTTAACCAGCTGAAAGTCATTCCTGGTTTCTTATCTGCCCATGGCAGCAGGAACAGTCACTCAGAGCATGCCTCATGTTCTCCAAGTCCGCCCACTACCAACGTTTTCCCGCACACGGTGTCATAGCTTTGCACAGTACTTGAGGGCCTACACGCTTTTCAGGGGCCATAAAAAAAGTTTGGGCCGTGAAAAAAAACCCTCAATATCGCAAAAAGATACTACAGAATCTAAGTTAACATATACCATAAAAACCACTTGAAAGCAATTTGTAGATTTTCTTGCTTCCTAATAATTCTCAGAGATGCCAAAAAATAAAAATCACAGCCAACAGGAATTTAAATGACTTCCTTATAGTCAAAAAATCCAAAAGTAAAATAAATATTCCTTCAAATGCAATTTTATAGCAAAAAAAAAAAAAAGATCCTTTGTGCAGAGGGGGGTGATTTGCTGTGTTTGGCGGCCCCCCAATAAACGTGCAGCCGAGGTCTGCAGAGGGTCCTTACAGGCCCTGGGCGCAGGGCTGCTTTCTGCAAGGGCCTCGCCTTCAGGCTATCTGCGTTCTCCAGGCGGGCAAGCCCCTTATCAGACCCGCAGGAGCCAGGTTTCTGCCCAAAGCGTGCCCTGAAACAGCCGACTCCCGACCTTGGCTTACTTGGCAGAGTCAAGGTTTGCGTGGGCGAGCCCCTGCCTGACTCTGCCCAAGTGCTCTGCAGGCTGAGCTGGGTGCTACAGGCTGGATGCCAGGTGCTTGGTGGGTGCTGGGTGCCAGGTGCTGGGTGCCAGATGCTGGGTGCCCAGTGCCGGGCATTAACCGGCGGGGCGGTAAACGATGAACTCCGGTGGGGAACTGAGCGCCCACAACGGGGCGGGCGCACCTGCACCGCCCGGAGCCCGCAGGAGGGGAACAGCCTCCGCGCACCCGCCGCAGCTGCGCTCACCCTGCTCCGCGCCGCCTCCGCCCTGGGGGCGTGGCCTCAAGCTCCGGCTCCGCCCACCCCGCCCTCAGCCTCAGGCCCCGCCCCCGACCCGCCCCTCGCGCGCGGTCCCCTCCCCTCAGGCCCCGCCCCCTGCTCCAAGCACACGGTCCCTTCCGCCTCAGGCCCCGCCCACCCCGCCCTCTGCCTCAGGCCCCGCCCACTCCCCGCCCCTCGCGCACGGTCCCCTCCGCCTCAGGCCCCGCCCCTCGTGCTCCGTCCCCTCCGCCTCAGGCCAGGCCGACTCCCGGGCGCGCTCCTCTGACGCGCGGCGCCTGTCAGTGACGTCACCCCGCCCCGGCCCCGCCCCGGACGCGCAGCGCCCGCCCTCCAGCCGAGCGGCGGCTCCTGAGGCGGCCGGGCGAGCGGTTCTTCCCGAGGCGGCGCTGAAGCGGCGGCCGTGGTCGCGGTCGCGGTCGCGGTCGCGGTCCCTGCCCGGCCGGCTGTCGCCCTCTGTGGTCCCGGCTCCGCGCGGCGGCCGCCCAGCCCCTCGGGCCGCCGGGCGATGGTGCGGCGGGGCGCGCGGACGCGGGCATGAGGCAGGATGGAGGCGCAGGACGAGGTGTCGGCGCGGGAGCAGCACTTCCACAGCCAAGTGCGGGAGTCCACGGTGAGCCGGCGCGGGCTCTGCTGCGGCCCCCCGCGCCCCTGCCCCCCGCGTTCCGGGCCCCCCCCGGCCCCGTCCGCTCCCCTCAGGCCCTGCCCCCTCCCAGCCGGGTCCCCCCACCCTCCGCCCCCAGCGTTCCAGGCGCCCCCGACCCCGCTGACCCCCCGCGCTGTCCCCTCCCCTCAGGCCCTGTCCCCTCCCAGCCCGGGCCCCCACCCTGCGCCCCCAGCGTTTCTGGCCCCGCCGACCCCACCGATCCCCCGCCCTCACTGACCCCCCGCCCTCACTGACCCCCGCCCTGTCCCCTCTCCTCAGGCCCTGTCCCCTCCCAGCCCGGTCCCCCCACCCTTCGCCCCCAGCGTTTCTGGCCCCGCCGACCCCACCGACCCCCCGCCCTCACTGACCCCCCGCCCTCACTGACCCCCCGCCCTCACTGACCCCCGCCCTGTCCCCTCCCCTCAGGCCCTGCCCCCTCCCAGCCGGGTCCCCCCACCTTCCGCCCCCAGCGTTCCAGGCGCCCCCGACCCCGCTGACCCCCCGCGCTGTCCCCTCCCCTCAGGCCCTGTCCCCTCCCAGCCCGGTCCCCCCACCCTGCGCCCCCAGCGTTTCTGGCCCCGCCCTCACTGACCCCCCGCCCTCACTGACCCCCGCCCTGTCCCCTCCCCTCAGGCCCTGTCCCCTCCCAGCCCGGTCCCCCCACCCTGCGCCCTCAGAGTTCCTGGCCCTGCCGCCCCCCGCCCCCCGGCCGCCCCCCTTTGCCACCTGCGCCGCCTTCCGCCCCGCCCCGGCCCCGCCGCTCGCCCACCAGCCTCCCTCGCTCCCAGTGCTCGGGGCTCCGTCGAGTCACCGGTCGTCCCACGGGACGTGCCGCGGGGCCGCCTGCGCCCGCGCGGTCCCCGCTCCTCCGGGCCCGGCGGTGGGCAGGTGCGCGCGCAGGTCCGTCGGGGCCGGGCGCTCGCAGCCCAGCTGCCGCCCCTCAGCCGGCGGCCTCCAGCGCCGCGCGTGTTACGGCCGAGACCTGCTGCCGCGGGTGGGACCACCGGCCATCGGCGGGACCGCGTCCCCTGCGCTCTGGAGGCGGCGTCCCCGGGAAGCCACCGTTTCCCGTCCCGCGTTTGGTCTGCGCTGCCGCCGGGGCCAGGCGCCGGGGCGGCCTCGGGAATCTGCCCCGATGCTTTGACCTTTTCACGACGCGGAAAACAAGGCGCAGTGGCGCTTCTTTGTGTCTGCAAAACGGCGGAAAACACCCGGACTTGATGCGTTTGCATTGACCCCTCCTTGTAACCTCGCTCAGATTCCCTGGGGCTCGGGTGAGGCGGGACGTCGCGGCCGACGGAGGCCTCACGCGGGCAGCCCTTGGTCTCGAAAACTGAGACTCACTTTCCCAGGTCACGCGCTGGAACCAAGGAGATACAACGTCTCAGCGGCTGGAATTCGATACAGCACGTTTGGTTTAATTTTTAAGTTGAAGCTACAATTACAGACAGGAGTGCCCCGCTGTGCGTGCACAGCTTGAAGCATTTCAGTGGGATCTGGAGCCCAGGCCGAGAAAGCCTGTGAGGGCACCCCAGAGGCTCATGCCGGCACCCCAGAGGCTCCCCCGCCCCTTTCCAGTTACCCTCGCTCCTGGACAGTAACCCGTCCCGGCTCTAATAGGTTGGTCTGCTCAGTTGTGCGTTTTTGGTACAAACGGGCCCTGAGGTGTGCACTCTTGCGCCTGCTTTCTTTCCTGTGGAATTCCTCCAGGTTGTGTGCGGCTGTAATTCATTCTCCTGCTGTAGGTGTAGCTGTGTGATTGTAGCACAGCCCATGTTTGTTTCACGGTCGGTGGGCGCTCCAGGAGTTTCCAGGCTTTGGCTACGAATGTTCTTGGACATGTCTTTTGGTGAACATGTGCGTGCGTTCCTGTTGGGTAGGTAGGTACCTAGGAATGGGACCACTGGGTTATGGGCTGTGCATTTAGTAGGTGCTTTTATTTATTCATTTTATTTTTTTAGAGAGAGAGGAAGGGAGAGGGAGAGATAGAAACATCCAGGAGAGGGAAACATCGTCCATCGGCTGCCGCCTCCTGCTCGCCCCCTACTGGGGAACTGGCGGCAACCCAGCGTGTGCCCTGACAGGGGATCCAACCGTGACCTCTTGGTTCCTAGGTGGAATCACTGAGCCACACTGGCCAGGGCTTCTGCCCTTTTAAAATTTTAGCTACTCTAGTGCGTCATAGTAATTACTGCATGAAAAATGTTACTTGCATGATGATTAATGCATTTGATCACCTTTTCATATGCTTATTGGTCATTTGGAAATCTTTTGTGAAGTGTCTTCAAGGCTTTTCCCCATTTTAAAATTAGTTTGTTTATCTTTTAAATAATGATTTGCAAGATTCCTTTATTCAAGATATACCTTGGTCAGATATATATATGATATCTATTTTTTCCATTGTGTGGGTGCCTTCTCACTTATTTAATGATATCTTCTGATAAGCAGACATTTTTAATTTTAATATAGTTCATTTTATCAAAATTTTTTCTTTTATGATCAGTGCTTTTATTTTTTGTTTTGTTTTGTTTTTTTAATCCTTATGTGAGGATATTTTTTCCATTGCTTTTCAGAGAAAGTGGAAGGGGGGAGAGAGAGAGAGAGAGATGTGTTGATTGGTTGCATCCCGCATGTGCCCTGACTGGGGCCGGGGATCGAGCCTGCAGTCGAGGTATGTGCCCCCTTGGCTGTAACCAAACCTGGGACCTTTCAGTCCTCCGGCCGATGCTCTAAACACGATGCCAAACCAGCTAGGACTGATCAGTGCTTTTTTGATCAATCCAAGGTTATGAAGATGTTCTCTCGTGCTTTTCCCTAAATGCTTCATGGATTTCCTCTTGCTGTTGAGATCTGAGTTTACCTGCAGTTTATTTCTCATGTGTGCTATGAAGTCGGAGTCATACATGTTTCTTCACGTGGATGTCTAATTGCTTAAGCACCATTGTGACCTTTGTCACAAATTAGGTAACTATATTTGTGGAGCTTAAGTTTGGACTCTATGCTGTTCCATTGGTCTGCTTGTTTTTGGCTTTATTTTTAATTAATTAGATATTCTGTCATTTGGATTGAGATCCCTTGACGTAGTAGCCAGGAGCTTTATTACTTTGCCCTCAGCCACCCCTTAATGACCATATCAGGCAGGGTTTTGTATAATAATAACAAGGAATTACAGTCAGACTCTATTTAAGAAGGAGTCTCTAGAGAAAACCAAAGGCAATGGGGGTGGTGGGAACAAGGACACTAGCGGAAATTCTAGCCTCTGACACGCACAATGACATCAAGTAGTAAACACGGCCTAACTCACAACCGGATACATAAAGTCTCACACTGAAGGTGTATCCACCTCACTTCTTTTTACCCTACACATAATGTCTGACTTTCAACAAAAACAGTACAAAGTACAACAAGGGCAAAAAACACAGTCTCAAGAGACAAAGCCAGCATCAGAACCAGACTCAGGTATGACAGAGATTTGGGAATTATAAAGGCAGACTTTAAAATAACTGATTAATATACTAAGGGCTCTAATGGAAAAAATGCATGACATGCAAGAACAGATGTGTAATATAAGCAAAGAGATGGAAACTCAAAAGGAATGGTAGAAGTTGAATAAACTGTAATAGAAATGAAGATGGGTTTATTGGTTGACTACACAGGACCAAGCAAAGAATGGGTGAGCTGGGAGGTATGTCAATAGAAACTGTCCCAACTGAAAAGCAAAGAGGAAAAAAGATTTAAAAAAGGAACAGAACAGCCAAGAATTGTAGGACAATTACAAAAGATGTAACGTACATGTATTCATGTATTGGGAATGCCAGAAAGAGGTACATGCAGAAAGGAACAGGAGAAATATTTGAAGCAATAATGGCTGAGAATTTTCCAAAAATTAATATAGACACCAGGCCATAGATCCAGCAAGTTCAGAGACCACTAAGCAGAACAAATACAAAAATAAAAATAAAAATCTACATCTAGGTACGTCCTCCTCAGACTGCAGAAAATTAGATACAAAGAGAACAGAGGAAAGGAGCAGGGCAGTAAAAGCAAACAGAGGACCAAGAGTAATATGTCAGATTTCCCTTCAGAAACCACGCAGGCAAGAAGAGAGGTGTGAAATATTTAAAATGGTGATAGAAAAAACACAAACAAATCCAGCATCCTAGAATTCTGTATCTAGCAAAATTATCATTTAAATGTAAAGGAGAAATGAAAACTTTCTCAGGCAAACAAACACTGAAGGAAGCTGTTGCTAGTAGAGCGGATGCTAAAACAAAGACATGGCAACAAAGAAAAACTGCAGACTGGTATCTCTCATGAATGTAGATGCACAGTTCTGCAAGAAAATACTAGCAAGTGGAATGCAACAGTGTATGACAGGAGTTACACATATACCAGGGGGATGTATCCCAGGTGTGCAAGGCTGGCTCAACATTTGAAAATCACTTAATGCAATCTGTCACATTAACAGTACCTCTTTATTTGTACGTACTTGTGGGGGTGTGCACATATATCTGAGAGGAGTGCGTTCAGCCACTAGCAACTCAGTATCATGTGTTTTATTTAAATCAAATAGGGGCTTGTTTTTCCTGTAGAACTCTGGAGCAATGAAGTACTGACACATGCTGCAACACGATGGTTCTTGAAAACGTGATGCTAAATGAAAGAAGCTAGACACAAAGGGCCGCATTCTGTATGATTCATTTATATGAAATATTCAGAATAGGCAAATCCATAGAAACAAAGCAAATTAGTGGTTGTGAGGGACTGGGGCAGTGGGGTGGCAGGATATGGGATATATAGGGGCATAGAGCGTTGAGTATGAGAAACACACTTATTTACTAGAGGAATATCGTTACTTTTAAAAATGCATATTTATTGCTTTGGCCAATTTTCCTCAGTGGTTGGAGCATCAGCTTGTGGACTGAAGGGTCCCGGGTTCGATTCTGGCCAAGGGCATGTACATCGGTTGCAGGCTCGATCCCTGGCCTGGTCGGGCATGTGGGAGAGGCAACCAATAAATGTGTCTCTCTCAAATCGATGTTTCTCTTTTTCTCTCTCTCCCTTCCACTCTCTCTGAAAAGCAATGGAAAAAATATCCTTGGGTGAGAATTAAAAAAAAAAGTCTTTTATTCATTTTGAGTTTATTTTTGTGTATGGTGTAAGTTGGTGGTCTAGTTTCATTTTTTTTTGTGTGTGTACCTGTCCAATTTTCCCAGCACCATTTATTGAAGAGACTGTCTTTACTCCACTGAATGCTCTTGCCTCCTTTGTCAGATATTAACTGACCATAATGGCATGTGTCTATTTCTGGGTTCTCTGTTCTGTTCTACTGATCTAAATGTTTGTTGTTGTACCAATTCCAGGCTGTTTTGATTACAATGGCTTTGTAGCATAGTTTGATATCCAATAAAGTGATCCCTCCAACTCTGTTTTTCTTTCTCAAGATGGCTTCAGCTATTCAGGGTCTTTTTTGGTTCCATATAAATTTTTGGAATATTTGTTCTAGCTCCATGAAATATGCTGTTGGTATTTTAAGAGGAATTGCATTGAATCTATAGATTGCTTTGGGCAGTGTGGAATTTTAATGATGTTAATTCTTCCAATCCATGAACATGGTATATTCTTCCACTTGTTTGTATCTTTCTCTATTTTTTCAGTATCCTGTAGTTTTCCGAGTACAGGTCTTTTACATTCTTGGTTAAGTTTATTCCTAGGCATCTTATTTTTTTAGTTGCAATGGTAAATGGTATTTTTTTTTTTTTTTTTTTTTTTTTAGTTTCTCTTTCTGAGAGTTCATTGTTGGTGTATAAGAATGTCATTGATTTCCAGATGTTGATTTTGTATCCAGCTACCTTGCCGAATTCATTTATCAAATTGAGTAGTACTTTGGTGGAGTCTTTAGGGTTTTCTATGTACAATATCATGTCATCTGCGAATAATGACAGTTTTACTTCCTCCTTTCCAGTTTGTATACCTTTTATGTTTTCTTCCTGTCTGATGGCTGTGGCAAGGACTTCCAGTACTATGTTGAATAAGAGTGGTGATAGCAGACACCTGTCTTGTTCCTGTCTTTAAGGGAAATGGTTTTAGTTTTTGACCACTGAGTATGATGTTGACTGTAGGTTTGTCATATATGGCCTTTATTATGTTGAGGTATGTTCCCTCTATTCTGACTTTGCTGAGAGTTTTTATCAGAAATGGGTGCTGGATTTTGTCGAATGCTTTTTCTGCATCTATTGATATGATCATATGATTTCTGTCTGTAATTTTGTTTGTGATGTATCACATTTATTGATTTGCGGATGTTGTACCATCCTTGCATCGCCGGAATAAATCCCACTTGGTCGTGGTGTCTGATCTTTTTAATGTATTGCTGGATCGGGTTTGCTAGTATTTTAGTGAGGATTTTAGCATCTATGTTCATCAAGGATATTGGCCTGTACTTTTCTTTCTTTGTAGTGTCTTTATCTGGTTTGGGGATTAGGATCATCAAAAGAGTTTGGGAGTCTTTCCTCCTCTTGAATTTTCTGGGATAGTTTGAGGAGAATAGGTGTTAATTCTTCTGTAAATGTTTGGTAAAACTCGCCTGTAAATCCATCTGGTCCTGGACTTTGGTTTGCTGGGAGTTTTTTGATTACTGCTTCAATTTCATTTGTTGTTATTGGCCTATTCAGGTTTTCTGATTCTTCCTGATTCAGTAAGTGGTGAAACCATAAAAATCCTGGAAGAAAACATAGGTAGTAAAGTCACAGACATCTCACGTAGTGAAATTTTCACTGATACATCTCCTGGCACAAGAGAAACAAAGGAAAAAAAATAAACAAATGGGGTTGCCCAGCAAAAGAAATCACCCTCAAAATACAAAGGAACCCCACGGTCTGGGAGAACATGTTTGCCAAGGACGCATCTGATAGGGGGCTAATTTCCAAAGTGTACAAAGAACTCGTACAACTCAACGAGAGGAAGACAAACAATCCAATTTAAAAATGGGCAAAGGACCCAAATAGATACTTCACCAAAGAGGACATACAGATGGCCAAGAGACACATGCGAAAATGCTCAACGTCGCTAATCCTCAGAGAGATGCAAATTAAAACCACAATGACATATCACTTCACACTTGTCAGAATGGCTACCATCAACAAATCAATAAATGACATGTGCTGGCGAGGGTGTGGAGAAAGGGGAGCCCTAGTGCACTGCTGGTGGGAATGCAGACTGGTGCAGACACTATGGAAAACAGTATGGAGGTTCCTCAAAAAATTAAAACTGGAGCTGCCTTTTGACCCAGTGATCCCACTCCCAGGAATATATCCTAAGAAACCCGAAATGCCAATCAGGAAGAATACATGCACCCCTATGTTCATAGCGCAATTTACAGGAGCCAAGATCTGGAAACAGCCCAAGTGCCCATCAGTAGATGAGTGGATAAAAAAGCTGTGGGACATTCACACCATGGAATACTATGCAGCTGTAAAGGAGGATCTATTACTCTTTGGCATAGCATGGAGGGACCTGGAGAGTATTGCACTAAGTGAAATAAGCCAGTCAGAGAAAGACAAGTATCACATGATCTCACTCATATGTGGAATCTAAAGAACTTAGTAAACTGATGAACAGAATAGATTCAATGACATGGAAGCATGGATCAGACTGACGAATCTCAGAGGGAAGGTGGGGGTGGGTGGGGGGAGATTAACCAAAGAACTTATATGCATATGTGCAGAACCCATGGACACAGACAATAGTGTGGGGAAGGCCTAGGGTGAGGGTGGGTGTGGGGTGGAAGGGTCAATGAGGCTAAAAGGAGGGCATCTAACACTTTCAACAATAAAGATCAATCTAAAAAAACTTCCAAAACATTAAAAATGCATATTTACCTTTATTATGCATTTGCTTTGGGTTTACTTTTTCCTTTGTGGTGAATTAGAATCTCCCATCTAAAGCTGTGTTTTATTTTTCCTTGCATAGTCAGTTTAAAACAGTGTCTTTTGGTGCATGAAAGCTCTTTCCTCAGTGTGGGTTACACCATGTTCCTAAAGTGCCCGACTTCTTACGTCACACCGTTTGCCTTAAACTCAGCCTCGCCTGAGAGAAGAAATAAGCGGACGCTGAACTTTCCCTCTGTTATCATCTGCCTTCTAATAGTTTGTCTCATTCACGTTATGATTTTAATATATTTCATTTCTCATGTTTTTGTGTTTTCCTGTCTTTTACTACATAGATTTTCTTTTATATTTATTTTCCTGGTCCTTAGGGTAATTTGAAAGAATTACAATTAATTTTTTTTAAAAAAATATATCTTTATTAATTTCAGAGAGAGGAAGGGAAAGGGAGAGAGAGAGATAGAAACATCAATGATGAGAGAGTCATTGATCGGCTGCCTCCTGCACGCTCCTGACTGGGGATCGAACCCGCAACCCGAGCATGTGCCCTGACCGGGAATCGAACCCTGATTGCCTGGATCCTAGGTCGATGCTCAACTGCTGAGCCACGCCCGGCTGGGCTAAATTTTTAAAAAAATTTAATTTAAAAATTACAATGGACATGCAATATTAGATTAGTTCAGGTGTACAACATAGTGCTTAGACATGTGTAGACCTTATGAAGTGCTCATCCTGATAAGTGTAGTACCCACCTGGCACTATCCTTAGTTTTGCAATATTACTGACTATGTTTTTTTTCAGTTTATGACATAGTGTTTATTTACTTATTTGAACTTTTTTCACCATCACCATTTATCCCCCCATGCCCTCTATATACCGTATATATACCTGACTATGTTTTCTATGCTGGACTTTACAGCCCTGTGACTATTCTGTAACTGCCAATCCCTTCACTTTTTTCACTCATCCCCCAACCCCTGCCCTCTGGCAGCTCTTAGTTTGTTCTCTATGAGTTTGTTGAAAGAATTATAATTTTAATTTCAGTTATTTTAGTGGTTAGCTTGTAACTTTTAAAGGATATTCAACATCAGTCTCTATTTTTTTGATTTAGCAACTTTAAAATAAAGCTTCATCTCTTGGCTGTACTGCAGGATGAGGTTATTGGCTGACTTATAGCTCCCGTGTCTTCTTCTAGGATTTTGTTAGAAATTTGTTGGTGGTTGCAGTTCTTGAGCCCATTGACACCTGTCACTCTTTTATGTTACTTAATCCTTTCAGTCACCCTAAATGCGTTGAAGCCCATAGGCCTTAAATGAAGAGCTGAGAGCACAGCTTGATTATAATGCACTAGCTTGAATTTAGGTTCAAGTCTTAACACCTGGAATTTACAGATATTACCTTTTAACAACATGTTGTTTTTTTTAATCCTCACCTGGGGATGTGTTTATTGATTTTAGTGAGAGGAAGGGAGAGAGAGACACACACGTTGATGTGCGAGAGAAACATCGATTGGTTGCTTTTAGTACTTGCCCCGACTGGGGATTGAACCTGCAACTTAGGTATGTGCCCGGACCGGGAATCAAACCTGCAACCTTTTGGTGTATGGGATGACACTCCAACCACTTGAGCCACCTGGCCAGGGCCACAGCATATCTTAAATGTATTGTTAGGCTCATCCGGCGTGGCTCAGTGGTTGAGCATTGACCTAGGAACCAGGAGATCTCGGTTCGATTCCCTGTCGGCACATGTCTGGGTTGTGGGCTCGATCCCCAGTGTGGGGTGTGCAGGAAGCAGCCGATCAATGACTTTCTCATCATTGATGTTTCTCTCTGTCTCTCCCTGTCCCTTCCTCTCTCTGAAATCAATAAAGATATATTTAAAAAAATTTCTCTAAATGTATTGTTAGGTTACTTGTGACTGGGTAACTCAGTTCCGAAATGCTTAGGAGCCTGTGATCAGCATCAAGAGTAACGGGGCCCCAGAGAAAACCTAGTCACCTGTCCTCTGGTCGGCTGGCACAGATGGCACGCTCCCCGTATGGCTTCTGCTGGTGAGCTCCCGTCGCCTCCATTTTCCCTCCCCGATCAAGAGAGAAACCCAGGCTCCTCCAGAACCACAAGGGGCCCTCCTCTCCCTCCTCATGATTTTCTCCCTTCCGTGGTTAGAGATTTCCTTTTGTCCCACCGGACGTAGGAGGACAGGAGGTGTCATTACAGCTTGCTTTCACGTCATGCACCTTGTGGATCTGTCTCTGCTAAAGATGCTCATTTAGGGAACTGAGAAAACAGTCCAGCCAGGCCTGTGACTTTTGTTCCAGTCTGCCACAGTTGTCCTTTTATTTCCAAGTGGGTAATACATTTGCTTCTGTAATTGCTAATCTTCCTTCTGCTCTTGAACGGCTTGCTTTCCACTACTATTTTCATTCCATGCCGTGCATTTTGGTTCCTTGATTTCCTCCTGTTCATTAACTTTCATGCCTCCTCACCCACCACTTGTGCACCAACTCCCCGGAATCCCTGAAACTCCTGCTCTCCATCTGTAAGTACTAATTTGAAAAACCCTGAAACATCCTGAAGCCCAGCCTTCTGTTTGTCCTGCTTCCTTGGGCAAGTTTGATTGCAGCTGCTTTTCCACCGGGAGCCTCTGTTCCCCTCCACCACTGGTCCTGGTTTCACTTGTCTCCCCATGTACTTAGGATTCATGGCCAGTCATTTCACTCACTCTTGCTAACTCTCTAAACCAGTGTTTTTCAAACAGCGGTCCAGGGATTTCTGGGTGGTGGTGATTAAATCCCTGGGGCAGAGGAGGTCACCTGTGAAGAGCTTGTGGAATGAGAATAGATTTCTGGCTCAGCCCAGGAATCATAGAGAAGGATCAGTTTAAAGGCTGGCAAGAGAGGGAAGCCAGTGACATTGCCTGGGAGAACAGTCAGATATGGAGAAAGCAGGCAGGGCTGGGAGAACAGTCGGAGGAGGAGGGAGCAGGCAGGGCCTGGAGAACAGTCGGAGGAGGAGGGAGCACGCAGGGCCTGGAGAACAGTCGGAGGAGGAGGGAGCAGACAGGGCCTGGAGAACAGTCGGAGGAGGAGGGAGCAGGCAGGGCCAGGAGAACAGTCGGAGGAGGAGGGAGCACATTGCATGTGAGTTGCTGTGTGGAGGTCAAGTGAACTTGTGAAAGTGTAGCTGGGCTGTTGGGCCCTGCTGACCCCTGCCAGGGCATGCGGAGCTGGATGGTGGGTGTGAAGTCAGACTAGTGGTGGGCAGAGTGAGCTGAGGTGGAGTGTGGAGTCGCGAGGTATAGGCTGTGAAGGGCAGGAGAGAGTAGGGTGTCTGGTAGAACCAGGCCTTGATGTTTCCTGGGGACTCTACCTGCTGGGCTGCAGCATCGGAGAACCAGACTGTGTTGTGCAGCACCTTTGGGCCCCCGGTGCTGCTGGGAGTTCTGGACTGGGTTGGCCTGGACTTTAAGGCTGTGTCTCTCACCTTGCCACTCTTGTCCCTTTTCTCTCTGCTCCACTTAATCCCCCACTCTCCATGAACTTGCCTCCATTTCGTTTCCTTGACAACACAGAAGCCATTAAAAGAGAATGTCTTGGCCTCCACCCCTCCTCTGCTTACCCACCTGCAGCGACATTCAGCTGTCTGACTTCGGCTCCTCTGGCTCCTCCGGCTCCTCCTGCTGCTCCTTCTCACAGGTGGATTTGGTACCTGGCCCTCAGTGTGGGCACATTTCTCAGCAATTCTGTTTTCTCTCTTGCGTCAGCAGTCCTCTCTGCTGGGTGTTCCTGTAACCACTGTGCTTGTTCGTGACTGCACATTCCCCTCAAGCCTCCTCTGCTTCCCGTTATTGTAAAACTCCTGGAAAGTTCTGCTGCTTATATTTGTTTCCATTTCTTTCTTAATGCACTTCGGTCAGGGTTTTGCCTCCACCCCTCTGGATATCTGCCTGTCTTGCTTCCTCTTCTCCCATGACCTCCCTCAGATGTCACCTTGTTGGTGAGGCTTGCCCCTCACCCCGTTGGCACCCTGTTCCCCCACCCAGCCCTCGGCATCATCTGTCACACTGTAGGTTTATGTATTTATTATCTGTCTTGTTATTGGGGTGGAAGCTCAGTGAGGCCTGAACCTGGTTGTGTTTCTGCTGTGTTCTCGGTTCTGAGAAGAGCGCCTGGGGTGTAGTAGCCCACAGTGGGTACCTACTGAGTGAGTGACTTCTAATCACCTTGTCACAGATGTTAATTCCCTCGGGCATCTGATCTGCCCAGTCTGACTTCCACCTCACCCTTCACGGTGTTTTTGCCCAGTCGGTGTTTTTGCCCAGTCGTTCTCTCTGCGCTGCTCTCCCACCTTCTGGGACTTCTGTTCCATTGTAAACAGTGTCCCCTGACTCCCTTTATTTAAATCTTTTCACCAATAACTGCTTTTCCTTCCTGAGCCACCTCCCTCCCTGGAGAGGATTAGGGAGAAGGAGGTGATGGTGTTAACCTCTTACCTGTCAGGGTTCCCGTGGGCTCCAGCAGCAGGCCATCTTCCATGCCTTGATTCCGCTCCTTTGAGTAACTGTCAGGTTTGTCTCCTGTTCCTGTCCCACATGTGTCAGGAGAACTCTGACAGGAGGCTCATTGTCGTCTGCTCCACCCTCAGCCTCTCAATCCCTAGATGACACTGTACAGTGGGCGTCCAAGGCCGTTCTCAGTCACGTGCTGTCCACCCTCTCTCAGAAATCCACTAGTGAGTGCTCTGTGGACTTGACTATCACCTGGAATGCTCTTATGTGAGAGTCTTCAGAATCTTTCACTGAGGTCCACAGCACTTATAAGCCGCTATTTCCACCATACCTGGGCTTTGACTGCAATGAGATCTCTTCCTTGACCCCCTCCTTTTTGCCTGTCATGCCCTCAATTTGATAGAAATTAAATAGAATTTAATATTATAGTTTCTTGTTCAACTGGTGTTTATTTTGATAAGTGGTATGTTTATTGAATAATTATTATCACATTAATTAGTGATGCCTCTTGTATGTCTAACCATGTTACATACATTTTCATACAATAGACTGTTTTATCCATCCATCCGGTATTGCGGCGAGCACCCTCTTTCCATGTGATTGAAGCTTCATGTATGTTTTAATATGTGGTGGGGATGGTGGCCTCACACTGACTTTACTTTTCAGAATCGTTGGTGATGTTCTGTTCTGGTTTTTACACTTCCATATGATTTTAGAAACAATTTGGTCAAATTATGAAAAAAAATCTCCCATCGGGCTTTTTTTCCTCCCTCGGGAATGGTATTAAAACTAGTTCATATAAATTAATATTTCACCCAAACTTTGTATTAGCAAATTATTTAAAATGTTTTTAATAGATTAAGTCCTTTTTTTCTGTAAATACCAAGGATGTATCTTCTATTAAAAAAAAGATATGCAAAAAATGTGACCATTTGTTTTGTTTCAGATATGTTTCCTTCTGTTTGCCATTCTCTACATCGTGTCCTACTTCATCATCACAAGATACAAGAGGAAGTCAGGCAAGTAGAAACTAATGAAAACTTTGACTCTCATGCCCAGTGGTTTTGGCCTGGTGCATGGGCTCCTCAGGCCGTCCATGTGGCGGTGTATTCAGTGTGCCTGTGACTGAGGCAAGCAGTTGCCCAGTACTAAGAGCACTAAAAATAACCTCTGAGGAACCTGACTACTGTAGAGCCATCCTCTCAAACCTGAGCCCTTGTCCGTCACATTCTTAAGCCCAACTAAGAATAGTGCGGGCTCTTCAGTATCTGGGAAATTCCCGAGTTTGTGAGGATATTTGGTTACCTGTGCCTGGCTCTGAATTTGAACATACTCCCCCCCATCCCATCCTTGGCCTGACTGCCAGAACATCTCTCTCTCTCTCAGGTGATACAGAATGTGGAGTCTCCCTAACACCCTATCTTCCAGCATTTCATATATGAAATATATCCTGTCTTGCCAAAGGGACCCACTATGGCTTTATTCTTTTTAAAGAGAACTTTGTGCTGATTAATCAATTCACAGATTTTGTGGCAGGGTTTTCTAAGCACCTAAGCAGTCACCTCACTGCCTTCTGTTAAATGTCAACTGTTTTCTGAAATCAGGATTTCCTACCTATGATGTTGGGCTAACACTAGGTGCCATATGAATTCTTAGGGATTCTGTATATTAAAGATTCCTTATGTTGTGCTAGCACATCACAGTTGTCAGACTTTTGAAAGCAGTCAGGAAGTCCTCTGCTCCAGTGCATGACTTTAGTGCTCTTCCTTGGCTCTGTGGCTGCCCTGAGATACTCCTTGGGTTCTGTACTCTCAGAAATTTTGCAGACCTGGATCCAAGACAGTATCTTAGCTAGTTTAAAAGATGTTTTGACATCAGGTTTCATAAATTATGGATATAGAAGGAGGAGAGAGGGAGAGAGGCAGGCAGGATGACTGAATGAATGTAAAGCATCGTTTTGGGGGAAATTAGGATGAAGAGCAGGAAAATTGGTGATTTATTAGGTGCTTTTAGAGTAGTCACAGGGAGTGGCGATGGGGGTCTGGATGGAGCTGGTAGAGTGTTGAGATAGAATCGAATAGAGCACTCTCTAAGGTTTGATGGTTGATTGGATGTGGGCACAATGGAATAAAAGTTCATTCTGACTATGTTATTTTGTGTCCCTTTGGTTGTAAAGCAATTCTGAGCAGCCTCTAATTAAGAATGGAGAGTAGACTGAGAATGGTCCAAGTGCAGCATTGGCAGCGAGGCAGGTGGGGACCTACAGAGAGAGCCTTTGAGGACAAGCCCAGTTAGGCACTGGGGGGGGGGAGTATTGTGCAATGTCCTTGTAATTGGGTCAGAGTTTCTTTGGCTGGTAAGTTTACGTGGGAGGACAGGAGGTGGCTGACAGCCAGGAGAGAGGGGTAGGGGCTGAGTGAGCACCAGAAACAACACTTTCTTGTCTGCACTTCAACAGTGATGATAAAGTGTGGTGCAGGTGGGACCCAAGGTGGTCAGGGTGGTCCAGGAGCATCCTCATCACTACCACTGCTAATGACAAACTCAGATTACAGAAAAGTACACGAGTCCTAAGATTCTCAGTTTTAATTTTATAACAAACATTTCATTCGCTTTTATCAACCAGAAAATTTCAGTCACTAGCAACTTCATTTACATTGTGTTACAATAAACTTGATAGAGGCCCTAAGGGCCTATTAAGTTTTATTCTCTTGAGCACTGAATCTTTGGAATATTTTAATTTACATGTGGTCATTTTGTTAATAAGGATTTTCAGTTAATCAAAACACTATTCTCTAACCATATGCTATCCTATCTGACTTAATGAAATTTAAACTTAGATCTGTGCTGAAATAATCACAGTGCTGTTTAAAAATTATTTCCATTCAATAATTGCTTCTTTAAATTTATGTATTTGTTTTTCATAAATTAATAAAATGTTTTTTGGAAGATAAAATAACATTACTACCTTAAACATTTTTGCAGATGAGCAAGAAGATGAAGATGCCGTAGTCAACAGGATTTCGTATGTATTTTAAAGCTTCATTATTTTGTTTTTAATTCTGGAGTCATAAATTCTCAAAATTCAATTCTACCCTTTGGGCAGAAATATGGAAAACATTTACCTAAAGTGTTGCAGCACCTTCATCAATATTACTCCTATCCTCAGAAAGCACACATAGGCTTGGGTAATGGCAGGGCAATCACCTCCTGTTACGATTGGCTTACGAAGGATCCAATGGGTTTTATCTTCAGAAGATTTAACCAGGATACGGGGTTCATTCTGGGAAGTGGCTGGGCCCTGAGAAAGCCTCTGGCTGTCTGGGTGGTCTGCTGGGGAGCCTGGGTGCCAGTTTTGGAGGAGGGAGTAGACGTCTACTCTGGTTAACTGATCTCCTGTGAGCAGGGAGGTGGTCCTTTCAGGGCCCCAGAACTCTTTTCCTGCTTATGGACACTGATGGTACAGGGTGGAAATACCCTTAATTTTTCTGAGGAATCCAGCGAGATGGAGAGTAGTGGGTTCCTTTATACCAGATTTAGCTCGATGGGAATTTGAAGTCTCGCAGCCATGCCCACTGTGTAGGAGAGAGTCTCTTCCAGGGCCGTTTCCATTGACACTTTGAGCTGTTTTAGAATAGTCCCAAATGTACAGGGAAGTTAGAAATAGGATACAGATTATCTCACGGGGCCCTCGGGGAGAAGTTGTGGACTGGCTGCTCCATTTCCGCTGGGTACCCTTATATCTAATTCCTATAAACTGTGTGTTCTGCGAATCCACTGTACAGCCATCCGCATCATGGTCAGCACCGCTGCAGTCCCAGCTGTGCTGCCTCTAGTTCGCTAGTTGTCCCATTAATGCCCCTTGTAACCAAAGGGTCTAGCTCAGAACCCCTCACATCAGGGAGCAGCGGTGTCCCTGTAGTCACCCACAGACTGAACTCGGCTTCAGTATTTCCATGACTCCCTGACCTTGTCAACACTTCTGCACATTGCAGGCCGGTCATGTGGATTTGTCTGTTGTCCCTTTATGATTAGTGTCCGATTACCCAGCTTCTGCTGAGGTGCTGGGAAGAAGAGAAGAGGGGGAGGAGGGAGAGAGACGGCACATACACAACTCACACACACACACACACACACACACACGCACACACATAGCCATGGAGGGGAATGCAGACACCTCCTACCACTGCATGAACCCCAAAATGATGCAGAGTGAGAGGAGCCAGTCACCACAGGTCACACAGTGTCTGATTCCATGCATCAGAAATATTCAGAATAGGTAAATTCAGCGAAAGCAGGTGGGTGTTCACCAGGGGCCAAGGGGAGGGGAATGGGCGGCTGCTTACTGGGCTTGGGGTTTCACTTTGGGTGACGAGGTTCTGGTTGCACAGCACTGACTCGTTCACATGCAGTGGTTGATTATATGTGAATTCACCTCAGTAAGACAATGGCTTCAACTCACAAATGACTTGATTTGTAACTGAGAAGTGAGTGTGGCAGGACCCTGCTGTCCTGGATTCAGATCTAAATTATTTAAATGCCCAGGGAGCAGCTGTATCTCCACACTGGGCACTCTCCGTATGGCTTTAAAACTTAGGCTCAAACTTTATGGTTTAGCTGGGCAGGATTAGGGATCTTGTGTCTTAGTCCCAGCAGAGTGATGTTTGGGAACATTCTCTGTCTCAGTTACTGCCCCTGGGGAAACACATCATACATGTCACTTACTTTAGAGACACAGTGGATCCCAGGCCGACCACAGTGCAGACGGGTTTCCAGCAGAACCCTTGGGTCGAGGTTCCTGTGAGAGGTGTGCTCTCTCCTGTGCACCTTGTCTCTAGTCCCCTTCAGTGGTACAGTTACTGAGGTGCATCTGTACATCAATAACTTATAAATAAACAAGAACACGTCACTTTTTTTTTTTTTTAAAATATATCTTTATTGATTTCAGAGAGAGGAAAGGAGAGGGAGAGAGAGATAGAAACATCAATGATGAGAGAGTCATTGGTGAAGCCCGCAACCCGGGTATGTGCCCTGACCGGGAATCGAACCCTGATCGCCTGGATCCTAGGTTGATGCTCAACCGCTGAGCCACGCCCGGCCAGGCTAAGAACACGTCACTTTGGCCATTACCCTTGCAGTATGTTTTAGGAAAATGTGCCGTTTCCTGGTGATGAGGCTCAGGAGCGGCCCCTCCTCTACCTGCTTCAGCCAGGCAGCGCATCCGAGGGGTTGGGTCTTGCCCCCTCCCTTCCTGAGGGAGATGGCTGTGCACTCACTGCAAAGTCAGGGGGGCAGCATGGAGGAGGAGGCCACCCAGTCTGTCCCCCTGGTCCCACCACCCACTGTTCTCTTTGCCTTTCACTGTCTTTTCTTCCTCCCATGATGGACTGAGTGAGAACTCAACCTGGTTCAAATTCTGAACCAAGATTAACCTGAGTCCAGGAGAGATGGAGAAGCAGACTCGTGTTCTCCACATGGGAGCTGATCTGCGCCTGCTGTGTGGTGCTGCTGTTTGGATAAATCTCAATGTACAGAGGCTGTGGTCTCAGGGTCATGTCTTCCTTCCTCCCTCTGCAGGGAGCTCTGTGGCACTGAGGGGGGAGAGGCAGGGCGAAAGGCTGAGCTTGAGGAGGACATGTAGAGGTGGTCAGTGTTCTGAAAATTCAGGCAGCTCTCTAGTGTGGGTGACCACAGCCCCACCTGCATGGAGCCCTCTGCGTCTCCCACCTCGCTCTAGAGCCCACCTTCCCCACCTTCAGTTTCTTGTTCGCTTCTCAGGGGCCTTCGTTCTGCCCTGTCTGTGTCTGTCTCCTCGAGGCCCCAGATTCTCTCTCTCTGCTTTCCCGACCACAATTACACTTCCTGACAGCGACTCTTCGTAGTCACTGGGTTTGAATTGAAGTGTTAATGTGAAAATCAGGGCCTCCTTGGGGAAACTGCCTGTGAGGAGGCCGCTGAGCCCACGCAGGGGAGGAAGCTTCCTTGCAGGACAGGGCCTGGCATGGTGTCCGAACCCCGGAGGGTGACCTGATGGGGGCTCTCAGGATTTGAGGGGAAGAAGGGACGTCCCCCTGCAGAGGGAAATCCCAGCATGGGGTGAAGAGGGACACCTCCACGGTTTGGGGGGTGCTATGTCACAGGAAGTCAGAGCCCATGCAGGGTGGGGAGGGCCTCTGTGCAGGACGGCGGAGCCCAAGAAGGATGGCCTGGTGTGGGTGAGAACTCAGGTGGGGAGGGAGGGTGTCCACGAGGCAGGGCAGTCCAAAATGGGGGTCGCCTTATCAGCTGGCATCTCTGCATAGGGTGGGGTGTCAGCATGATGAGAGACTGATCACACACGGGGGTCAGTCCACTAAAGATGATGGGAACCAGTCCCAGACGGGAGGGAGACGCGCAAGAGAACACCAGGTTGTCGCAGTGGAGTGGAGGTGTCATGTGGACTCATGGTTTCAGTACAGAGAAAGTTACCAGACCCACGACAGCTGTGAGTGTGGGTGTATGCGTGTACACACAGTGCACATAGGCACCCCTGGGTGGGCCTGGCACTGAGTTCTGGGAGCACACCACCACCAAGAGCAGTGAGTGTCATCAGCACCCAGATCTTTACTTCTGAGCATAGCTTCCCCCTAAAGGGAGCCAGGACTCCTGAGGAAACTGGCTGCAGGGCTGGGTACGAGCGTTCCAGGCTCGTTTCCTCACCTTGTGCTGGGACGTAAGGAATGCTAGAAGATTGAGGGGTGTCAGGAAGGCTCAGCCCTTCCAGGGCTTTCTTGCCAACCAGGAGCAGTCTGAACATCACAGTAATGGTTGTGATGGATGCCACACAGCATGAAGCAGGAGAGCCTGGTCCCATACTGAAGGCAGTCATTGGATGAGCAAATTGTTTGACAAGGAACAGGATATTCTCGCAGTTTCACACTTAGCTTCCCCACAGTACATACTTATGATTAAAGGGAAGTGTGACTTAGATTGGAGGCCCTGGCAGACCACCTTGACCAGGGATCAGAGAGAACGTGACCAATGGGGCAGACAGAGTCCAGGCTACCTGGAGAGATTGCTTCTGTGACGCACAACTGGATGTGGCGGCTGCACGTGTCCAGAGCTGACTCATTTCGCTCTGGCTGCAGCCTCCACCACAGCTGAGCAAGCTCATCATCTGCATCCTCAGGGTAAACACTTGGAGTCGTCCTTGACCCCTCTTATCCCACAGTGGGAATCCTGTGGTTCTGTCTAGAAGGGGGCATTTCTGAACTGTCTTCAGCTTCGAGGGCACTTTTCTGTGGTTATAGAAGCAGCCACCACTCTGTCCTTTGCCCTGCCACTCAGGGCCTTACCTTAGGGACCCAGTTCCAGCCCTTACCTCCTCCCCATCAGCTTTTTAGGGGCACTCTCCTCATAGCCACCCCAAGGCAGTCAGGGAGGATGTGTGTCTTTTTTGTGTCTCCAGGGCCAGTCACAACACTGAAGATCCAGTAGGTTGTAGAGTCTTGTTGAAGAGCCCACATTACAGTCTTGGTAGCCGTGTGGTCAGGAATTCTGGGTTGTGTGATTTCAAATACTTTTATGTGTTTGCCCTCAGAAGCTGATGACTCCATCACATTACAGGTCCCAGGTTTTGATTTGGAGACTGGTTGGCCTTCTTGCTGAGTTTGTGGTCTGAGTGTTGTGGGAGCCAAGAGGAGGGGAAGGGAGGTGCCAAGGGATGCTTCACAGGCCAGTGATGTACAGAGGGACCCTAGTGAGAGCTGACTGTGGCCCAGGCGTGGACCCGTAGGACCCACTGATGTTTGGGGGACAGGAGGTTAGGTGACTGTAACTGTGGACTGTTGTGGCATGAGAGGGGCTTGGAAAAGCCACTGGGTGGCCGTGCAGGCTCTGGTAAGGTGGCCGAATTTGGTCTCAGTTCTGGTATTGGGAGGAAGTGATGGAGCCAACAGGCACTTCCTCACTGACTGTGAGGTCAAGACTGATGGCGCTCGAGTGAGGTCGCTTGAGGTCACCAGCTGGTCACTGCTGAGGTGGGCGGTGGACCTAGACGAGTACTTGTGCTCTGCTTTGACCAGGAAACAGGTCCAGTCAGAGGAGCCTTCAAGGACGTCTCCCGTGTCTGGTTGGGATTTTGTGTTTGGTGTGCATCACATGGTCTCATGTAAAATTGATCAGTGATTTACTGTTCTAAGGTTTCCAGTGGCTTTGGCTCTTAATAGGAAGACACTTCTGTGGGTTGCCACAAGATGGCATTGGCTGCAAGGTTATGCCATTAGATGTGGGTTTTGAATGTTTAATGTGATTTCTCCCCCCTTCTATCGTCTTACATTTTCCCATATTTACTTTAATGGAATGAATATTAAATTAAGTTTCCCTCTCCAATGTTGGTTAGACTCCCGTTTTCTTTGCCATTAAAAAAAATCTTAAAAAAATAGATATAAAAATTTAAACATTTCAGACATGTGACTGAGAGTGAAAGCCCCTTGTAACCACTCTACCCTGGGATTGTTACCTACTGTGCTAGGTTCTTACCTCTATTGTTCTGTGTGTATATATGTGCTCTTTGTGGGGTGTGTGTGTGTGGCATGTTTTCTGTTTATTGTCTGCGTTTTCCTTCAGTTTCTGTTTTCGACTTGTTTTAGACACCTTTCTAAATTAGTACATATTGGAGATATCTTATTTTAAATGACAAAATAGTGTTTTGAATACTGTTTAATAGTATAACATTGTTTACTAGTATAATTTATTTACACTTTGCCCATTTTAAGGGGTAGCAGACCAGTGGCTTTGTAAGTTTTTCTCCCCGAAATAATTTGTTTTCGTGCTGCTTTCACAAGTATTTTTTCCTCCTGAAACAGTTGTTGCCTTGCGTGTAGCGTAGATTGTCAATGCTGTGAATTAGATGCAGTATGAAATGAACACCTAAAGGTAAAGGAGGGACAGGGCTTAAGTTGACTTTGTGTGCGTGTGAGGCCTTCTGTCTCCAGCACATCGCCCTCGTTAGATCCACTGGTGTCCGCAGAGTGAGGAGTCCTGGAGTTGATCCAGCGTCACTTCCAGGATAACACGTATATCATTTGTCTTCAGAATACGTAGATTTCATGATATTCTTCTATAATTCCTTTTAGATGAAAATGTACGAGTTTTTGTTCATTTTGAGTTATGCCCACGCTCCTTGCTTCCAGACCGCTGGTGACACGCCTCTCTTCTCTTCCAGGTTGTTTCTGTGCACGTTCACCCTCGCGGTCTCCGCGGGGGCTGTGCTGCTCTTACCCTTCTCAATCATCAGCAATGAAATCCTGCTTTCCTTTCCTCACAGCTACTACATTCAGTGGTTGAACGGCTCCCTGATCCATGGTTAGTATGTGTCACTTAATTCAGTCACCGTCAGTATTTAATTTGCATGCGCTGCAGTTTAGGTTTCTTTGTTATAGCTGCTTCTTAATGTGCATGTCCTTCAATAAACCGCTCGAGTCCTTAATGAAATCGGAAAACCAGGTTTCACGCCCCATCCCTTTCTCCTGTTCGCTGTGAAAGGCTTAATCAGGAGCAGTTTTTATACTGACTGTGATTCTGATGAGTAAATTTTCATTTAAATATTTAGCAAGAGAGTTTTGGTTCATCTGACCATGTCAGGAGAACTCAGGCTCCACTGAAGACCTGAAAAAGGAACCATAGTTTCCATTGTATTTATTTGCTGTTAGTTTCTTTGGCCAGTTCAAAATGTATGAAGAGGGAGGGGCTCTTTTATCAAGTACAAACTTTAAAATGGATGTGGCTTTAAAAATAATGACTGACTTATTATAGGCAACATGGTATGTTACTTTGAAGCCAAATAGACCTGCATTCCAGTCTTACCTGTGTCATTTTCTAGAAATTTTTAGTGAGGTAGGACACTTTAATTTATAACATATATAGAAAGGTCTAATGTGTATATTTTTATATGTTTCATAGTCCCTTCCCTCTCCTTTTTCCTGTGTTGACTTATGTGATCTCTTTATGTGTCAGACAGCTCTTTTTTATAAATGTTTATAAATGTTTTTTTCTAGTTATTTTGCTTTTGGATTTTGTTTGCTTTTTTTCATTTATAGAAGTTTTATATTTTTACGTTGTCCAGTCTTTTTCTTCCTTTGGTTTCTCTAGTTGTTTTTGTGTTTAGAAGATCCTTTCCCTTCCTGAAATGTGACAATTACTCCCTTTTTTCCTCTTTTTAAAGGAAATGGTTTTGTTGCCCCAGCCGGGTGGCTCAGTTGGTTGAGTGTCATCCCATGTACCAAAAGGGTTTCAGGTTCAATTTCAGTTGGGGTGTGTATAGGAGGCAACTGACCCATGTTTCACTCTCACATTGATGTTTCTCTCTCACATTGATGTTTCTCTCTCACATTGTTGTTTCGCTCTCTCTCTCTCTCAAAACCAATTAATATATCCTTGGGTGAGGATTAAAAATAATTAAAAAAAAGGTTTTGTTTACAGTTAACTATTTAATTCATCTGGAGATTATACATATACCTTTTCTCTTATCCCTTTGTGTGTGCTAAAGAAATTCATGTTTGTTGTAGAAAATTTGGAAAACAAAATTTGTAGGAAAGAACATTATTATTCACAATCCTATTACATAGAGAGTACTGTGGATACTGTGGCCTGTAGCCTTCCAGTTCTCTGTGGTTGTGAGCACACCAGATGACCAAAGGGAGCCTGTTGTGCTGCTGTTACCTTGTCTCCTCCCTGTTGTGCTTACTGTTACTTTGTTTCCCGCCCTGTTCTCACTGTTACTTTGTCTCCTCCCCCTGCTCACGGTCACTTTGTGTCCTTCCCCATTCACATATGGGGGATTCCCTGAGGGTCAGTAGTTTTCTACACTGTTGCAGTATTAACTAGAGCCATTATAATCATGGATTGTTCCCAAGTTTTTAATTAGAAAGCTACATTGTCCATCTTTATAAATAAATATTTGTGCTTAGGATAAATTCATGCAGCTTACTTTCCAGGGAAGCATACTTCACAAGTTTTTGAAAATGGCTTTGTTGCCCCAGCTGGTGGCTCAGTTGGTTGAGTGTCATCCTATACACTAAAAGGGTTGCGGGTTCAATTCCAGTTGGGGCATGTATAGGAGGCAACTGATTGATGTTTCTCTCAATATCTTGAAAAGGTATTTCTCCATATTCCTCAGAAAAACTGTATGAATTTTGCGGGCAGTTTGGCTTTCATGGGCAGGATGCAAGTCTCCATTCCCAGGATGTGTCTTTACCCACTTTGGTTGTTGGTTAAAACAAAACCTACCAATTCAATAGATGAGAAATTTCCTCTTTAAATTTACATTTCTTTAGTTACTTGTGCAGGTGGAGATTTACAAAGCACCTTTATAGTTCACTCATATTTATTTTTTAGTAAATTGCCTACCTGTATTCTCTTTACCCATTAAAAAAGTTTTTTTTTTATTTTCACCTGAGGATATTTTTCCAGTGCTTTATAGAGAGAGTGGAAGGGGGAGAGAGAGAGAGAGAGAGTGAGAGAAACACATGGATTGGCTGCCTCCTGCACACACCCTGACCGGGGCTGGGGATTGAGCCTAACAACCGAGGTACATGCCCTTAGCCCAGATTGAACCCAGGACCCTTCAAACCCAGGGCCAGTGCTCTCACCAGAGACAAGCTGGCCAGGGCTTCTCTTTACCCGTTTTTGCAGTGTTTTATTTTAAGTAATTTGCTGTCTGTCAGGTTAATTGCAGGTATTCTTCTCCCAGTTGCCCTTTAATATTGCTTAAGCTTATCATTTTAGTTTCCTCTCTAATGTGAGTGAGGCTCCTGTTTGTGATGAAAGGTGATAGATTGCTAGCGTCACAGTTTTGTATAGTGTATTTTGAACTATTTTGTGAGTCCAGCAGGTGGAGCTAGAAGTCAGTGCATCCTGTGGTGACCTGGCGTTCCGTCTGGTGTGGTTTAGTTTGGTTTTAAACTGAGTATTTGGGGATTATTAAATAATCTTTGTTTAAATTCAGATGCTTCTTTCAGGGATAGGCATTGGCTGTCTTTCAAAAAGGTTGTCACTGATACTGATTTAGACAAACTATGATGATTCTGAATTTTTAAGATTCTACTACTGTATTGGAGCATGTAACTTTAACTTTCTGAAGTGGAGGGATTTGACTAATATTTTTTATTATTTTACAAGTTGATATGTAATAAAATAAAGGCAGTGATAGCATGCTATGTGTATTAGTACTAATTTTTAATTTAGGAATGTTTTATCAAAGTTACAGAATATTTGTAGGAACATTTATGTGTGTATGTCTGACTATGTTTGTAAGATGCTGGAAATGTACTAAGTCTTTTGTTTTTCTGTTTTTTAATATATCTTTATCGATTTCAGAGAGAAATTTTTAGACGATTGCTAAGAATATAATTACTATTTAGGAATGTATGACATGTCTGTTATTTTTCTGTGTATTAGATGTTCTCACAGTAACTTTATGTTGCAAACTCAATAACTGTCTAAGACTCACATTTATTTATTCTGGTTAATGAACTTTAATGTTTTTCATTTAATTACTTGGGACTTTGAAAAAAGCTTTTTATGTGGATGATTGTCCTGTTAGGAAGGATAAAATAATCAATTCTCAAATCCTTTGGGTTAAGTGAGTATTTCTTGCAAAAGTAAAGTCACAGGCAGCGTCACGGTGGGGCCGTGCTGAAGACGCGCAGGTGACTGTGTTTGCGGACACAGCGCGCACCTAGACAGCCCGCACGCGCAGCCCACGGCGCCCCTGGGCGCCCGCCCGGCCCGGCCCAGGCTCCGGGCTTGCAGCCCGTATTAGGGTAAAACGATGCCGGCGGAGACGCGACGAAGCAAATGCGAGCGTGAGAGGCTGCCGCGGCCTCACACAGCTGCTGTTTTACAGCAGGCGTTTTACTTAAATGTTGAAAGAGCGCGCTCTCAACTAGCAGCAAGAGCATGGCCAGCGCGAGCGGCGCTGCGGCCGTGCGCCATCACCAGGACACGCCCTGGGCGCGGGCGCCGTCGGTGTGCCCGCCAGAGCCGCGGGACGCGGGGACGCGCCGACAGGCCCGGGCGCGCTGGGTCGCGCTGGGACGTTAGGACGGCGCCCAGGTCCCTAGGAGGTGGGGTCGTTCAGCTCCAGTCCCGCGGGGGAGGGGCGGCGCGACCGCCGTGGTGGGTACAGGCCGCTGGCCCGCGCGGAGACGGGCGCCCGGCTGCCCCGTGGGGGTCTGGAGCACGCGCCTCCCGAGCGCGGCTGTCGGACCGGCGGCGGCACTGTCTCCCGCAGAGGGCCGTCGGGGAAAGCAGCCTTTACACTCTCTAGGCGCGTCCCAGCCCCGTGTGGAGGAGGCGCGGGTTTCCCCACGAGCTCGGGCCGGTTCAGACCTTGCTCCCGCGGCTGCTCCCCGCCCTGGACGCCCTGCCTGCTCCCGGCGCCCGCGGGCAGAGGCCCCTCGGTCCTGCTGGCGGCCGCCCGCGGCCTCGCTGGCGTGGGGGCTTCTGCCCGGCGGGGCTGCCTGTCCTCGCTCGCGCCCGGAGGAGCCTGGGCTCGTGGTTTCACAGCGCGAAAGGGCGCAGGGCCGGGAGGAGAGCTGCGCGCGTGCACCCGGGGCCACACCGCGGGCGGGCGTCTAGTCCCGGTGGCCACGCTTGGGGCAGTCCCCGAGCGCCCCCCGCGTGGTCGCGCGGTCTCCGGAGCCCGGGACCAGCGAGCCGTCCGGCCCAGCCCCCACCAGCCCGGCTGCCCTCGGCCCTGGGCTGGGTCATGGAGGATGTTTAGTTTCACAAGAGGTTTTAATATGTTTTGTGGTTTTTAAGGGTCTTTATGGCCTTAAAGGAAACAATATGTAAAAGCAGGAAGAACAAATCGATAATTTTACTATGGTCACATTGTTAATAGTTTGGTGTATTTCTTTGCAGTTTGTTTTCTATGCCAATTTTTGGGTTGTTTTTATATATTTTTAATGTCACGTATACAGGTTTTTGTTGTATAAGCTTTTTTTGGTGTAGTTAATGAGGATACTCCTTTAAGGAAAGGGTTGGGAGCTAATTTGAGCTGCTGGTCTAATTGCTGGCGGGCTTTAGAATTTTTCAGGTTTTTGGTGGGTGGGGAAGGGCTCATTCATGAGTTGTCTTACACTGGGCCCATTAAGCTCCATTCCTGCAAAATTCATTTATTATCCATACCTGCACAAAACTTTAAAAATCTATAAATACCTATTTGATGCCTTTTGTGTGCCAGGCATTAACCTGGAAGATGCAGGGGTGAGTAATACAGGTTAATTCCTGAATCCGTCTCAGACGTGGAAATGCTACTAACGTTCTCATAAATACAACTCTAGGCTAGGAGGGCTTCACTGTCCTACAAACATTTAAGGAAGAAATAATGCCCATTTACACAGACTTTTTCAGAAAATTAAAATGAGGGAACACTTCTAACTCATTGAAGCCAGTGTCACCCTGATGCCAAAGCCAGCCAGACAGAAGACATCCCATGAAAACTACAGACCAATATCCCTCATGAACATAGATGCCTAAGTTATAGGAAATCAAGTGTAACAATATAGAAAAAGGATCATTGATCGTGACTTTTGACAAAAATCAATGAACATAACTTATCATATTCACATGCTAAAAAAGACATATGGTCATCACTGTATATGCAGAAAAACCATCTGACAAAATTCAAGTGTTCATTCCTGATAAAACTCTCAGCCAGCATGAAAAGAAGTTTCCTCATTCTAATAAAGAGCATCTGAGAAAACCCTGCAGGTAACTTGTACTTAATGGTGAAAGATGGGATGCTTTTCTCCCAGGGTCAGGAGCAAGGCAGGGAGGCTCCTCTCACCACTGCTGTACAGCATTGTTCTGGTGGTTTTCAAAAAAGAACATTCTGGTTAGAAAGGAAAAAGGAAAACTATTAACAGATGATATGGTTGTTTATATAGAACTTCTGATGGCGTTTATTATAAAAAAGCTATTAGAACCAATAATTTTGCAAGGTTGCAGGATACAAGATTAATATACAAAACTCAATCGTATTTCTGTATGCTGGCAATGAAAAATTGGAAGTTGATTTGAGAACCAATGACATAAAAAATATGAAACACTGAGGGATATGTGGGCCTGCATGCTATGAAACACCACTGAGAAATATTAATGAGCACCACTATAAATAGAGATACAGCGTGTTCATGGAGGAGAGGACAGTACTGTTCAGGTGTCAGTTCTCCCCAGACTGATGTGTGGGTTCAACACAATCCTAGTCAGAATCCCAGCAGGCCTGTTTTTGTAGAAATTGGCAAGCAGATCTAAGATTCAAAGAACTAGAGTTGACAAAACAGCCTCCAAAGAGAGCAAAACTGGAGGCCTTCGTGCTTGACTCAAAGACAGTTTTAAAGCCGTACTAATTGAGTCCATGCATATCAGCATAAAGGCAGACAAATACATCAGCCCAGTAGGATATGGAGTCCAGGGATGCATCCACACATGCACTGTCAACTTACTTTCAGCAAAGGTGCAAAGGGGATTTGATGGAAAAAGGGTGTTTGAACAGTTGGATAATCATGGACAAAAAATGAACTTCAGTCCATACCTGGCATCACCTGCAAAAAGCGGTTCAAGACGATTGTGGATCTGGATGTAAGTTCTAGAACTGTCACCCATGCAGAGTAAACTTAGGAGGAAGCCTGTGATACTGGGCCAGGCCACAGTTTCTCGGGTAAGAATTACCCATTAAGCATGAGCTGTAAAAAAAAAAAAAATTTGATAACTTGCACAGACTGGCAGAAAATACTTGCAGGTCACATCCCTGATATAGGACTTGCATTCAGAGCAGGTAAAGAACTTGCCACACTCGTGACAAGTGAACAAACAACCCAGGGAACAATGGGCAGCCGATCCGAAGAGATGTCTCCAAAGGCCATGTAAACACATGGCAGGTGAGTGTATGAGACGACATTCACAGCCTTACTCACTCATGGGGGAAATGCCCACTAACGCAATAATGGGCTACCACCACTCACTCACTAGAATGGCAGAGACTGAGAAGACTGCTCATGCCATATTTTGGTAAAACTCAAGTGAAATTTGAACTGTGCTGCTGGAAAATATACGACCGCTTTGTAAAACAGCAGTTTCTTAAAGTGTTAAACATCCACCTACATGTGACCCAGCCACTCCACGCCCCTGAATTTACCCAAAGAAATGAGAGCACATGTTTGTATAAAGACCTGGACATGGGTGTTCACAATGGCTTTTGTGGTGAGAGCCACACACTGGGAACAGCCCAGGTTTGCAGGTGAACAGCTGCAACCCAGTGACTGGATTCAGTCTGAGTCATATGAAGGGACAAACGACTAATATACGTCACAGTGCTGAAAAATCTCTACTGTGTGAGGTGACAGAAGCCAGACAAAACCAGGAGTGCATATTACATGTACCGCATGTATAAAATCCTGGAAAATACGGTCTTCTCTGAAGCACAGGCTCGGTGGCCGTCAGAGGAGGGCTGGGGGGTGGCAGGCAGCAGTGATTGTGAAGTGGGAGGGGAGACAGGTGGGTGTGTTCATTACCTGGATTACAGTGATCCTGTCACTGGTGAGCGCTTATGTCAAAATGTATGAAATTATACTTTGAGTGTGTAGTTTATGCTAATTATAACTTGGTAAATAGGTTAAAGGTAGTATTTTTACTTTTCATATGTGTTGTGATTGCCTTCATTGTGCACTGACAATAGAGAATTAATTCTCAATCTACTTCCTTAGCATGGCCCCTGAACCTTTCTGAGAGGGCGTTTCCTTGTTGACATTTGGGGTATGGAGCGTCATGTTCATTCTGCAGCTCGGACAGTTCCCAGCCCTAAACCCAGTGTTGTGGAGGTGCGTTGCCTGCCCTGTGGAGCTCAGATCTAGAGAGCTACTCCAATAGAGTTGCAGGCATCTGCGAAGAAGACGAAGAGTGTAGGGAATGTAGGCCTTGGTATTGTCTAGAATGTGGCAGCACGTTGGGGAGAGTGGCTGCTGTTTTTCAGCTGTGGGCGAGGGTACACATCTGAACTTGAAGGCTGCCTGTAAACTGGAGGACCTGCCTTCTCAGGAAGCATTCGGGATCATGCCCCAGAGCATCCTGAACATGCCTGACGTGTTAGGGACAAGTGGTAGATACTGTTTTTCATAGTTTTCTGAAGTATTGTGAAATGTGTCATTGGACTAAAACTCTCTTGTGTAAATTGAATACACTAAGTTTTATCTTTTTACCACAAATGGTTTAAAACTGGAATTTCCCTGTTTTCCACTGTGCCTAAACAAAGCAGTGTATTACAGTCATGGTTCTCCAGCCCAAAGAATGACTATGTGTTACGCAGTCATTTAGATAATACTAATTACAACTGTACCTCATATCTGGAAGTAGCCTTCTTGGAAGCCATGTGGAGGTAAAGTGCTGTTGAGCAAAGTAGAGGCCACAGATGTGCATGGGAGCTTGTGAACTGGACTGGAGGACACAGCTTTGATCAAGGACGTTGACTCTTAGGCATACTTGTGTGGATGGTGCCTGTACCTGGCACCTCTTGGGGGAGGGGGAGATTGTTGTTGGACACGTGAAAACTGCTGGTGACATAAAGCACGAGCTGATACACCTGGCAGAAGGGAGATAGGAGAGTGAACACGGTACTCAAAAAGTTCGGTGCAGGAACTAATCCCGCTGTGTTAGCCCCTTTGGAGCTAGGACTGTTACTAAGAGCAAAAGTCACTGAGTGCTTTTTTGTGACAGGTGTTGTGCTAACTGTCCTACATGCATTATTTCACTTAGTTCTCTACTCCACCTGTAATCGGGGTCCTCGCCTCGTTTGTAGCTAAGAACCTGTGGCTCAGCAGGGCTGTCACGTGGAAATGCAGGTGGGCTGGAACCCAGTGTCTCTGAGACTCCAGTGGTGCCTGTGAGCTCTTCTGGTTATTAACACAGTAAAACAATGGACTGTCCTCATGACCCCTTTGGGTAAAGAGAAGGGTTAGATGTCGAAGGTCTGGGAAGTAGAAAAGAACTTAAGAACAATTTTTATTTTAAAAAGTTCAAATTAAAGTTTTTCCACTGAAAGATGTAAGATGTTTTCTAAAACGTTTTGCAAAACATTTTATTTCCTGCTAAGATAAGTATAATGTTGTTTTCATCAAATCTGCCTACATTTTTGAATAAGAAACTGTAAGTTGATTTTGTTACATCCGCCGTCTTATCTACTAGAGGAGTCAGTCTCTCTAGGTGACCTGCGCAGGTCCCACATCGGCTCTTTGTACTCTGTGCTGTTCTGAAAGGGTTGGGGCAGTTAGGAGACACGGATGTTAATTTGTAACCACGGAGTTGGCTCCTGAGAGCTCACGGGCAGAGCCTGGAGCGGGAGCTGCAAGCGCAGAGCCTTGTGTTTTGCGCGCTCGCTGCTGTGTCTCCAGAGCCCGGCCCCCCACTCCTTGGAAACAGGGCACAGTGATAACAGGAGCTGACCACTTCAAAAACACTGAATTCTAATCATAGCATAATTTTTATCTTTGACTCTGGATTTCATAAATTTTATAAAGATTATAGCCATTGTTTTGAAAATCAGTTTTAAATTTTAGTGTTTTACCTTTAAAAAGTAGGAGATGTTAGGCCAGGTACTGTCCCAGGGACATGCCTGAAGTTCTCTTTTTCCAATCTATTCCTAGTTGCTTTTTTCTGTGGTTTTCTAAAAGAGCGAGGAATATGCAGGAGAGGGAGAAGCTTATGTGAGCTTGCCTGCCTCGTCCCCTTTTCTTTCCCACTTGGGATTGCTCACTGAAACGTCTGTGATGTGGTGCTTTTTAAAAATCCCAGGAGTTGCCCAGCTGGCATGGCTCAGTGGTTGAGCATCGATCCATGAACCAGGACGTCACAGTTCGATTCCTGGTCAGGGCACATGTCCAGTTGTGGGCTCGATCCCCAGTAAGGGGGCGTGCAGGAGGCAGCTGATCAATGTGAGTCTCTCATCATTGATGTTTCTCTCTCTCTCCCTCTCCTTCTCCCTTCCTCTCTCTGAAATCAATAAAAACATATTAAAAAAGAAAAATCCCAGGAGTTGGCTCTGTCGTGGGCTGGCTGTGCACCCTCAGCCTGTTGTGTGACTGGCCTCTGCTGCAGTCTTGTTGGGCGGCCGCTGTGACGAGTAAATGCGTTTGCATCATATCTGTAAATCACTTAGAATAGTGCTTGGCACATAAAGGGCTCAATAAATGCTAATTATTACATTTAGGGTTTTTATGAGGCTTAAATGAAATGAGATTATGCATGTAAAATGTTTAGTAGAGTATCTGGCATTTATTAAGTGCTCAATAATGCTAGTGGCTCTAATTTAAATATTCAGGGGCCCATATGTCTAAAGAGGCTGTTTCTTTGGGTGTCTGAATATGTCATATCTTTAGTGAATTTATTTAACGGCACGAGGAAAAATTAATTTCTATATTGTTTTTTACCAGTAGGTACATGTAACAAAGTTGCACAAACTTTAAATAGGTAATTACTTCCTGATTTCTAAGGTTAGGTGGTTTGTTAGGCCACTCTCTTCAAGTTTATTTTTACTGTTGAAAAGCACAGCTCTCTGACTCATAGCACAGCCTAGTGTGGTCACTTCTCTGGTGAGGCCTGTCAGGATCTCTAACCTGTCTCCGTGTGCCCCCTCTAGGTCTGTGGAACCTCGCTTCCCTCTTCTCCAACCTTTGCTTGTTTGTCCTGATGCCCTTTGCCTTCTTCTTCCTGGAATCAGAAGGTTTTGCTGGTCTGAAAAAGGTGAGTGAGCCGTGTCTGGGAATTAAATTCATTAAATGGAGAAGTAAATATCATTCATGCTGAACTATAATATATTGGTTTAAACAACCATTTGATGGACTATAAAAGTTTAATAACAACATCTTGTTAATGTCATTAGTAATATTAACAGTGAACTTAGTAACATTGCTTATGGAATGGCTCTGTGTGTCCACAGGGTCAAGGCTGTCTTTGACCTCTGAGTGCCCCATAGGAGGTGCAGACCTAGAGTGTCTGTGTAGTGGTGTCGGTGGACCCGCCTATCTGGTTTCCAGACCTTCTTTCACTCAGTCTGCAGCTCACAGCTTTGAGTAGGTCTCACGCTTAGCTGTTGCACTGGGATCAGAGTGGACGGCTGTGCTGGGCAGTCACACCTGACGTCTAGAAAACTGGCTGTCATATATTGGAATTGTTTTTATTATGATGTATTTAAGTCATCTGTGTAATGTGAAAAATTACAGTTTCAGTTTGAAAAGCACCCTGTTCATAATTTCTTGAAGAAGTTCTAAGAAGTGTTGTTGCTGAGAGGGAGTTAGTTCAAGCCCTCCTTTTATAAGGATATGTCTGAGGTCCAGTGACATTGAATGTTACTGAATTGTCCAAGAACCACATACCTGCAGTTGCAGAACTAGTGCCAAACCCAGGGGTTGCTCCTGAGCTTCCAGGGTGTTTGTATTGTTCTCACGTCAGTGCTGTGGAGAACACAGTGAAGGCCCTCAGGTGGGGAGACAGTGGGGACAGTGGGATGGAGAACAGGCTGTGGGGTGAATGCTGGAGAGGGGAGCAGCGGGGATGCCTCTGGAGCGTGGTTGGCATGAGGACTGGGGCAGAGTGGTCTCCTGGACCACCACAGGGTTGCTAGAACGGCATGTAAACTAGGATGTTCAGGACCAGGAAGAATGAGCATCGAGAGGAAATACGGCCATTGGTAGAATTTAGGAGCCTTTTGGTGGATATTCATTCATCTGACAGTTTAAGCAGGTACTAAGTAGTAATTACCATGCTGTTATAGGAGCCTGCTGGGGACAGAAATGGAAAGATAGGTCTCGAGCCTGGAAGGGTGTCAGGGAGAATTAGAGGCAGATGGGCACACGTGGAGAGACGTGCTTGTAGACCGCAGGCCGCATGGAGGTGCAGAGGAGAGCAGGTCCTGGTTTCCCAGGTCCTGGACACAGAGGCTGACTGCTTGGAGCTGGGACCCCACAGAGGAGCAGGGGGAGGAGGGGGGGAAAAGGGGGGAGCAGGGCGTGGGCTTCCCTGAACCTTGGTAACAGCTGGTGAAAGGTGAGCTGCCTGAGTCCTCCACTGGTCGTTGGGATCTTATCCATAGATGGCAGGGAGTGGGCACAGCATTTCTGAAAAGGATTTTGTATCTATGTTTTATTTAAGTATGTTTTGGGATAAGCACACATGTCAGAGTGGAGACATGGCATCAAGGAAAAGTAAAATGCAGTGTTGTGGAGGCGCCACCATACCAACATGTCTCACAGCCTGGCCCTTGTCACACTTGTCACCAGCGCTTGGGCACATGTCCCTACAGTCACTGTGTCCGTGTTTGCTTTGAATATACGGTGCTCTCTCTTCCTGTCTCTGTCACATGTGAATCTGACCATGTGCAGAAAACAGCTGGGAGAGCTAAGCGTTAAATATATTTCCACACTTGGTCTCATGGGTGTATCTGCCTAACTTATGTTTTTTTATTAAAGTGTAGTGATTAGCCCTGGCCAGTTTTGCTCAGTGGTCAGAGCGTCGGCCCGCAGATTGAAGGGTCCCAGGTTCAATTCCGGCCAAGGGCATGTACCTGGGTTGCAGGTTAGATCCCCAGCCCTGGTTGGGGCTCATTCGGGAGACAACCAGTTGATGTGTCTCTTTCACTTCCATGTCTCTGTCTCTCTGTCTCTCTCCAGCGCCCCCCCCCCCCTTTCCCTAATGGAAAAAATATCCTCGGGGCAAGGATTAAAAAGACAAAACAATAAAAGTCTAGTTATGGGTTAACTAGATTATTTAAAAAAGTGTGCAACATAGACAAACCCCCCGCCTCCGAATTATTTCCCCTTCTTGTGAACTAACCAATTAGAAAGGGACTTGGTCTGATTTATTGGAGAAGACCTAGCAACTATCTTTAGAATTAAAAAAAAACACACAACACAAAAACTGACATGTCACTATTCTTGTGGTCAAAGGGAAAATCAGCTTGAGGAGGATTGCAAGAAGGTGGTTATATATATCTTGCACCCACAATTGTACAGCATTCTTTCCTGTAAACTTTTCATTCCTGATCTCTACATGATTGAAAGAACTTTCTTTTTGAAGTGCATCTTTCACTCTATTGCTCTTGTCAAAATCCCTCTGGCCCACCTGCTCCACTTTGGGACCGCAAAGGGGACTGACGCGGTGAGTGACTGACTGTAGGGTTTGACCCCCCATTAATTCCCAAACTGCCAGGAATTTAAAAAGGGGGAGACGGCCACACTCAGAATGGTCACCGTTGATTGGACTTGGGTAGTTGTGGGATGAATGGGGGTGTAGGAACCAAAGTAAAGAGCTTGGTCCTTAGTGCTGATAAGGGGAGGAGGGTGATGGGCTGTGGCCTGGGGGTTGTGGGGAGGATGTGAGCGCTGGGAAGGGGCACCGGGAGAGAGAACCAGGCTGTGGCGGGCGGGCGCGCGCAGTGACCATACAGGATCGAATGAGAGGAGGTCTCAGGGAAGGCCAAGCCCGCAGCTGGGACCTGGCCCAGCGAGTGTGAGCTGTCACTGCCATCTTCCTAGAGCTGGGCATTTGACTGGTACGTGCTCTAGAGGATGCCTGTGGTGTCTGGGTCACCGAGAGTCATGTGCACAGTCAGCTCCTCATTGTTCCACAGCTCTGGCGGCTTTAGGTTTGAAATCACGATTCCCACTTTGGAATAACAGACAGACTGAAGCCAAATCAGAGCTGCTGGAAGGTGGGCTTCCAAGCCTCGTTAGAAATGTTTGTAAGCTTCAAAATTAAGGTGATCCCGACATGTTATTTAAAATATTTATAGTCTTTCAGTTTTAAATCAGTTACACAAAAGTTTCGAGGGCTGTCAGCATTGTACAGGGAGGTGTGACTCTTTGCAGGACTTGGGATCCTTCTGGTCACACTTTTCTATAGTGTAAGGTCAGCGGTGTGACTGTGCAGGGTTCATGTGATGTGAAGCTCTGTCGTTCCTTACACAGCGTCCGTTGTAGGTTGTGTCACAGCCACTAGCTCCGCTTCATGGAACTGTATCGTGTCCACACAGCTGGCTGGCAATGTTTGCGTTTCTGTGTGTTCCTTTGAAGCCCTGTGCTCACTGGTGACGTTTGACACATCAGTTCTCAGCGATGCTGGAGAGAGCTTAGGAAACACCTCTAATTGGTAGATCCAGCGCAGTAATTTGAGTAATGACGAACCTGTAACACGGTTGAGTTAAAGTCACTTTATGCTCCGAGGCCACCCTCCTGGTGCTGTTTTACTGTGTCTCTGTCTGGTGGAGTCCCCAAGCGAGCGGCACATGGCCCTGCCGTCCTCCCATGGATTCCCCTGGGCGATCGATTTTAAAACAGCCCTCGCAGATTGTGCCGAGACGCGGAAATTGGCCACTCGCCACGGGCGGATGCAGAGCTTGAATTGAAAATCAAATTAAGCAGAATTCTCTACTTAGTTTTTAATTAAACCACTATGTTAATTCAAACAGGACATTTTAGGCCTGGGGGGCTCGCCATGTCCTTTTAAGGGCCTGGAATAGCCTTTCTTCTTTCTCCTACATGGCGTATGTTTCTGTTTTAGTGGCCATCTCCTTGCCGTTCCTGCTCTTTATAATTCTCAAGGGCAGGAGAATGTAAGTGGTTTTGATAAAGCAATTTTTTCAGTGAGAAGGCAACTTTTATCTTGGACCTCTAACTTATTGTTAGAAGCGTAATGTTTATCAAATTTAGATGGTTTCTCTGTCACCTACATGCATCGTATGTTCGTGAGTGTTTGAACCTGACCCCATACCCACATCTTAAGTTTCAACTCTGATAAGAAGGTTGTATTCTGCTGGTTTTTGTTTGTTTTGTGGGAGAGACTCGTTCTCTGCAGTTTTTATCTTGGTCACTCAGACATATACTGAGTGTGAGGGTCTTGAGTTGAGAGTACATTTCCCTGTCCCCTGCAGATAGCTGTGTGGTTTTCTCTGCCACTGCACCTCAGGGAGACCTCACGATCATCTGGGTGATGTCTGATGTCCGAGGTGTTTTCCCTTCGCATAAGGAACCCTGAAGGTTGACCCTCCTGACCCTCCGGCCAGGGTTGGAGTGGGAGTGAGGAATGTGTTTGTTTTATATCGTATTTTAACATCTTACTTTGAATTAAAATGTTAGTACAGAAAAATTCAAAAACTTAATGAAAGTGAAAAAAACCCTCATGAATGACAGATGAATTCAAAACCAAAGATGTTTGTGGGAGTAACTTTACACGATACCTCACCTTAATGCCCAACTTTGATTTGAAGTCATAGCATAAAACTTAACATAAGTGACAGCAACATCCTGACCAATTTCCAGGCCTCACAGACATCCCCCGATGTCCAGAGCAGAGCGCGCGGTCTGTGGGATTAAGAGGTTAACTCCTGTAACTTCAAACGGAGCGCTTGATAATAAAAGCAGAAAGTACAGAATTTGGGGGGACTTCCTCTCTTAATTAATTGGACTGGCCAGGTGGAGCGCAGGGCTGGGTGCCGAGCTGGAAGTCCATAAAGCGAGCGCCATGACAGCCGTGCACGAGGGCCAGAGGTCGCTTTAATATGCCTCTATCCTGTGTCACAGTTTGAAATTGTCCTGGTTTATGTCCCTTTTGGCAAACTTACATAAAAGTGACCCTGTACTGTATTTTATGGCCAGATGACTCCTTCCCCCGAGTGGCTAATTTGGATCAGGCCTCCGTCCTCAGGAGACGCAGCAGAAACGAGTAGGAAGTCCGCACGGGCGCGGGCAGCTTTCATTGTGCGCTTTCATTATTTTTGCTCGTTTTTGCCACTGATCATCCATAAATTGTTGGAAATGAGTGATTAAGGAAGTGCTGCTTAGTGTTAGTGGCACAGTGCATATTTGGCTGGCTTCTGCGGGTGAGAGGAAATCCGTACAGAAAGGAAAGCTCCTGCTGGGAGCCTTTCAAGGACATGCACCCAGGGTCGCGTTTTGATCTCTGGGTTTATTACGGAAAATGGAGTCATATCTCACTAACTATCGTTATGTGTTAATTTGATTTTCCCAACACCTTCGAGAAAAAAATCATTCCATAATTTATTAATAGAATTCCTCTGCCCTCCCCCAGTGGGGAGGACTGTTTTTTCCCAGAGAAACAACATGGACAAGAATGATAACTTTAAGAATATTTGATTCTGCTGGTGTTGTTACACTTGGCTTCCTTTTGCAATCGTTACACTGCTGTAGAAGGCATGGTTATAGCAGTAAACTGCGGAGGGGGACAGAAAAGTATCATTGTGAGGAGAAGATTACACTTGTTTCATTTAAAAATTATTTGAGTTTATAAAGGTTTTAAACTAAGAATCAAGACATTAATTTTGCCACTCTTCTCAGTACAGTTGGATGTTGAGGGAGGGAGTAACAACCTCATGACTTGTCTGTTTTGTTGGGTAGCAGCTGTGTTTTTATACCACGCGGTCCCTGTGCTTGGCCATGGTCTGACACACTGAATTGGACAGTTATATAGCACTCCCACCCTCTCCAGTTATCAAAACCGGGAGATTCCACCTTGAAGCCAGACTGTCTCTTTATTTGCATAGTAGTGTAGCGGCAAAGTCCTGAGCTGTGGCTTTCAGGAGACCTGGACCTAAGTCCTGACGCCTCTTCTTACTGACTCAGGTGTGTCCCATGGTTTCTACATCTGTGAAACGGGCCGGCAGGTCTCACCTCAATGTCAGGTTGCTGAGGGGCATGGTTGCCTCACCTGATCTGCTTGCAAAGTACCCACTGCAGGGTAACAGGGCCCTGACTGTTAGGGGCTCAGGTGTGTCAGCTGTGAAAGTTGGTACCGCAGCACCAGGAAGGTGTGTGTGGGTCCCTTCTTATGGTAGCGAAGAGATGTAAGAACTTAGAGCGGCACCAGCACAGGCTGTAAACATGGGCATTATGTTTAATAGGGAGCTGAACTCCAAACTTTATTTTATATGATGATTAAATTACCAGCAAATGTCTCACGATCCAGGGCTCTTTGTTAAACGAGGAAAGGTTTTGGTAGGGAGGAAATAAAAAATCACCAGGTCAGATTTTAAAGTAATTGTACTTTTAACTAAACTGGCCCTAATACTTCCAATATTCATGAAACAGTTTAATGAAAGAGTCATTGTCAATTAGAATCTCTTTTCTAAACATTTTTTTGGTGGGAATTGAAAACTATCCAATACCTTTGGTTAGAAATAACTTTATTTGAAAGTAAAATTAAATGTCAGGTTTAATGCTGACTAGAGAGCTTTTCCATAATTATGATCCACACCGCAGACCTGTAGTTAGGACAAGGGCTCACTCAAGAGGCTGGCGTTTGGATTGTTAAAGTCTTACATTTATTTGGCATTTAAGCTCATATTTATTCGTCTATAAATTCATTTATTCAGCATTCACAGTGTTAGTCTTCTGGTCTCTGCAATGTTGGCCAGGGCATAGCTTAAACCTGGTCTGTCACTTTACGGCTCCCACTTGTGCTGACATCCGCGCTTGTTCTTTCTCCCTACCTGTTAGTCTTAGTGGCCCTTCACCTGGGACTAGTAGTAACTCAGTTATTTGTCAGTTTTGGGCCTTTTTGACCTGTTTTCCAGACCTGGGAGGCTTTGTGGTCCCTGCTGGAGTCTGCTCTGATTTTGTCAGCAGGGTGGGGCCCATCTCTTCCTGGGGCCTCTGCTTATTATAAGCCTTGGAGCTGCTTGGGCTCCTCACAGCCTTAATGTTGTTTCAAGAAGAGCTTTCCCAGTCTCGTGGTCAGAAATTCCCTCCTGAGATTCCAAGGTGATTTCTGTATGTGTCTGAGTCCTTCCGACTCATCTGCCCCCGGGACCCTTCACGTTTGGCTTGCCATGTCTGACATAGCTCTGTGGGGCATACGGGTGAGGCTGCTGCTTTGGGCCGATTTTCCTGTGTATCTTTACTTCTATTGGGTTTTCATTAATATTTTAATTTTGATTGAAACAATTTTAGAGAAAGCCAGTTAACCCCACATTGTATTTTATATCATTCCAAATTACCTGCCAGTACCTGTGCTTGGATTACTGTGTATCATGATTAGTGTGTACATGTGGTTTATGCCCCTGCTTTAACAATTCATATACATAAACTTCCAGGTGCAGGGAAGTTGTCCAAAACTTGGGAATGAGCACGGGAGACTCTTGCTGGGTGCTCTGTCTGGGGTCCTTGGTGCTCTGCCTTGGGTCCTAGGCGCTGTGTTTGGGATCCTGGGTGCTCTGTCTGGGGTCCTGGGCTTTGTGCAGTGGGACCCAAGCTGCTTGAGCTGTTTTCCTGCTGACTCAGCTGTTTTATGTCTCCTCTGGGAGAGAGATGGCCTGCCTGTAGGAGACCCAGGGCTATACAGATGAGTTCTGTCTGACAGAGATGTCATCAGTGTCCTCCCTGTACATGAGATAGCCCCCAACATTTCATTTGTCCTATCGGATATTATCCAGTTTTGCATCTATTGGCAAGTTGATTTTAGCATTTCCAATTGTCTAAGTATATCTGGATTCTTCAGCTTTTCCTCTGATGTGGTTTTAACAAAAACTGAAACCTGTGGCTGAGCTACTGAAGGGTGTGAGCCAAGAGAGAACCAGATGCTGAGGGGCCACAGTGGCAGCAGCAGACACTTGCTTTGGTGGAAGCAGGGAAGGTGGGTCCTGGTGTGAGAGTCAGGTCAGCACTCACAGGTGTCCACGAGGGTGGGAGCCATTGAGACACCTCACCCCAGACTAGATCCACTGTCCTGAGAGGCAGGAGATTACAGAGAACACACCGGACAACAGCTCTTACATGTAAAGATGAGAGGCACTCTGAGAACAAGCAGGTGTCTGGGAGAAGCCAGCACTGCGAGGGGTACCCAATGCAGCAGGCTCAGAGTTAGTAGACAAGCAGCAGATTTCAGGGGGATTTAAAATATTCCATCCAGCATTCCAGGTGTATTTTGGCAGAAGGAAGCAAGGCCGTCTCATCCTCAGTATTGCCAGAAAGGAAAGTTCTACAGGCTTGTTCTGATAGAAAGAAAATCAGGTACAGATAGTTTCCTGGACACTTCTACCAGACGTCAGGGAACAGAGAACTCCAGTTCCATGCAGATTTGTCCAGAGACGTGGAGAGGGAGCACTCACAGCTCTGTTTCATGGGACTAGTGTAATCTTGATCCTGAGAACAGATGGGTGGTGTGAGAAAGGCACGTGGTGGGCTGTTCTTCACGAACACTGGGGATCTGAAGACATGAAGTCGAGTCCAGCCATGTGCACAAAAGATCCTCACTGGGCAGCGTAGTTCAGGTGTTCCAGTTTGTGTAACATAGAAAACCAGGGGCTGGCATTCACGTGGGGACAGTGAATGGGAATAAAATCAAGTGAGCGCCTCCGAGGGGGCCGAGGCACGCTCAGTGAGGTCAGTAACCAGCTCACCTGATGAGCCCCCCCCCCCCCCCCCGAGCCTGCAGGTGACATTGTGCTTCATGGAGAAACGTTCAAGTGTTTACTTTAAAATTTGGGAGTCACCATAGATATTTTTATTTGTAATCACCACCATGGCTGTGGTTGACCCCGGTGCAGTCAGAGAAGGGACGGGAAATGGAAACAAGCAGTGTTCACTATTCACAGGGGGTATTGCCTTTTGAAAATCCGTAGAACCTAAAGATAAATTATTAATTCAAATTAAAAAATGTAGCAAGGAAGGTGGACATAGAATTAATATAGAAAATCAATAAATAACAGCAACAAACAAAATCTATTAAACATACCTTTTATAATAGCGAGATAGCCTAAGGCATGTTGAAATATATCCAGCAAATGATATGTAAAACCTTTATGGAAATAATATATGGAAACAAAAATCTTACTGAGGGATGTTAAAGAAGACCTAAATAAATGGGTAGATATTTCTGTGTTTACCAATTTCTTTATATGGTGAAAATATCTGTTCTCAAATTATTTTGGTGATGGGCTCCCATTACCCAAACAGAGGCTGATGGGTAAAACCAAAATGCCAATTTCCTGGTCTTCATGGAAAACTATGGGGTACTCATACATGTGTTCCCACCCGCCCACCCCAAGTGGCTGTTGTTGAGCATGGGAGGGAGTGTGGAGGTTGGGGAGATGGGCTGGAGGGCAGGGTCTGGCTGTAAGCTGCACGCGCGTGTGTGCTCGCGAGCGTGTGTGCGCGCGCGTGTTCTCCAGTGGTACTTTGCAGCTCCTAGTGCTTTCTGTATAAATGCCTTCACCACATAAGCAGTGTGACACTATTACCTAAATTGTCGTGTGGCATTGCTGTGTATTCTTTTGCTCCCTAATATCCTGTATGCTTGGCTGTAGCAGTGTGATGGGTACTAACCCCAGAGATCCTCCTGCTGCTGTCTCGTTGGAGCTTGTGCCTGGGTTGTGGGACGAGCAGTAAGGTGGCAGCTGCGACAGCCTCCTGGGTTAGAAGTGCCTGTAGGACTGAGCCTCTGGCCTCAGGATGGTCTTGCTGTTATGGAAAATTAATGTTCTAGTAGAATCCTTTGTGTATGTTGTTTGATTGTTACTAAAATGGTAGATTTGTCTGAAGTGTGTTTTAAGCATTTTCCCTGCTCCCTACTTCCAGGTCCGTTTGTCTTTTGTGTCTTATTTCTGAGAGAGAGTGGAAGGAAGGGGGAGAGACGGGGTGGGGAGAGAAACTTGGATGTGAGAGAGAGATCTACTGGTTGCCTCCTGCACGTGCTCCAACCGAGGCGGGGAGAACCTGCAACCCAGGTATGTGCCCTTGACCAGGAATAGAACCCATGACCCTTTGGTCCATGGCCTGATGCTCTAACCACTGAGCAAGACCTGCCATGGCATGTTTCAGATTTTTTTGTTTTGTTTTTTAATTCTCACTTGAGGATACTTCTTTTTCCATTGCTTTTCAGAGAGAGTAGAAGGGAGGGAGGGAGAGAGAAACATCAATGTGAGAGAGTCACATTGATTGATTGCCTCCTGTGTGGGCCCTGATGAGGGGGCGGGGAGAACCTGCAACCCAGATTATGTGCCTTTCCTTGACTGGAACCGAACCCAGGACCCTCTAGTGTGCAGGCTAATGCTCTAACCACCGAGCAACACTGGCCAGGGCTGTTTCAGATTTTTGTATAAAGTCCCAGCAGTCTTTATACAATTCAGTTCTTTCATTTACATGTTGGAAACTTGCTGTATTAATTTACCTACAATCGAGGGTTTTTATTTGGCTAATATCATGAAAAACTTCTTCCTGTGAATTTGGATACAGTGCCCATCTTTGTTCAATGAAGTAGTGATGTTGGTGTTTTTATTTTAACTTAGCCTGAAGTATTTTCTGTCAAGTTTTAGTAACTTGAGCGCCTCCTCGCTTTAATTATTCTACCTGTATAGACTATATTAAATGAATATGTATATAACAGCGGCAGAAAATATTACTATTAAAAAACATTTTACTATAAAATTTGACGAAGCTTTCTATAAAGCTCTTTTTTTTTGACTTGGGACCAAAATTCTGGGTACCCTACTTTTATGATGCCTTTGAAAGCAAAGGGGGAAAGGTTTGGCTGTCCGGAGGTGCTCCTGTGAAGTTCCTCGTGGTTGACGATGATTCGTACCTGCCTTTATTCTCTGTCCTTTATTAGAGCTCCTATCCATCTTCCCAGATGACTGCATGTGCATTTGCTGCATCTGCGTGTCATGCTGAGCAAACCCAGTCTTCATGTTACTAAGAGACCCTTTTTGTTCAGTGAAAACAATGGCTTGATATTTATTTTAAATGTCCTGTGAACGCAGAAATTTTTCCCAGGCTTTCCTGGTGGGTGGAGACATAGTATATAAAGTGGTGTTTACACACCTTCTGAGGGGTCAAGCTGTCCAGGCAAAATCTTGTTTAAATGTTCATCACCATAGAAACATATCAGCGTATTGTTGGAGCTTTTGTAAGTAGGTTGTAGTTTTTACTTTATTGATGTTCGGCACAGAGCAATTAAATGTGTGATTGACCAGCATGAAAATCTCAAGAAGCAGTTACAGTGGTTTTAGTGTTTTCGCTTTGCACATTCAGCACTTGTTTAAATCCAGAAAGAAATTTACGATTCTACATGTATTTAATCTTTACTGGCTTATTTAATCTAATTTAATCTGTTCCAATGTTGAGATAGTTGTGATTTCCAAAGTAATGGTACAGAACCAGTGTAATTAACTATGCAGCTTACTTTTATTGTTGTGTGGTATCTCACTGGCACACAGTACTTTGTTTCGAGCGTGCTTTTTACTGGTACACTGAGTGCTTGTTGCACTATGATTGTAATAAAAGGGATGGAGTTTCATTACAGAAACTTGGGTTTATGGTTTTGTGGGAGGGGTCAGGGTGAGTGTTCAGACTGGGGATAAAAATGTTATGAAGTTCGTGGAGTCCTAGTGATAAGTGACGTAGGTGAAGCGTTCACTGTTGTGTAGGGGGTACAACTGTTGATGGTTAGGACAGTTCTTCTAGTTCTGTGACCTTATATTCAGGAGACTCTTGCTTTTTAGGTAAACAGTGGAACCTCCTTCCTCTGACAGCTTTGCCACTCTGTCATCTGCAGGATGTTTCAGGGAGTGACTCTGACATCTGGCCATCATTTAGCTCCATGCACGTCAGGATGGAGTAGATAGGAGCCTTCCCCTTGGGGCCTCCTTGCTCCCGATCCCGATCTTAATGGAAAGATGAGCAGTGGGCATATTTTTTGCTTATATGCCGTTCTGCTGGTGATTAATGGTGGCGATAAAAGCTCTCCCAATGCTCTTCACTCCTTTGCAGACAGATCCACATACAAAAGTTTAAAAACCTCGCACTCTACGTGCCGTAAAGCCCATGTTCTGGAGGCTTTGTGATATTTTTATGGTCTCAAGTAGGGCACTGGTAACAGTTGCCGGGTTTTGGGTACGTCAGGGAGCCAGTTGGAGCTGAATTAACAGACGGAGTTTCTGGTTATCTGTAGTCCCATCACTCCTTTCTCTCTGTCCTGAAATTGTTGAAGGTAAAAATGTGCATTGCATATAATGAGCCAGTTTATGTTTTTCTGTTAGTTTAGCTACAGCTCATACATGCGACAGTTGATTTCCAGTTGAGCTGATTTTGTCTCATTTGACCACAAAGAGAATAAAATTAACAAAAGGAAAATGTAACTGTCCCAGCCTCCCAGTGGATTAAGTCAGTATAACAGTCATTTCTCACTGCAGTTACCGTCAGCATTCCTAAACCGCACGATCCCTTTTAGCAACGGGGACGGACAGCCTGCTCAGTGGCAGCTTTTCTGTAACTGTAGATTCTCATTTACTTGTTTTAAATGTAGGTTGATAGCTGAAAACGGACAGGTTTCCTTCTGTGAGTTATTACTGTCTTTCAAAAGGAATATTAATCAATTTGAAGGAAATTTTTGAAGTGTTTATATGATTTGCCTGCAGAGGGTTTTTGTTTTTTTTGTTTTTTTTTGGTTAAGTGTTTCTTATTTGACCACTTAAGCCTGTGAATATACATTTTAGACCTTTCTTCTTGGTATTATCCATATGTCTGTAACAGCAAAAGCCCCCCTGGAGTTATATAGCTTGTTTCTTTTTAGAAAGACTGTTGTTTACATACAAGTTTTTCTAACACATACAGGGGTTTTTGGGGGGGCTTAGTTTGTAAGTATGTGTGGACAAGTATGTGGATATTTAACTCTGGTGTCACTTTCAGATAAGTTTATCGTTAGGTTGCATTTTAAATACTATCAATTTTTCTCGAGGAGAGAATATACTTTTTCTTAATATAAACAGAAGGGGGTAGTTTTTGAATTTAGTAGAGTCCCTCTTTTTAACATAAATTCTACTTAAAACTCTAAGTAGAGCTATAGCTTGTTAAGTGAGGAGGTTCCTTTAAGCAAACTGTTTGCCAAAGAATTTTATATCAAGATTAAATTTAGAAAAATGACCAGAAAGCACTTGAGAACACTGGGTATTTTATGAGATTTTGTTAGAAGCAGGCTTTTTATAGTCCACTCTGACCAACATGTTCACCACCAAGCACGTGGGACTGAACAAACATAGAATAATTAACATGAAATGAAGTGAAAGATCAGTTCCTCAGCCACAGGAGCCATGGTCTCAGGGCTCAGCCAGCGCGTGGCTGGAATGGGGTGTTTCTGTTGCCACAGGACGTCCGTTGCCAGCGTGCTCTCTGCTGTCGAATCATGAAGACTGTTTTCTGTCCCTGTAGTTACCTTGGGCACTCCCGAAGCCACAGAAGGAGGGGCAGGGCCCGCTGTACAGGTTCACATGTAGGGCACCTTGGTGGTGGGAGTGGCACTCAGGAGATTGGACGGTTATGTGTTGTTGATCTGCCGTCTGTTTCCCGGCTGTGACTGAGTGACGGGGTCCGATTTGCATTTTAGAAAGATCACATTTGCACTGAGATGTGGGCAGCAGGTTGGAGAGAGAGGGTGCAGATGCAGGACCACCAGCCCTGAGGCCAGGGGGCAATAGCAGGGGCAGTGGTGGGGGCCGTGGCAGTAGCAGGAGGAGCTGTGGCTGAGTTTGCATCTTGATTGCTCAATGGGATCAGAAGGACCAGGGCGTGTGCATGGGCACCTGCAGCAGGAAGGGGTGGCAGAGGTTCCCAAAGTTTCTTGCAAAAACAGCAGAATGGATAATGGTGGTGTTTATTGAGGCCTGTGCCACTGAAGGAGGAGCAGATTAGGGGTGAATGGTGAGTGTGGTTTTAGAGAGCAGCTGCAGGTACCTGTGAGACCTTTAAGGGAAGTGGCAGTTGGGTGTATGCATCTTGGCCTCAGTGGTAAGATTTGGACTAAAGATACGGAGCAGGAGTAGTCTGTCTGTGGAGCATCCTCATTAGAAGGGATGCAGGTGCTGCTTTGGGCTGGTCTACAGGGACTGGCGAGCCCAGGGGTAATTCTGGTGCACGCTGGAGTGTGAGAGGCACTGGTCCAGCTTGTGTGGGCATGAGCATCTAAGGCTGAGCCATGGGAGAGGGACCTCATTGAATGAAGAGGGAGAAGCTGAGTGGGGGGGCTGAGGGCGTGTAGGCTGCCAGCTGTCTCAGTGAGGCAGAGGAAGAGGCAGAGGCGAGGTCAGCAGCAGGTGAAGGAAAGCAAGGGTGAGATTAGGGTCTTGGAGCATGGAGAAATGAGTTGTGAGTCAGCCAGGGATCCGGGTGAGGATTGCTGGGGAATGTGGGGCCCACTGTGGAATGTGGTAGCTAATATTTCTCACGGTTGCGTACGTTTCTTTAACAGGGCTGGGAAGTCAGGAGTGAGCCGCCAGTGGACTCAAGAGGGTCTGGTAGACGTCAGGGGGACTGGGAATCCTAGGGTATTATTGATACCGGATTGTCATTAAAGTAGTAGACTAGTTCACTGTAGGGTCAGGCAGCTGAAACAGGCTGGTGGAGGGCACTGGGCCCGGGACGTAGAACAGGTTAGTGGGTGGACCGTGTCAGAGAGGGGGAAGTGTAGGGCAGTGCACATGGGGGCGGCAGGAGAGTGAGCTTGTGTCACTGGTGATGACTGGAGGTGGTGGGAAGGATTTGTCATCCAGGTACTTCTGTCCTGAGAAAGATGGGGCGGTTTCTATAGGTCTGTGCCTGGTGGGTGACAGAGATGGGACATGGGTATACGCCAGCATTAGAAGGCAGTATGGATTTAAATTTTTACTTTATTATTTTTTAAAATATGTTTGTATTGATTTCAGAGAGAGGAAGGGAGAGGGAGAGAGAGAAATATAAACAATGAGAGAGATTCATTGATGGGCTGCCTCTAGCACACCCCCTACTGGGGATCCAGCACACAACCTGGGCATGTTGCCCTGACCAGGAATCAAACTGTAACCTCCTGGTTCATGGGTCGACACTCAATCACTGAGCCACACTAACTGGGCACAAGGTGGTATAAATTTAATTCCAGAACACACGTGACAGGTACACTCCCCAGCCGTGGAGACTCCCAAGGCCAAGGCAGTAACTTGAGTCAGTGCGGCTCACCTTAACATTGTGTGTTCTTGGCACCTGACCCTGTGCTCAGCACGCCACAGATATTAACTCATTTCATCCTGTAACAGCCCGGCCAGGCAGGGGTGTTGTTAAATAAACCCATTTACAAAGGGGAAACTGAGGCACACAAGGTTTAGTAATTGCCCTAAGCTGTGCTGCTGGTAGTGATGGAACTGGGATTTGAACCCTTGCCATCTGCTGCTAGAGCTGGGGCTGTTCCCAGCTCACTTACTGTCTGTCTTGTAAACTGAATGGGGATGCTTTTAAAGGTTATCCTTGCGGGTGTAGTATCTTGGAAGTTAATACTTTTACAAAAAAAATAGAAAATTAAACATAACAGTTGTTCTTATATTGTCATATGCGTCCACTCTAGAAAATTTGGAAAATACAGAAAAGCACAGAATACAGAAGAAACCTAGTTCCTTGTGGCTGTGGTCCTAGCAACAGGACAGTCCCTTCGGCTGGCCTCTCAGGCTTGCTGCTCCACAGTCACCAGGACACCCTTCCTGCTTCTCCTCAAGGAGAGGGATCTGTCTCTGAGCCCGTGGGGTGTCTCAGTCCCTTCATAGCTCACCCCTTGACCAGGGTCAGCATTCGCCGGGGACCATCCCTTCTCCCACCTGCTCGAGCATGTTCACTGCCAGACCCTGGAGCCTTCTCATGGCCTCACCCACCCTGCATGGACCCTGTGTCTCCACAACATCTTTTTTGCTTCCCACCCTCGTCACCCACACCGTCCCAACTGCAGAGGCCCCGAGAAATTGGGGTGTGCACCTGCGAGCTGAGAGGTTGGCTTGCCAGGTGCTGGTTGTGATGGCTCCTGGGTCAGAGACAGAGGACCTCACAGCATGGCAGGCGCGTGAGTGTCTCAGTCCTGTCAGATCCCTAGATCCCAGCCTTGGGGGCTGCTCCCACAGTGGGCCCTTTCCGTGCTGAGGAGCCCCGAGCTTAGGCAGCCACATTATTAGAGTGGGCTGCCAGCAGACCCACTGCCCCTTGCTCTGTAGGCAACATCATCTTTGTCACACTAGACAGTAGCAGACCTGCCCTGCTTCAGAGGACGTCTGTCTCCAAGACTGTGTGCTGTACAGATGTCCTTGGAAAGGAGGACATGAGCTGTGCTGAAATGGGGGAGTCTAGGGAGCCTCTGCTCGTGAGCTGTGCAGAAATGAGGAAGACCATGAAGCCTCTGCTCGTGAGCTCTGCCGAGATGGGGGAGACCGTGGAGCCTCACCCCCGACAGAGACTAATGCTTGAAGAAAAACAAGCTTGACTGCTAAAAATGTCTCTTAACAAAATATTAGAGGAAATGTGTAAATCTTATGGAGATTAATTCCCTATATTTATCGTCATCATCTTAACACACTACACTTATGGTTACATTAGAGTAATTGTTTAATATAATAATAACATACTATAAAACACTTCTGCTTGGGCAGCGGGTCTCAGGTGTTCTGACAGCACTTATGACAAGCGTGTTACAACCAGCTCCTCTGGGCTTGTCCAGGGCCGGCAGGGGCTGTGAGCATGTAGCACACACCAGAGCACTGCTCCTTCTGTCTTATTCATAGGCTTTCCACCCAGTAGTTAATGCGGGATAGAAAGATTCTTACTTAGAAAAAACTATTGCCTAGAAAGAGAAAGGAGGGAAAATAAATCTCTGTTGAGGAGTGGTGGGGGCGTTTTGGCTCCCTGCTCGGTGTGGAAGTCAGGAAATTCAGAGTTGTTCCAAGAAGTGGGGGGCATTTGTGACCATTCCTACTTCATTTCACTGAGAAGCAGCTGCAGTTACGTGAAATGCAAGCCCCATTCACTCTGGCTCTGCAGCCTCCATGCCCTGGGCACTCGGGGAGCGCCAGCTCTCACCCTTGAGCCTGTGGTCTGTCCTGCCAGGGCTGCCCGTGCTTGGACTGGGCCACTAGGAACAGCCACTACAACTCGGAGCCATCATTCAGGGCGAGTAGTGCCCTCACCCCGGTCCTAGGACACGCCCTCCCCTCTGTCCCACGTAGCAACCAGAGCGGTAAGATCCAAGTGCAACCTGCTCCTTTAACCCGGAAACTGGCAATAACACTCGGGGCAGAGTCGAAGCAAGTGTGTTTCGGGTCTTTATTTACAACTCATACCTTTAAGTCCTTTTTAGGGCAGGAGGAAAGATTGCATGGTTTACTGATAAACATGGACGTGCCTGTAATCGTGTTGGTCGTGGTAGAGGTCGTAGGGTAGTGCATCACAGTCTCTGTGCATTTTTACAGTTCGCTACAGCTTCAGTCACTTGGGGACTTTTCAGGAACGTAAGGCTGTTTTTGTTGTTGTCTTGTCCAGTGGGCTTCATTTTAAAAGTCTGGCCTCTAGTTTGGCCCTGAGGCCAGAATTGTTTTACATTTAAAGCAGATTGTGCAGAACGAGTCTTCATTACATTCCAGCCTCATGGGGTTGGGAGGGTCTCCCTGGCGTGAAGGATGCTCCGTCTGTGGTTGGTGTACGAGCATCCCTCTCGGTCCCGCCGGCGGCTCGTGGGACTCCTTCACTGCCCACTAGAGGGCGCCGGAGGCCGGGAGCGGCGGGCTTTGCGCCCCTAGCAGCTCCGAGTTCGCCCTGCGCCTGGCTGTGCGCCTGGCTGTGCGCCTGATGGGCCTGCGTTCCCTGACTAGAACCACAGATACAGGTGGGTTAACCTGCTTCCTCGTGGAAGGTGTTAGGAAAGTAATTAGTTGTTTAGGATGATTCTGCAGAATGTTTTTAACGAACAACTTTCTTGCTTTCTTTAGAGCTAATGGTACTTTACATAATTATGAAAAATCAGTCTCAACTTTACAAACTAAGCATTTAGTGTTTTTGTCCTGCTGGTAAATGTAAATTTCCTCCCCTTCCTGAGAGATTTTATGCTTTCTGTCTGTAAATAGAGACCTAGTTGTTCATGGGATGTAATAAAATATTAAAGTCCTATCTCTGTTTATTTTTCAGGGAATCCGAGCCCGAATCTTGGAGACGCTGGTCATGCTCGTGCTCCTGGCGCTGCTGATCCTGGGCATGGTGTGGGTTGCCTCCGCACTCATCGACCAGGACGCGGCGAGCAGGGAGTCTCTGTACGGTGCGCTTGACAGGCTGGGCTGTTCCTCCCGTGGTGCCTCCAGTCATACACTCACCCTTAAACATCTGAACAGTCCTCTGTACAGGGAGCCCTTGTTAATTTACAGCATTAAGGAGTCTTTACTTACCTTTAAGGGAAATGAATGCTCCTGTGTTTCCTGTGTGCGGGCATGTAAGCAGCTTCTCAGAGTATCTTCTTGTGGTTAATTAGTTTCTGTTCTTAAAATTCCATGAGACTTTTTTTTCTCCTTCCAGACAAGTTCTGCAAAGGGATTATTTCCTGTTTTTCTATTTTAGATCTTTTTATTGTACTGTTTAGAAATTACATGGTTTAGACTCAGATAGGCAGTTAGGATGTTTACTATATATTAATTCACAGTTAGCCCCTATCTCAATGTGCAGCATTTTGGATTTACTAAAGTGCACTTACATCTTCTGTAGATCTCTGGGAGTTCTACCTGCCCTACTTGTACTCCTGTATTTCACTGATGGGATGTTTGCTACTTCTCTGTAAGTATTTTTCTGAGGTAATAGTGATAGAAAAGAGAATTTTTTCTTCTTTGTTCCAGAGAATTATGAGAAGTTTTTCTGATGATATTCCTTCACAGCTTGGAGAGTTTTAAAAAGTTGACCCTTAGCTTTTTTTCATATTCAAGATAAATTTTGATAAACTGAAACCTTGAAATAATAAGACACTTGTGTTCTTCAAGAAAAGACTCTTCCACAGGGTTGGGAGGCAAGTGGTGGGTGGGTGGGGGGAGATGCACACATGGGTGCACACAATGTGTACATGCTGAGACATACACAGACATACACAGACACACATGTGCACATGTGTAGACACGCACCCCCCCCACCATTACAACACTAGACTCTACTTTTTTTTAATCCCCCCTGAGGATATTTTTTCCATTGCTTTTCAGAGGGAGTGGAAGGAGAGAGGGAGAGAGAGAAACATCATTGTGAGAGAGAGATATCGATTGGTTGCCTCCTGCACGTGCTCCGCCTGGGGCCAGGGATTGAGTCTGCAACAGAGATATGTGCCCTTGGCCGGAATCAAACTTGGAACCCTTCAGTCCTTGGGCCGATGCTCTAACCGCTGAGCAAAACTGGCTAGGCTTAGACTAGTTTTGAATGGTAATGATAGAATTGTGTGATGAGTTTGTGGTCTTTATTTCAAAGTTTGCTTAGTTTCACAACATATCTCAGGGGTAGTATAAACAGATACATGTGGTTGAAAGGATTTAAGATTACAGTTGTCACTTTTAGATATTCTTGTCTGCTTCTCAGTTTCACTAGTACTTGAAATTCAATCTTTTCTTTAGCTGTTTTTTAAGTGAAAATACTGTTATCACTCAGCTGCTAGAGGCTCTCATGTCCTCAACCATTAGCCGTCACCTGTCCCTCATCAAGTACAGGAAGGTAACCCCCCCCCCCCCCCCGCCCCTCATTGGCAAGGCTGAAGAGCCTCCAACAGACACCAGGAGAGTCTAAAGCTGAGACAGAGCTTTCTTAAACCGTAGACTGAGTCAGCTGGGTCTTTGGGCTGGTGGTCTCTGCCTGTTCTGTTGTAAATGCTCTTTGTCCCGTCTCTCCACAGTGTGCACCCCGGTGGGCCTGTCTCGCATGTTCACCGTCATGGGCCAGCTGCTGGTGAAGCCGGCGGTGAGTATGCCAGGAACTGTGTGCCAGGACCCGTGTGTTTGTTGAGTGACTGTTACATGGACAGCTTTAGGTGTGAACCAGCCTCAGAAACAGGAGAAGAGTACTTCTGTGGGTTTATGACCCAAATTGTCGTTGTGTTTATTTTAATCTTTTTCATTTTTGGAAGCCACATTTATTTTTGCTTATAAAATATTAACTATAGGTACTCAGGTAAAAATTCTGTAGTGAGTTTTAAGACAAGATTTAGAAATATTTAAAGGTATTTTAGATGTTCGTTACTTTATATCAAATAATAACTTTTGTTTCAAAATTTACCGCATACATTTGGTTTACAAACCAGTTATGTTTTTGAAAACTTGTTGCATATTAGATCTTGTTCCTTTAATCTCAGAAGTACTATATATTCATTTTCAAATGATTTTCAGTGAGCAGTAATAATTTGTCCTTAAGTTTTTTTGGCCTCTAGATATTTTGTCAGATATTTCAAATGTGAAGACAGTTCTTAGCTGTATCTAGGAAATTTGTCACTCAAATTGCTTGCATGGATCTTCACCCCCTACAAACTCTAATCTACTAACTACTAACATGTTAAAAGACCTTTCAGAACCTGTCCTTGCCGGGTTTACCTGTAGCTACTGCCCTCCTGCCCTCCCTGCCCCCCCAGGTGACTCTAATTCTAGACTCAGCTGACCTGCTGTGTGTAGAGATGCCTCCTACCTCTCCAGCCCAACAGCGTCCTTCAGGCCAGCTCTGATGTCAGCAGCCTCCACTGCCTGTCTCTGAGCCTGGCCTCACTTTTTAAAAATATGTTTTTATTGATTTCAGAGAGACGAAGGAAGAGGGAAGGAGATAAAAACATCAGTGATGAGAGAGTCATTGATTGGCTGCCTCCTGCACGGCCCCTGCTGGGGATCGAGCCTGCAACCCAGGCATGTGCCCTGACCAGGAATCGAACCTCGATCTCCTGGATCCTAGGTTGATGCTCAACCACTGAGCTATGCTGGTCGGGCTCTGGCCTCACTTCTTTAACTAAAATAATCAAGTGTTAGCACTTATTGAAACCCTGGGAATTACTGGGTTGCTGTAAATCAATCTTATGTGAATTCTGCAGACTTCGTACCTGACGGAGTACATGGTGGGAGACTTCAGAGGGAGAGAAACAGCCGACTTTCCCTCCTCTGGTTTGTCCTCACTCCTCACATCACTGCGTTACTGGGAGAAGTTGTGGGTTTGAATTACACAGAACAGTGACACCAGCTCTGGGTTCCTTCTGGGTTTTTTCCAGAGCCAGGTACACACTCAGGTCATTTCGAGCACAGCCATGTTAGCAAAGCTGGGATGGGACAGTTGAGGGTCAGCTTTGGAAATGGTGCGGATAACGTCCCATGTGACTGTTATTGATCAGTGGTTTTGTTGTTTCTCCCTCACGCTGTGTGACAGGGAGGGGTACGTGTCAGCCCACTGTTATCTAGGTTCTGTCTGTAGGGTGATTTTAATTCACCAGTTACGAATCTTTGTGGGAAATTTCTAGTGTACAGGGATGATGTCAATGGGAAAGATTGCCTGGTAGTGATTCAGTTTGTGGATTTCTTGTTTTAAACATCGTGTAGAGAAATAGAGATGAGAAACCCATGTTGGATGAGGCGATCCTCCCTCCAGCTCTACAGTATTGGCTGGTATAATGAGGTGCTACTGTATTTAGCTTTTCTGGATGTTTAGAGTTTATACATTTGTTTGCCATTGAGAGCTGCAGAGTAATTTAATTCTTTAAACTTAAAAAATACCCAATTTAAATACATGTAGATTTTGTGGTCATCAGCTTTTGATGTGCTTAGTTATACAATGAAATATATTTATTTAATCTGTAAATCAAGTAGTTTGAGCATTTTTATTTTAGATTCCTAGTAGTCTGAATGCTAATCTGAATCACAGGCCAGAGCGCCTGCACGTTCTCATGAGCGCTGGTTCTGTGATGCCACATCATTCAGCAGCTTGCTCTTTACGTTTAGATCCTTGAAGACCTGGACGAACAGATTTATATTATTACCCTCGAGGAGGAGGCACTGCAGAGACGACTCAATGGTACGTATTCGTTTATTACACATTCAGACCAGAAGAAGCAGTTATTAATTCAAAGAAGACAGGTAGTTGAGGGGAAACACAGCTTCTCACCGCCCAGTGCTGTTGCACGAGGCCAGGACTTGGAGTGACGTGAACTTCCCAGTGAAGAAGGTTGGAAAAGATGGGTGGCATTTTGGTCAAATTCCCATGACTCCCTGACTGATCAGTGGTTATTGAGCCAGGTCAGTTCAGTTCCGGGACCTGAACTTGGCAGCTGTGCCTACTGCCAAGCCCTCCTGTGTGGGGAGCACGTGACTCCGGCTCCCGAGGTTGGCAGAGTGGCCTGCTGTCTAGTGACTATCACATTGTGTCATTTCCCTCCTGCTGACTCCGAGGTAGAGAGCAGGTGTCTCTGACCCTGAAGTGCTGACCTTGACTCTGAGGAGTGTATGGGACTCTGCGGGCATGTGGGGACCTGTTCATCATCACCTGGTGACCAAGGGTTCAGTTTTCAGTTACATGTCATTTTTGGCTTGAAATGAAGAACCAGTGAGGAAAAGAGTAATGATACACAGTGAGAAGTGACATAGTTTGTGTAAATTCGCTTTGATTTTACTTGGACGATTTTCACCTGCACACTTTTCTCTTACAAAGTGTTTTTTAATGTTGAAAACCTGCCACCAAGATCAGCTTGTTAACGAACAGCTCACTGTGTTTCAGAATCATAGTTCAACGGTAGGTATGAAGAGGAAGGTTACTCTAAGTATGAAATGTTGAGAAAGAGGAAGAAATAGACCCACTTTCTTTAATTACAAACAATTTAAATCTTCAACCCAACAGTGCAGGTGCCATTCAGAGCTTTGTTCTTGGGTGAAGGAATTCCAGGTTGTACCCGTTCTGGAGAATTCCTGTCGGTGATGCTGTGCACTTTGATGCCAATGGTCTTTAGACTGGAGCTACAAGGAGCTTTTACCCTCCAACTTTACTAAAGCTACTTTAAAATTTAAGCCTATTTAATCCAGAATTGTAACTCCAGGCAATACTGTTGGCTTTATAACACGTCATTAAAGTGGTAAATATGATGGTAAGTCTGTCTCATTTAGATAATCATGTGGTTATGTCGTAAACACACCAGATTCTAAGGAATGGAGTCCAGCAGATACCTGTGTGCGGACTGTTCCCACCTGAGCTCCCTGCTATTCTAACCTACAGCCAGGAGGCGAGGACCCAGGCAGGTAGATAGAGTGCTTCTTGAAGTAAAGAATTAGAGTCAGGTCTAATCAAAACCAAGCCAAACCAGAAACATGGCCTTTTCTCATGTTGTGGTCCCTAGTAGGAGAAAGGTCACTCCGGAACCCTTCTGGGTCCTTCGGTTCCTCCAGTGGAAAGTGGTTCATTAGGAAACACCTGCCGAGGCTAATGTGTTAGAAAGGGAGTGCAGCCAGAATGAGCAGATGACCCAGCCAGCGCAGAGGTGTCACCGAGTGGGGGTTGTGGGTGATGGGAGGCTCACGATAAATAGAGTCTTGTTTGCCATTGAGTGAGCTGGGCAGCACGCTGACTGCGCTGTGACCAGTATTCCTGGCAACTCTCCAACCAGCTGCTTGGCCAATTGCTGTAGTTTTGCTGTAGTTTTGCTGTTTGCTGCTGGTGGACTGTTTGAGGTGGGAAACAGGCCTGTAACATAGATAGTTCTAGGGCAGGATGGACGTTTGGACTAATTACATGCAGAACCATGAGCCTCAGGGCATCTGTCAGAGCTGTGCAGGGGAAAAACCAAGGGACACGAAACAGTGTTTTACGATTTTCTGTTTTAAGGAAAGTGTAGATGACAGGTTAGTGATGACGCTGTCCCCATGGGTTTACTTCATCTAGTGCTATGGGAAATTTGCTGGGCTGTAACTTACATTTTAAATTATTTTTAAAGAATGAAGTTTGAATTTTTTTTACTCTGGGCTACTAAAAAGAGTTGTAATATAATCAGTGTAAAAACATTAAAGAAAAAAGTATGACAGCAGTGACTTACCCAGAATGCACACGGAGCAGGGGACATGTGTCACGTGAGTCCCTGGGACATGTGCGTGGTTTGCTCTGAGCCCTCCTCTCCAGTGACCTGAGAAAACACGATACTTAGTGTCAGGATGCGCCTCCCTGCAGGACTAGCTCTGTTTCCTTCTGGGAGATACTGGGACTTGTTTTGGTAGTCACCGTGTCCCTGGAGTTGAATTATCGCGCTTGCTTTTTAGATCTCAGCCCAGCTTGGAGGGCACGCTGGCCTGAAGTGTTGCCATGCTCCTGCTGGCCACGTGCTGGTGCCAGAGGCTGTCTTTTTGTTAGATCGTCACCGCTTCATACAGTGTCAGGAGGGTCAAGCTAAGCTGTGTGCTGGTGCCGGTCGGCGTCCCAGAGCAGCTGCGCTGCCCCCCCCCCCCCTTTCCCCTTTCTGTTCATTGTGCATCTCCTTCCCAGTAGCACACGTGTGCGGGTGACTCAGACTCTGTGTCTCAGGCTCAGGGACTAGTGGACTAAAGAGGGGAAAGGGGGAGAATCTGCGAGAATCTATCCAGCGCTGAGACACTTGAGGAAACACCTCGGGGAAGTGGTGTGTTCCCAGAGTGGGAGGGAGCCCAGCCCCTCTGTGCCTGGTCCTGTGATGTCACCAGACAGAGGAGATGAAGTCGTGTGCTGGGGGTGGTCCTTTACCACGGAAGTGAGGAAGGAAGGGCACAGTGTGGTGATAGCGTGAAGGACAATCCCAAGGACAGAGCGTCCAGGAGAGCCCATGGTAGAGACCCCTGAAGAGGAAGCAGAAATACAGTGGCTTCTCCCTGTGGCTAAGCCCTGGAACATGAGCAGTCAGATCCCTTCTATTCCAAGACCCTGGAGAGCAGCCCGGCAGAAAGCCCGTTGCTCTAATTGCAGGGGGAGCCCTCTGTAACTCCCGCCCGGAGGAGGGTGCTACGTCATTAGCATGTTCAGTGTTTAGGTGAGGCAGGAGCATAATTGAAATAATTAGGTTTTGTGCACGTAGCCTATGGGTGTAGGGGTAGCTTAGAAGTACCCTAATGAATAGGAATTAGTTTTTGTTGTTTAAGTTCAAAACCTTCACAGTTCTTTTAATGTAATTTATTTAAAAATACTGTAGGCTTTGAACTCAACAATTTGAGGCAGCTTTGCTAGGTACTGTTTTTACCTTCGTGATAAAGTTACTGTGCCCCACTTGGTAGGAGTTTCTCTCCTGCTCGGTTCTAACCACTTTTAAAGCCTGGTCCTTATTATTAAGGGTGGATAAGATGCACGTGTTTCATTTTTGCTGTCCAGTTGTAGTACCTTTGTGTTCTGAAAAATAAAGGATTTTAAAAACCAGCACACTGACCTGTTCCTGGAACTCAGTGACCTCCTGGAGCATGTTGTCCTCAGCAGTCCCCAAGTCTTGCTGTTTACAGCTACATCAGGTTTGCCTGGTAGTTTTAGGACAATGTCAGGATCTAGGGGGTGCCTGTACTGCTCTGGAGTAATGGGTCCTGTCAGAGCACCTCCTGTCTTCACGGGCAAGACATCTTGCCAATTTGGTCATTGCTTATCTGACGTCTTTCTCCTAATGCCCTTAGCAACGTAGGAAACAGGTCAGATTTATATTATATCTGCTGCCTCACTTTCGACCTGACTCTAGGTAGTTCTTGTACAGTTGGCAGCAGTGATTCCAAAAGCACTATCTACCGTGGGCCATGTCACTGGAGTGAAAGACCTCACCTACGCCAGCCTCTGGGCCACTCAGAAAGGTTTGGGTTTGGGTGGGCTGGAGGTGATTGAACCTCAGCTTTCATCAAGAACACACGTAGCAGCCATTGTTGACAGTCGTCCACCCCTTCTTTGGCAGTCCTGTGACAGAAGAAAGCGTTGAGTAATATCTTGACTTCCTGAGCTCACAGAAAGAATATTAATTCTACCAGTAAAACTAATTAAGTGGCTTCTTCCTAATAAGATACCGACATTTGGACTCAAGGATCTGAAACAGAGAGATACTTTGTTAGAGTTTATTCAGCTTTTTGGGTCATGTAATCACTTTCTAGACAATGAAATGTGGCCCAGACAGATTTTTTGTTGCAAGGTAAGAAGATGTGACACAGAGATGTAGCTAATGCATGGTATCAGTAGATGGGGCGACTTTGGAGTAACCAAGTATAAACCAGTTTTGAGTCAGGTATTGTGTAGTCTCTGAGAGAGGGAGAAAGAGAGGGAGACTGCTCTACATAAATGGTCCAGATGTGTTAACAGAAGTTGCACTTCATGCACACGAGTTACTTGCTCAACCACAGCCTGTTTGGACAGCGGTATTCTCAGTAGTAACATGTGTAGGTATGAAGTTTGAAAAGCAACCCAGGCTGAATTCTACCAATAACTTATATCTAAAGTAGAAAAAGCCAAACTGCTACTTTAATTGTACGTTTGTTTAGTATTTTCTGTCTCGTTGTCATTTGGAGTGAAAGTACATTTGCATTTTCAGAGTTGTGCTGGGTGTTGAAAGCTTTATGTTCCTTGGTTCCTACTTGGCCATTTATTTGTGGATATGTCAGAAGTAAAAAGATGCTCTTTTTTTTTTAAAATATATCTTTATTGATTTCAGAGAGAGGAAAGGAGAGGCGGGGAGAGAGAGAGAGAGAGAGAGAAACGTCAATGATGAGAGAGTCATTGATTGAGCCTGCAACCCGGGCATGTGCCCTGACCGGGAATTGAACCCCGATTGCCTGGATCCTAGGTCAACGCTCAACTACTGAGCCATGCCTGGCCGGGCAAAAGATGCTCTTATTGTCACAAATATTAGGGTCCAAATGGAATAGGAGGAGAACTGGAGCTTCTCAGTACATGGTTGTCTCCGCGGTGGCAGTAGCAGTGTCTTTCTGTCCTGCCGGGAGGTGCTGGGGAGATTGGAGGGTCCTGGCTTTGGTTTTCACAGGCCCTCTGGGGTTTGCCTCCTCAGCCAGGCTCTGTGCTGGGCAGTCCTTGGTGTTGGCGTATGGGATAGAGACTTCACTTTGAGTTATTGGGAGTCTTGGGATTTAACAACAAAATTGTTTGCCTAAGTGATTCGAAATAATTAAACATACTTGAGTGACCTCACATTCTAGGTGACGGAGATCACCTTGGCCAGTTTAAAGTACCAAGTATAATCAAAATTTTAAGGAGTTATTATTTAGATAACAGATTTTCTAATCAACTTTTCTTTTTGGTTATATGCTAAATTAAAAAGTTAAATGAGTAAACGTTCTATTTATACTGGAGGTATCTACTTCCAAATTATGATACGAAGTTTAGGGCGCCGTGTGGGTTAGGGTGCTGCATGGGTTAGGGAGACCATTGTATTGTGTCACAGTTTTGGATTGTTTACATACCAGGCTGGAGACTTATATTTGTTTTGAGAAATACAACATTGTATAATATTTTTATTTTTTATTTACTTTTTTCTAAAGATTAAAAAAAAATGATTTTTAGAGAGGAAGGGGGGGAGAGAGAGAGAGAGAGAGAGAAACATTGATGTGAGAGCATCGATCTGCTGCCTCCTGCATGACCCCTACTGGGGATCAAGACTGCAACCTGGGCATGTGCCCTGACTGGGAATCTAACCTGCAGCCTTTCAGTGCACAGGATGATGCCCAACTCACTGAGCCACACCAGCCAGGACACAACATTATATATTTTAAATTAAATAGTTAGTGTCTGCCCTTGAACATATGAATGTCAGCCAGGGCTGTCTTGTGTATTAAGAAAACATGTAAGGACAGCTCAGTTACTGGAGAAATGCTGGACTTTGGGAAATGCTGTTATCTTGGAAGCAAAATATGAAAACATTTTCAACAGCACACTAAGTTTTCAGCTTCAGAGTAAAGCTGGGAAAAGTTGCCTTCAGCTATTAGTTTTCCTGAATCCAAAGAGACGGGTGGGGCAGGATCAAAAATACTTACTTGATCAAAGTTATTGGCTCTGAAGTCACCCTCCCCGTGTAAGGGAGATGAAAGGCATTGTTTTTATTGCACGCAGGGAACAGTGTAATTTTGAACTAATTGGTGTTGAACTGCCAGTCACCTGGGGGAATGCAAATAGATACTCTTACAGTTTCCTTTGAGGTAGTGAAATCTTGTGTGGAGGCTGGGAGGAAAACAGAGTAATACCGTTAAATTGACCTTGAACGAGCTGCCTTGTGGTTGTCCTGGAGAACCCCTTCTTACTTCCCGACTAGCCCAAACAGGTTTTGTCTACCAATTTGACTTATTGACTAGACAATGCTGACGCTGAGCTTCTGGATTCATTCTGAAATGAAGTGTTGATGATACAGTTCTGCAAGATATTGTAGGGATTTCGTTGGCGCAACTTAAGTCTGTGTGACATTCCAGGGTTTGTTTGCAGTTACCGTGGTTCCTCTGACAGCCATCATGTCCTTTGGTCACTGATGAGGAGCTTTCTGCCCAGAAAAAAGGCCCTGTTCTCACGTGGTGATGATGGGTACAGTAGGGTGGGGTGGTTTTGAAACGTGTTACTCCAGGTGAAGCCAGTCATTTAACAAAGGCAGGATTTCTCGGAGGACAGTAAGGATGTTTTCTTGATTTTAGTAGGCAAGTCAGGATTAATTACCTGCCTACTGTGTGTCTCATATGTGTCACCCAAAACAAGCACACAGCATTTCAGAAACACCGCTTTCCTTGGGAAAATAACACACTGGTGGGCATGAGTATCGAGGCTTGTAGACATCATGACCACCAGTAGGCATTTGTGTCTCTTTTCTTAATTTTAAAGTGGCAGCAGCAGTACAGTCTGTTTGATGCCTGCCCCCTTTCAGAATTCTGGACACTCACCAAATGATTTTTCTGACCTGAACTGGTTGCTGGAATCACATCCTCTATAGGTACAGGGAATGGGATGCATTTGGGTTGTATTTGTAATTAATCAGACATAGAAGCTGAATGAGCGCTAACAACAGATGCACACCCTGTAACAGGAAGAATGATTTACAAAGTAAAATGTACTGTCTCTAAGACTACTACATTCAGAGACACTTGAGAGTCTCATACCACTCTGCCACTTACTGTCAGTCTCCTTGTTATGTGGAAATATCCATTAACTTTGTAACCTAATTATTTCCCTTTTTGCTTTGGCTCCCAGAAACTCTAAACTAAATTTGTAGTTAAAATTGAGTAGTTTTGGGACACGCTACCTGAATATCTCTGTATTGTCTTCACCCCCATTCTCTTATAAATTGTATATTGACAAGTAAAATGATTAAACTCCTGTGTTCTGGGAATACCATGTAACATTCCCGGGCATTCAAGACCTCAGGCTCTCCAGGCGAGAGGGTGTTGGGTCTTTGTCTCCAGTGATGGATGGAAGGGCAGGTCTCACTTCTCCTAGGAACCTGGGCAAGACTGAAGGCTCAGAAAGGAGGCCCTGAGTTTCCTAGTCCACACTCAGCTGATGCCTGCGTGGGGGGGCTGACTTCTCCCTCAGCCTTTCCCGTTGCAAAAGGAGTGCTGCTTGCACCCTGAGAGACTCCTTAGCACCGAGGCTCCTTCCTTCTGAGTCTGTGTGTCTGTCCAGTCCATTCCCTGTCGCCAAGAACAGAAACTGCTGGGCCCTCCAGCCTGTTTGTCACTGATTGAGGGACCATCTGACCTGACTAGGTGTGCAGGGGGTAGGAGCATCACCACTCCCATGAGTTCCTTTCCTGTTTTAATAGAGTCCATTCCAGCAGCTTATAACCAGTGAACACTGACTGATAAAGGCTAACCCACAAAATAATGCCTCTATAACTTGAATCTTTCCCTTTGTTTCTTATATGTAAGTAAGTAAGATAGGTAAAAACTAGAGGAAAGTGGAACTTAAAGTCCATAAAACAGAATTTTAAGTTGAAAATCAGTAACCTAAAGAGGGTCATTATGTACTGATAGAAATTGTGATTCATAAGGAAGATATAACAGTCTTGCAGGAACAAAACAAAAAACACACAATTACAAACATAATAAAAAAACGAAAACTGAGAGTGCCTCCTGAAGCACAATTGCAGTGGGGGTTTTAATTGTTCTGTGTCAGAATTAAGCAGATAAGAAAGAACATGGAGCTGGACAGACCCTTAGAGAAACAAGCAGAAAACTGGAGTAGGGAAAACCCCCGTGTTGGGTAAACATGAAAAGATGCTCGACCACATTTAGGGAAGCGCATGTTAAAGTAACAATAAGAAATGTGTTTACAAATCAAATTGGCAAAACTTCAAGAGTGACAACATCCAGGGCTAGGGAAGAGATTGGGAAATAGGTATTTTCAAAGCTGTTGGTAGAAATGTAAATTACTATGATAAATTAAGCTGTTCCAATAAATTATAGTATTTGAGGAGAAGTAGCCCTTAAGTACCTCTTATATGTCAGTGCTCACACCCTTTTAATCAGCAGAGTTTTGGGAATCTGTCCTTCAGAAATAACAAAGCCAGAGTGTACTGGGTGTGCATTCAGGACTGTGAACCACAGCGTTGTTTGTATGGCATAAAACTGAGGGAAACTTGGCTGTTCATAAATGGAATGACTTTGAATAAAACTGAAATATGTCCACACTCTGGAATATTACTTAGCTGTTGAGGACTCGTCACTAGGAGAGCAAGCGGCAAAATAGTGCGTCTGATTGGACTGATTTTTATCCAATAAATGATGAAACCCGCAGGTAAAGTGTATTTGAATGTGTGCTTGCATCTGACTGTGGGGCAAGATGTGGGCACATCGACCATACTGTCAGCCATTGTCACTGTAGGAAGGTGGGATGGCGAGAGGTCTGGACTTTCTTTTACTGTATAATAAGCATATGATACTTTTATAAGTAATACAAAATTAATAATAGATCAAATTAGAATTTTATCAAAGTAATACGTTTTCTAGGAAACGTAGTGTTTCATCAGCAAGAGCTTGGAAGTTTTTTTTGTTTTTTTTAAAAATATATCTTTATTGATTTCAGAGAGAGGAAAGGAGAGGGAGAGACAGAGATAGAAACATCAATGATGAGAGAGTCATTGATCAAGCCCGCAACCCGGGCATGTGCCCTGACCGAGAATCGAACCCTGATCGCCTGGATTCTAGGTCGATGCTCAACCGCTTAGCCACGCCCGGCCGGGCAGAGCTTGGAAGTTTTAAGTGATAAAAAATGGATATACTTTTCTGTGAATCACAGCAGCATTTTTTTCGTTCTCAATGACCAGGATTTGCAGTGTGTTATCTTTATATTTTAATTGAATGTGAGGGCCACCTGTTCTATACTCTTTAGGGGTTCTGTTGTTATACTTCTGAAATATTTTTGCTTTCAACAGGACTGTCTTCATCAGTGGAATACAATGTGATGGAGCTGGAACAAGAACTTGAAAATGTAAAGACTCTGAAGACAAAATTAGGTACATTCCCTCCCTTCCCCTTGACTTGTGTGCTGGCCTTGATTTCTTAATTATAGACTTTCCTGTAGTCTGAAATATTAAAGAAATTATGAAATCTTTAGTTTATGTTACAAGCTTTCAATCTGTCCAAAGCCATCGACAAAGACTGTGCTTTAGTTTGGGGAGAGGATACGAATGTATTGACTTACTTTTTGTTTTTTTGTATGTGTACAAATTGACTTTTCAAAACTTACTGATGCGGAAAGGTGATGTTCCATTGTCTTTTCACTTGCATTATTTCAGACAAGCAATCACCTGTCATCCTTGTCCTTCAGTGTGTCTATCTTTTCAGATCTCCTCTCCATCATTGATTTAGAACAATTTTTTTGTGATGCGCCTTTGAGTAATTTTATTTATGTTCCTTGTCTTTTGGGTTCATTGTTTTTTGTTTGTTTGTTTTGTTTTTACCTGGGAATGTGTAATTTTCATCTAATGTGGAAAATTTTGCCATTACTTTCCAAATATTTTTTCTTCTTCCATCTGTGCCTCCCTTTCCAAGGACTCTGATTTCATGTACATTAGCTCATGTAAAATGGCCCCATAGCTCAAGGATGTTCCCTTATTTTCATGTTTTTTTCCCCTCTGTGTTTTTCATTTCAGATAGTTGTATTGCTGTGTCTTCATGTTTACTAATTTTTCTTCTGAGTGTCTAGTCTGCATTTAATCCCACCTACTGTATTTTTTTCCTCAGACACTGGAGTTTTTATCACTAGAAGTTGTTTAGGCCTGTTTTATATCTTCCATATGTCTGACATCTTTAATTTATGTACTTTAACTTTTTGAAAATATGGGATACAGTTACAATAATACTTTTATGTGTTTGTTCTAAAAAAGTTTCAATCAATGGACTTACTGTATTTTTGTGCTTTTTTGCACACATGGCAACTTTTGATTGGCTACTAGACACTGAATCTTACACTGTTTGGTGCTGATATTTTTGTATTTCTGTAAGCGAGGAACTTTGTTTTGGGATGCAGTGAAGTTACTTGGAAACAGTTTGATATCATCAGGTCTTGCCTGGAAGACTTGTGAGGCTAGGCCAGAGTGACATTTCGTCTAGGGCTAATAGTTCCCTGCTCCTGAGGCAAGACCCTTCTACGCACTCTACCCAGCACCCCAATGTCTTGGGGAGCAGCATGATTCTTGGCCCTTTGTGATTGTTGGATACTGTTCCTTCTACTCATTTTGGGTGGTTTTTCTTTATCAGCCACTGGCTGTTCTTTCTTTACATACCTGGGCTGATCATTACCCTGCTCCAGTCCTTGGAGTTCTTTCTTTGTGCAGCAGTCTCTTCTCTGGCGCTTTGCTCTGCAAAATCCTGCTGACTTGGTCTTCCCCAGACTCCTATTGTATGTCCTCAACTCAAGGAATGAACTAGGCTCTGCATGGGTTCCTCCTCCCTGCACTGTGGCCCAGAAGCTCTCTCAAGACAGTGAGCTGGGGCCGACACAGGCTCACATTGTTTGTTTCCCATCTTTCCGAGACTGTTGTCCTTCAGTGATCAGATGGCCAAGGTCTTGAAAACTGCTGTTTCATGTACGTGTTTTTTTTGGCTTCTTAATTATTTCAGGCTGGACAGTAATTCTGGTCCCTGTTATCACTCTGTCTTCAGAAGTGCAAGTCCAGTATTGTGTTGTTGAGAATCATACGCGCTATTCAGTCGTTTTCATGTTCGTAAACGTTATGTGGCCGGAAGTTACTTTCTTTGTCCTGCTGTTGGTGGTGGATGTTTGATGTGTTTCCAGCCTTCTGCTGTTGTGAATAACATTGGTATAAACATTTTTCTACTGATTCTAAAACTTTTATTTTTCTAGTTTGTGGAGGAAAATTTTAAATAATTTCTGTTTTAAAAAAGAACAAATTATGTAAAAATAATACCTACTGGTTATAGTAGTGAGGAATGACAATGTGAGTCTGGAGAGGATTTTGGCAGTTACTGGAATCTTTTGCTATGTTGTTTCTCCTTCCACTAGAGAGGCGGAAGAAAGCGTCGGCTTGGGAGAGAAACTTGGTGTATCCTGCGGTCATGGTTCTCCTTCTCATTGAGACGGTAGGAACTGACTTGCCCGGTTACATAAAGCAAATTATTTTATATTTACTGTACCATCTGAGTGTGGCCACTCCTCTCAGCTGAGTGGTTCCAGGTAAACTGGGTTCCTATCAGTAAGACTGAAATGCATCTATGCCTTTATAGAAGCTGGAGAGAGCCAAAGTAAAAATTAATGGTAGGTTTTTAAAAGTCCTTGAAATTATCTATTTCTTCATGAAAGCAGGAAATTTGTTTCATTGAAAATTAATAGGAGACAAGGTGCTGCAGAACCTGCTTCAGACTCTACGAGAGGATGTAAGAATTATGTTAGGAAATCAGTTTTGAAAGCATTTTAACCATTTTTAAAATCTGTGGAGTTTGGATTTCCAGTTGGTAAGATCAGTTAGTAAATGGATCTGTGTTATTAGCGCTTGTCACAAGCCTTGAAATTATAATTTACAGAGTTTTTTAGAGTTTATTCTAGGGTTTTGTAGATAGTCTGATGACATTAGGTTTGTATGTAGAATTTTGATCCGGACCACTTTTCCTCTCCTCTGAAGCATGCAGTTGGTTGTTCATTTAGGTTTTAATGTATGTGTATTGGCCAAATGTCTCTGAGATGCAGAACTGACAGCTTTCTTTCTTTGTCCTAGTCCATCTCAGTTCTCCTGGTGGCCTGTAATACCCTTTGCCTGCTGGTTGATGAGACAGCAATGCCAAAGGGAACGAGGGTAAAGAATGTTTTAACACGTCTTTCTCTTGCAAAAGTATTCTGCTTGCGTATGCTAAAGCTGTATGAATTTCTTTATGCAAGGGGCCCGCACAATTGGTATTTATAAACTATGGTTTTTGTTTCTGATATTTTACTTTGGATTGGCTGGGCCTTTTATCAAGAGTCAGATACACTTCATAACAGAGTTTATCTTTGTCTTACTGAAATTCATTACTTGCAATTCTTTAAGAAAATGTACACTCTGAAATAGTGACATAGGAAGACTTTATTAAATGGACTCATTGGGTTTGCGAGAGATGCAAAGGTGTGGTTGAAGGGAGTCACACGTCTTGTGACACTGAGTCAAAATGTCCAGTTACTGGCGGAGAGTCAGAGGTGCATCTTTTTATGAGTTAACTTTGTTTTCTCTCTTTTAAAAAAATTGTTGATTTTATTAAATTCTGTCAATTAGCCGATTTGAATATATTCTCCATAAAGAAGGTAGTTACCACTAAATATTCATATTTGGCATAGTTTTTCTAGGTGTCTCTATAAACTTTTGGATACTTAAAGTAGCATTTAAGTTTTGATATTTTATTATAGTTTCCTAAGTCAGCCGCTTTCCCATTCCCCATAGAAAGGACTTCAAAACTCTTTTAGACTTTTGATGCACTTCTCTCTCCGAATCAGGTGACATACCTGTTCTCTTAAGCCTAAGTCCCACGGCACATTTTTGTACCATCCCTTTAGTGCATAGTAGAGAGGGTCTTAAACCTGGTAGGGTCCTTGCATGATCATGTAAATAAATCAGGTCACCTTAATCCTGCCTGTAGGCCCCTGAAGGTACAAAATATTTCCAAAATGTTTTCCATCCCAGTTGTTGGGGAGGAAAAATTTTTTCTTCCACCCTTCTAGGTTCTTTTGGCTGGTCTAAGAATTAAATTGACCCAAGACAGAAAAACAGGAGAAAGTCGAGTTTAATTATGTATGTACATAAGGAGGCCCCATAGAAATGAGACTGCAAAAAATGACCAAGGCAGGCAGTATATATATATACCATTTTTATTCAAAGAGACAGTTGTTTGTGGAGATTGCACAAAACAAAGGGTTTGCATTTGGGTTAGCAACGTAATGAGAAGTAACAAGTTTGTACTGAGACCTCTGTCCTGAATCCCGTGCCTCTGCCATGAGAATGCCATGCATCCTCTCTGCATAGAGATTTTTGTTCCTTGTGTTTAGGGGAACAGAGGAGGCCAGAGTGTTCTTCTTGCACTGACTCTTTCTCTAATAGCTAATTAGAAGTAACCAACGTGCCACATTGGCATGTTTTGGGGTGGTCTGCACCGAGCCCCATCACAGCCAGTAAGCTTGCTATTAGCATGAGTCCTTCCTCTTCACAAAGTTGACAAACGTCGATAAAGTCTTTGCCCTTGTCTTAATTATATGTGACATTTCCATGGGTATTCTTACTTCATTATGCCTAAATTAGAATGTCTATGAAATAGTTATTATTTATTGGTTTATTTTTTCTTAGTGTGACTATAATTCTAAATTATCTTGGTATTTCTGTTAGATGTAATAGAAGCTGATAGTAAAATAATCGTTCATATTCATATGGTTAGTGCCTTTAGTGAGTGAGCTGTGGAAATACTGTTCCTGCTTCACTAAGAAATCGTTTTTTATTGTCTAGCCTCATTGACAAATCCTACTACTTTTCTGTTTGTTGTTTTGTTAAGTCCTAGTGTAAAGACATGTTATAACGCTTAGGAAAAAACTTACAGCATTACATTAAAAAAATCTGGGTTAAGTTATGTCTTTTAAAACTCTGAATTTCCAAGGAAGACTTGGGGAAAGACTTCCAAGGGTCAAAACAGGACATGCACATTCGCCCCTTCCTGTGCTTAGCTTACGTTTGACACACTTTAATTGTGCAATTTTTATATGTCGCCTCAGGGTTTGGGTAATTATATACTTTATTCCTATTGTACTATTACATTTTTCAAAGATTTCTTCCAAGCATATTCAGGATTTCACAGTAAGCATAATCATATTATTTTGATAAGTAACTTAAATTTGAGATAAATCAGGAATGTTTTGAGCTTGTTAAAATTGTTGATGTGTGGTTGAATTAGTTGATGAACTCGGTCTAATGTCACATTTTATAGTCCTTTAAAGTCTAGACATTATTCCAGGGCATTAAACATCCCTAATTTCAACTGTCCTCTATTTGTGAAACCACAGTTTTAGGGAAACCACATATAATAGTGTCATTGAAATCTGACAAGTGTTTTTCCCCCCAGGGGCCTGGGATAGGAAATGCCTCCCTCTCTGCTTTTGGTTTTGTGGGAGCTGCACTTGAAATCATTTTGATTTTGTATCCTTTCTTTCACCAAACGTCTGTCTGTTAACAAGTTTTCTGCCTGGTTTTCTGGGACGGTGGCAATTTACTAAGACACTTGCCTGGAGGAAAAACAAGCCATTCTTCCACAGGCACTCCAAGTGGCTTTTGGTTTTGTTTTGAGTTTCCTTTGGGCCTTAGGACTTTCAGAGACTACTGAGAACTTAACGCAGCCCACATTCTTTGGAGGTTTTTCCCTTGATTCTCACAGCTATCTGATGGTGTCCTCTGTCGTCGGTTTCTACAGCCTCCGATTTTTTGGAGACTTTATTCCCAAGAAAGATGACACAACCATGACAAAGGTAAGGTAAAGTTTCAGGCGACTGTGCCTTCCCTTGGCCTTCCAAGCCACACCGATTTTCTTATTTAGTGATTGCCCTGAATGGTTTCTCTGTGGCCATAGGTATTTGTTTGTGAGTTGCGTAAACACAAACTGGGAGATTTTCAGAGGCTGACGGAGTGGGAAAGGATGTGCTGTGTAATTTGGACGGCGTCCATTCACTTGTAAATGCAGAGGACAGAGCTTGTTAGCTGGGTAGAGGCCCTGAAAGGAGCTTCTCTTGCAAAGAAAATCTCCGCTAATGAGCCACTTCGGCGGTGCTGACTGCACTCGGAGAGCTCGCTTGAGATCTGAAGCACCTCATTGCTACAAGTAGCGGAGACAAAGTGTTTCAAATTTGAATAATTAAAGCAAGAAGGAAGAGGTCTATTCAGAAACATTTTGCAGTCTGAGGCTGATTTGACTTTCTACAATGTGTCCTTGGCTTGGAGCAGCTCAGGCTGTTACACAGTGGCTGCAGCTCTGTAAAGCGTTCCCACAGGCTGACAATGAAGGACAGCTGCACTAGTGGCTGGCTTCTTTTATTTTATTCCATATTCCATATTGTTGTCCTTTCTAAAGAGAGAACTTATTTCCTGTTTATCATTTGTCTGTCTATCGATGTATCTGCCTAACACCCTGTGAGTTCCTGAGCTGCATGGATCTGGTGTAAGTGATGACAGGTGTCCATCAGCATGTCCAGCTCCTGTTGACCATGAGAGAGTGAGCGTAGGCACACGGAAAGCGGATCACTAGGAATTGTGCTTTGGAGTTGTATTGTGAGCAGTAGTTGGCTTTAAAAATAGTCAGAGATAGTAAATGCATTAATTCTTGAGGGCGAGCGTAACCGCCTGTCTCCTTGTTCCTCCTGCAGATCATTGGGAACTGCGTGTCACTGCTGGTCCTGAGCTCCGCCCTGCCCGTCATGTCCCGCACCCTGGGTGAGTTAAGGGAGATCCCAATCCCCTTAAGTTTCAGTCTCTGAAGGTCCCCCTTCAAGATGTGTTACTCCCCCCCGTCCCTTGATTTTACCCCTTTACTCCTACACTTCATTATATAGATGGTTGTACCAACAAGTCCTTTCATCACGTGAAGGCCATTTTTTTTCAATATTTAAAAATATGTCTTCTCTACACAGTGGAATTTTTCGTTCACTGACTAGTTAAGCTTTTGAGTCTCTAGTGAGGAAACTGATTTTTATTTTTAAAAAGTGTTTAATGTTTATAAAATATTAAACTAATTTTTCTTATGTGAAATGTTTTTAAAACTTATAATTTAGTATGTGGTTTAAAAATTGAAAATCTGTCAGACTTATTTTCAGCTGCGTTGTGTCCATGGAGCAGGCTCGACGGCTGCGAGGTCTTGGAGAGCTGGCAGGGATTTAAAGGGCAGCCTGTAGTCAGGATCCCCGTGCCTGTCGTTTGTGAAAGTTTTTTAGTTTTTCCATTTACAGAATTTCGGTCCTCTTTAAAAGTAAAGTGTTTCCTCTTTGTTGTAGGAGCGGCTGGAAGGTCTTCATCTGGCCTTTTCCCCCATGAGGCACTGTGTGGACCCGATGCTCGGGTCTGGGCTGATGCTGCCGCAGACAGGTGTACAGTAGGAGTTTGGTTTCCTAGGCTTAGGGTTTGACCTGAGAGTGTTCACCGACAATCAGGAAACATCCCGTCATTCAGCCTCAGCAACTTGCTCACAACAAAAATGACTAGTAACTGGAGCTGCTTTTGTTTTAGCTCTTATAGCACATCATTATTTATTTAGGACGCATGGCCATCAGGGCTGCGGCTGCACCAGGAAAGCACACACTTTATCCTGTTTTTATAGTTCTCACAAGGAATTTCACATTTTCATAAAAGTGAAATCTCAGTATAAATATAAAAAATCTCAGTCTGCTCTTCTGCAGACTGACACAAAGCTTATTTTTTAATTCTTTTGTGTTGCTTTATTGGACTTGTGATTGTTTTGACATCTGCTTATGGTGTGCCAACCTCAGAAGTGCCAAAAGTAGGCACTTTTGTAACTCGATTTATAGCTAAATGTTGTCGTATGTATCATGACAGTCCAACAAATAATTTCTGTGATGGTACAGCCACCCTCCTTTTGTCGTTTATGAGACTCACTGTGTTGTGTTATTTAAAATTGTTCATAGCAACATACTGATTTTATGGAACAAAATTACATGCTGAATATAGTTTTAATGCAAAGAAAGCAAATTAATTGCAGAATTTGCTTTTTGAAGATCAACACATTAGATTCCTAGTAGTTTGCCATAGAGATAGATAAAAAGGAGAAAAGGAAAGATGGAACAATTAAAAGGCAGCTAACAAATGCTGGGCCCAGCTGTCCAAACAGGATTAACTGAGGGCATTAGGGTGCAGTGGTCCCGTGCGCTCTGCCCAGCTCCAGCACACATGCACTACCTGTCATGCCAGCGGCGCTGAATAGATGAAAAGCAGCAAATGCGCCAAACATCCATAGAGGCCTGTCCCGGTGCTGAAAAAGCAAATTTCCCGGCGCGAGAGGGAGCTTTAGTGTTATGGGAAATGCAGACTTGGGGGCTACTTTGTAGTTCCTCAGTCAACTCTTTAAAAGTGAGCCTTTGATTTTAAGAAGATAAAATTGTCAGGACAATTATCCTGCTGTGTAACGGGACTTAGATTTACTGGCTGAAAAGCTTATCAGACCAGAATAGAGGGTGTGTTGAACCACCGAATTCCAGGCTGCGTGTCTCCACCGCCTCACCCCTCCCAGAGGAGAGCTGACCTCCGGCAGCCGCCTACCACTCAGTTAACTGAGAAACAAAGTGACCTGGAGCACGATAGTCTCCTGCGACATGCAGCTTTCTCTTAGTTTAATAGTTTTTACATGATGATTATAGCTTTAATTATAAATTGAAAATATATTGAATCCCATATAAAAAACTAATTTGGTGTTCTGGGAGGTTGTTTTTTAATTTGCCAACTGCCACTGTTGCTGCCTGGTAAGCATAAACTGTAGTAGCTTAAGACATAAGTCTGGTGTGATATAACACATTTATTTAAAAATTCATTTGGAATAGCTTCTTATATTTGACTGGAAAATTTTGTACTAATTGAAAAATTAGTACTAATTATACTAATTGAAAAATTACCACTAAGTGGATTTTATAAGCATATCGCTTGCCACAAAGGTATGTGGGAAAAATTTTGACCATGTCCTTTTAGTCAAATATAATTACTATTGATAGTTTTGTTACTTATAGGGAACACAGAACATCTGTGCCCTGCACTTTTTATTCAAGCTCTCTAAAGCCCTTTACAAGGAGTAGTGCCGGTCCAGTGGCTGGCGTCCAGACCATGGCTGGCTGCCTGTTTGGACTTCGGTTTTGAAGATCCAACATCTGAGGGATTTGATGTCCATACTTTCAGTCAACAACAGACTCTCAGGTGATTAGAGGAGATGGTTGGCTGGTGAAAGTAGAACAGGACCAGGTCTAATAACTGACCTATAATAAACTATTTTAAACGCAGCAGAGAATTTTGTAAACAGATTGTGTCTGGCTGCTGACATGCTCTTTATTATGCTTAATCAAGGAACAACTGAGGGGCTGACGGTTTTTTATATTCTTTATTTAATTTAACCAGAAAATGTTTCTCAACCGTAACCAACAGACCTTGCAATACTTTTGCTAATTTCTATTTTAAAATTACTTTTACAGTTACTTTTTTCATTCTGAGATTCCTTCTGTGACTTGTTAGCTCTGCAGGGCCCAAATGCAGATATAAAAATGTGCCTGTGTTAGGAACACAAAAACACTTACTTTCTAAATCAGCTGGATTCACTTGTGTTTGCGTATTTCTCTTCAGGGCCCCGTAGTTCATCATCCCTGCAGGAGGCAACACAGAATGTTCTCCTTTGCTCTTTGGTGAAGGTTCCTTTTAGTTTCCATCCTTTCTGGAGACGCTTCCAGTTGGGATTTTGTAAATATACTGCTCATCTTTTCTCTGGGCTCTCCCTCCCAGGTCCCAGTGTGAAATAGGAGCGTAAGTCATCACATATTCCCCTAGTCATGACTTTGATGTAAGATACTTCCAAACCTCATGTTGAAAAGTTCTCAGCAAAAAATGTGTGTATGACTTAATCAGTTTCCGTTATTTAGTGGACAGTGATAAATGGGTGGTGCTGATGAACGCTTTACTAATCACTGATGTTCTCATCTCTAAACAGTCTGTGTACCTAGTTAGGATTTTTAATAAAGGGGAAGTATTCTGAGTCCAATGCCTGAGAATTCAGAAAGTGACCAGTGCTCCCCCTACACGCCCTCAGTCCTGGCACCTACTTGTCATGTTCTGATGCTGCCCTGGCTTCAGGCTCACAATCTCACCTGAGAAGATGTCACGGCCACACATTATCCAAATGACTTAGCCATCTGCTGACACACATCCAAACATCTCAACTTCTAGTTTGTTATACAATGTTTCTCATATGAAAGTAATCCCAGTTAGGATCATTCAGCTGGAAGGAGCCTTAAGATACAGTTTTAAAATGTTAACAATGAAAACATTTTAATTGTTTTTTTTTTTAATATGTCTTAATTGATTTCAGAGAGAGGAAGGGAGAGGGAGAGAGAGAGAGAAACATCAATGATGAGAGAGTCATTGACTGGCTGCCTCCTGCATGTCCCCTGTGGGGGATTGAGCCCACAACCTGGACATGTGCCCTGACCAGGAATTGAACTGTGACCTCCTGAATTATTGGAGTCATTGATCGAGCCCACAACCCGGGCATGTGCCCTTGACTGGGAATCGAACCTGCAGTCCTTAGGTGTGTGGGCTGATGCTCTACCACTTAGCAACACTGGCCAGGGCTTGTGTGTTTTTCTTATGAAAAGATCCATGACTCCCACCACATTCTCAAAGATGTCTTTGGCTCTAAAGATAAAATATCTCTTGGCTGAAACCACTGAAGTTCATGTGGAGGGGACTGAACAGGACCTGCAGAGGGAGGAGATACGCAGAGGGTGGGGTGGGGCGTCAGGTGGCTTTTTCATAATGACTCCCAGGGTCCTGGGTCAGTGCGCACGTGCCCCTGTCCCCCGCGAGCGGAGGGCGGGCTCCTGACTGTGAGTGTAAAGTACGCGTGAGCGGCGCTGGGTGAGCAGCAGGGCCGGCTGGCCGGCCGGGTTGGACGAGGCAGGGTCCTGGGTGGAGGTGGGCTGTGCACAGAATGTGAGCTGACTCGGACTGTATGCTGTGCTGTGTGACCACTGTGCCTGATTGTCAGGGCTGCTTGTTTGTTTCTCACAGGAATCACGAGATTCGATCTGCTGGGAGACTTCGGAAGGTTTAACTGGCTGGGCAACTTCTACATTGTGCTGTCCTACAATTTGCTCTTTGCGATTGTGACCACACTGTGTCTGGTCAGGAAGTTCACCTCTGCGGTGCGGGAGGAGCTCCTCAAGGCCCTAGGTAATCGAATGTGCTGCTTGTTTTCCGCTCTCTCTGCTAGTTAGTCACGTTTACGTTAGAGTTAACTTTCAGTCTTCACTTGAGGTCACGTGCCTGACCCGTGTGACTCGCCTATTAAGCCCCACCTTCCTCACCTGTAAGGTGGTGCTGTCTCCTTATTTTGAGTACTGTTGTGATCATTAACGGACACAGTTCCTGTAAGGGCCTGCGCATAGCCCTGGCGCATAATAGGACTTCAGGAAGCATCAGCAATTTTGTTGTGATGATGATGGTAATCCTGGGAGATGAGGAAGGAACGTGCTGAAGGCTTACATTTTGGAAACCCTGGTACAGTGTAAAGGACCCCACACATCTGCCCGGTGGGGTGTGGGCTGTGAACTTTCGTAGTAAAAGAGGGAGAGGCCGTGGTTTGTGGTAGGAAAACCTGATGTGAGCTCACGCGCCGGAGCTCTCGCTCGCCTCTGCTGTGGATTTCACTCTCGCACAGGTGGCGTGATGATGACGACCTGAGGTCCTGTGTGCAGGTGACAGCTTTGTGAGCGACAGCAAAGCTTGGCTCCCACAGCTCTCTAACCCAGCGATGGAAGGGGGACCTGGGGGAGGAGGGAGGATCTCAGGTTATCTGTTCGTTTGTGTTTTACTTTATACCCACCTTTGAGGAGGTGGCCGATGGAAGACGGGCCTGAAAGGGAAAAGCGACATCTCACTTCAGCCGCAGCACCAGAAAGTAGGTGGATCCCAGGCCCAGGTCTTGGGATGCGGCCGTGGCATCTGCACGATGGCAGGGGTGAGACAGTCCTTCCAGGCAGGGCCCAGAGTTAAAACTCAGGACCCCTGGGCCGTAATCCTAGCTCAGCTCCCATGTGGCATCCGCTGGAATGGGCGGCTGCCTGTGAGCAGCAGGGCCACTGGGCTCAGCGCTCTGACCTCCTGTCAGGGCGTCTGCACAGCGGACACAGCTTAGCTATGAATGGCGGTGCCTGTGGCGGCTTCCTCACAGACACTAGTTCCCAGAACCTCAGCCCGAGCGGCACTAGAGTTTCATCAGGAACTGACTGAAATTACCTCCCAGGAGGGGGTGCTGGGACAGCCAGGGGTCTCCACGCTCCCTCCCCATGCCCCGCAGCTGGGCGGCTGCTGTAACTCAGGGGTCGCCACCCCTGGGACCAGAAGTGCTGTGTTGGACTGATTTCTCTCCCTCTACCCGTCACAGACAGGCTGTTCTACCTTTACTCTCCCCAGGTGTGCAGGTGATAGAAATGCTATAGTTTGGGGTGCTGTGTGGGTGTAAGTGGTATAGCATTGCCAGAAGTCAGTGGATACCCACCTGGATTCTGGGGAATCGTCTTACCAAGCACAGTTTTCAGGGTCACACAGGCCTGGACCTCATAGACATGGTTCCTCAGAAGGGCACAGTGATGTTCTGTGTTGGGTGTTTTATGTGAGTGGTTGCTGTGGTGACACGACACAGGGATGTTACTGTAACTCACACAGTGACACTTTCTATTCCCTGAAATACTGTGTTCAACTCATTGCTTTGCCGTTTCTTTCTTCTTTTGGGTAATGTTTTCCATTGCCTTTCTTCTTAAATACATGCTTGATACTGTGCTGTATCTGTCCACACGTTTTCCTGTGTGTTCTTCATATGTGTGTATTTTGAAATAAAAGTGGATCATGCATATCTGGGGTTGGGCTCCCTGAGACGTGCCATTTGGGGTGGGAACAGGCTTGCAGGAGGGTTGGCACTGCGGGTGCTCTGCGCAGGGCAGGCCCAGGTGTGCAGGTGATAGAAGTGCTAGGGGAGAAAATCCTGGGGGAGGTAGGACTCTGGGTACTGGGAGGCTCTCTAGCTTCCCTGGGGGGGGAGGGGTCTGGCCTGCACCCTGTGTCCACAGTAACACTCCCACTCCCCCTCATTAGTGACCCCTGTCCCCTGCCCAGCATCTACCCCTCCTCTCACCATTTCCCATTTTCCTGAAGGGCTCCACAAGCTGCACCTGTCCAGGGCTCCTCGCGACTCAGACACAGCCAAGCCTTCGGCGAACGGGCACCAGAAGGTCCTTTGAGACTCGGCCCCGTGCAGTGCAGGCAGAGACCAGGACCGACTCGCAACATTCCGCCGGTAGGGGTGCTCACGGTGGCCGTGCTCACCTTTCAATCGTCTGCTGAGGATCTGGCTGCCGTGGGGCCCCTTATACTCCATGTGGCCCTGCTGGTTCCAACCAAACTCCCACGTCACCTGGCGCCAGTCGGCAGCCACCATGTGAGACACCGTGAGAACCTGTGGGCTCTGAGGATTCACTGAAACCCATGATCTGGATCTGTTTATGCAGGATCAAGCTGGGGGAAGGTGACCCTGCTGCTGGGACCTGAGAGGGGAGGTTGAGGTTTGAGGTCGTGCAGGAGGTGCGATGGCCCTTGGGTGCTGTGGGCACCTGCGGTGCTCTCCATGTCCTTGACAAAGGAATGAAGCACAGTTGTGATGTATGTTACAGATGCTGGTGGGACTCTGGGTCCAGGGAAAACTGATTTCTTTACCCCTAAGACTCGTAGTCCTGGCATGACCAGCGGTAGGGAGTGTACCAGCCCAGTCCCCCCCCCCCGCGTTCGTGTGTCAGTCAGTGTCGCCGCTCACGACACAGTTGCCAGTGTGGAGACACTGTGACCTAGGCTTGCCTTATGGCGCCTGTACACTCCGTTTCTAACCCCTTTTTCCAAAGCTCCCTTAGCTCCTTCCCCGGGCTCATCATGAATCTAAACACTTGGGTAGAGACCCCTTTTCCCACACCTTTCAGGGTCTGGCACTTTTCCCAGTGTACACCTCAGACCTGCAAAAGTGGTCAGTTTAGCACCAAAAGCACAGGATTGGGTTCATGGCATGAGTTTGGCCCAGGGTCGTCACCTGATAGCCATTCAGTGCTACGCTAAGCCTTAAATAGTTCTCGGGATAGTGTCTCAACCCCAATTCCACTGAGTAAAATTGTCCTTAGCCATCCAGGGACCAAGCCCCGAGACTGTGGGTATAGAATCTGAGGGCTACCCGCACGGTTGGTTGCATTCGGTCTCTACATACACACACACGTGTTCACGTCTGTAAATACATGTGCCCTGTGTGTGTGGACAGGTCCTGTGTGCAGACAGCTGTAAAAGGACTTTTTTCTCAAATCGTTGCATTTAAAGCTTTTTGGGGGAGGAATAATGAAAGCCAGGCTGTATATATTGGACATAAAAAATTTCCACTTGGAGCCGAAATGAGGAGGATTAATGTGTGTTGTGAGCCCCACGGGCTGCACCTGCCCTTTGTTTACACCCCCCCTTCCTCTGAGCCTCGGCTGACACACAGCTTACTTTCTAAAGGAGCATTTCATGATTGTGAGCAACGCTCAGTGAGCCACGCGTTCTTGTTGGTGACTTTGTCAGTGTAAGATCCGCATATGAGAAAACTAATAAAAGTTGGCTGCTTTCTAATCTCTCTGGTTGTCGTACCTGTTTAAGTGTTGAGTGCAGGCTTTGATTTTCACCGAGACTCACCTGATTCCGTACTTGGAGCAGAGCGGGTCCCGGAGAAGAGAAGCCCCTTTCAGTAAAAGGGCATCTCTTTGAGGTCACACCGAGGTCAGGGCACGTCCAGAGGAAGGTCCTAGGCATTTGTGAGATGTCCGAGTAAAACGGTGAACTTTGTGATGTGTGTAGCAGGTCTGTTCACTGGCCGTTTCTGTCTGAGGACTGAACCCCGTCTGGATCTGGAGGCAGTAACGCCATCATCACTTCCTGAGCCTCCTGGCCATGCTCCATGGGAGGCCTGCTGTGGACACTAGCACAGGCTATCACACACTCTGTGTCCCGCATGATCTGGCCACGCGAGGCTCTGCAGACAGCGGGCACGTTCTGGTCACAGGGTATACATGCAGGGTGTTAGGGACATGGGTTGGCTGCAGGACCTGTGACGGGTGAGAGCTGGTGGGGAAGGCACCTGTCCCAGCTCCTCACAGTTGTGTGGCTGGTGCAGGAGCAGCCACGTTGTTTATCCGGGACAGAGTGGGGGGCGGGGCAGTGCATCGACCACAGGCCGTTCAGAGTCTGCTCTGAAGGGGTGAGGCCCTGGCGGTACAGGTTTCCTGAGGAGACTCAGCCAACTCCTATCATTGATTGGTTCTGCATATTTAAATAGATCATTTTAAAATTATAAAATGTACAGATGATAACACTTGTAATGATTTTCCAAGGTGGTTCTCAGGCTTACTGTTTACTCAGCTTTATGAACCTTCTCTATAAGATAGACCTGCTCTGAGTACATGCACACACGTTAGCTCTCAGTGCCACCCTGAGGCCGGGTGGTGGGCGAGATGGAACCTCGCTGTGGTCCTGGTTCCCAGGTGCATTACAGGTGCGTGCACATCTGGTCTTCGGGGCACCACACCTGCCTGACTTTGCTGGACCACAGTGGTCCCCCTGTGGCCTTGGTCTCCCCAAATCTGCCCACAGCACAGGCCTATGTGGTCAGAAGCCCCATATGGCTTTGTTTGCACAGTATATAATGAATAAAGGCAGAATTCTTACAGTAATTAAAAAAAAAATATGATGGTACATACAGTACTGACTCTAAACTTTAAAAAAGCTGGTATCATGTTACTTAAAAATAATGTTTGGAGGCACTGGCTTGTTTACAGGGAGTTTTGTTTACAAACTGTTGGTCTTGTTGTTTCTATGAGATAGTGTGACCTTTTAAATGTCAGATTAAAGTGCAAAAAAAAGTTCAAAATGGAAGTTATACAAAAATGAGTGCTTGTAAGCACTGAAATGTGTTTTAAAAAATATATTTATCTTTATTGTTGAGGGTATTACAGATGTCCCCCATTTTTTCCCCATTGGTACCCTGAGGCCTTCACCACACTGTGTCCCCGGGCTGTGCATAAAAATTCTTCGGTTAACCTCTCCCCACCCCCTTCCGAGTCCCCCCCGTCCGCTCCATGCTTCCATGCCTCTGGATCTATTTTTTGTTCATCGGTTTATTGTGTTCATTAGATCCCACATATGAGTGAGATCCTGTGACACTTGTCTTTCTCTGACTGGCTTATTTCGCTTAGCATAATACTCTCCGCTTATGTGTGGAACTGAATGAACAAAAATAACCCCACAAACAAAATAGGTCCAGAGACAGAGAAGCATGAACAGCGTGGTCGTGGCCAGCAGGGACCTTTCGTGTGTGACCGCGGGGGGCAGGGATTCGCTGGGGATGGGTTACTGGGTGTGCTGTAACGTCTTTCCCTTTGAGAAGCTGTTAGCGAGGGTGCTGCTCACCAACAGTGGCAGCCGAGCAGCAGGGACATGGTACAGTGGTTGCTGTCACAGTGACGCTGCAGCTGTGGAAATCTCAGTTTTCCGTATTGGTGAACGGTGGGCTTGGCCAGCGGACCGTCAGGTGAGAGGAGCTCCTGCCGAAGCCAACGCTGTCTCCCCCCCAACCTGCCCCTCGGTCCTCAGAGTGCTTCTCGGACTTCTCTTGGCGTCGGAGCAGTGGCCCACCTCTCCTCCTTATCTGAGTCCCCATGATGTTGAAGTGGCGCCGGGCCGGGCAAGCGCTCACACCACCTCCATGGGAAGGTGCGTCACCCATTTCACAGGTGAGCTCCTGACACAGTGTCAAGACATGTGTCTCAGGTCTCAGCTTGAGCGCAGGCCAGTGCCACGCGGCCTTGCCTCTTCCTGGTTCGGGGGTTTTGGTCTAGTGACTTCCATCCGCGGGTTTGGAACTTTCAAATAGCAGGTAACGAATCTTCCATCGCAAAGTACAGTAACCCCTCGATTTTGTGGACCTTGATTTAACAGACTTCGGATATGACAAACAAAATTTCCGGTCCGTATGTCATATGTGAAAATTAACATCATGTTAATTTTAAGATGCTTTTAACCAAGATTTGCTTATAATTAAAATTAGGTTATTTTTTGTTATTCACTGTCACTTTTAACACATTTTAGCGAATAGGCCGTATGTTGGAAGACAGACTGCAGTGATTCGCCCACGTAAATGCGTATCACATACCTACAACTACAGTCTGCACATTTAAGTCCAAGAGTCACCGCTCGTAAACAGTGTTCGGCGAATGATTAGCACGTGGTCGCACCGCATGGGGCGCGGTAACTGCTTCTGCTGTCGGGGGTGACTTTCTGCAGCAGTTTTAACCCCTGTGGGCTGTTCCCAGTGGGCTACGCCCCGCCCCAGCCAGGTGCATCTGCTTACTCGGGGTGACGGGCGCATGTCCGCGTTTACTAGACCTACTCAGTATAAATTTAAAATCACAGCGACACGTTTAGAAAACTTTTCTGTGACATTAAGCTTTTCATACGTAATTTTAGTTACACACAAGTGTCTACGTAAGTAAAGGCAGGTAAACTGTCAGTTTTTTGACATACACGTTCGGAAAACCTGTTTTATTCTGTCACGGACTTTCAGCTTTGACGACACCCCTTCATCGGAATTAGTCTGTTGCATTGAGGTTTTACTGGACAACCACGTGTTTGCACCCCAGTCGCCTGGGGTGCTGAGGGGCACTGGAAAGCAGGGCAGAAGCCCGGTCTCCATGAACTCAGCAAACCTGTTTCTTTCCAGATTAAATGCTGCCAAACATTGAGCAGCGCGGCTAACATCAGGTTTCCAAGGTGAGGTGGTAAAGTGAGGCCAGTTTTATACACGTGGCTTGGAAAAGGGGCTTCCTGCTTTAAAGCAGCAGTGAGAGTACTAGCAACAGCGACCACCTGGTGCTCCCGTGCCGGGCACTGTGACATCTCACCCCCGTGACGGCCCTGGGAGGTGGGCACTGTTAGTGTTGTCCCCACGTTGCAGGTGGGAAGCTGCAGCACAGACAGGGTGAGTAACCTGCCCAAGGGCCCACGGGACTCAGGGTTCAAACCCTGGGCCGGCAGGCTCCCTTGTCCCCACCCTTAACCACTTCATGTAGGCGGCTTCTCCGATGTACTTTACTCATCGGTTACGGCCCATGAGAAGCAAGCGCCCGTTTTCAGACAGGAGCCCCCCTACCCCGCCCCGTGATTGGATGGCAGAGCCCTTACTATCAAAACATCAGTTCCTTTAAACCAAAGTTGTCACCTCTGTCTCGATGGGGACAGTGAACCAGGTAGAGAACACGTGTGAGGTATTTGGGCTTTAAGAGTGTGGCCTGATGGCCTTGAGAGGAAGATGGTTTCGGGGAAGTCCTTACAGGCCACGGTTCTCTCCGCTTGGTGTCCCATGGTCCAGCTGCTCCATGTGGGGAGGGGGCGCAGATCCATTGGTGTGGCCGGTTCAGGGCACAGGCCTGGATCTGGGGACCTCCAGCCCCAGGGCGAGCTGGCGGAGCCTCACGCCTCCCAGGCCTCGGTTTCCTCACTCTTTCCCCGTGTAAAATGGGCAGAACCTGGCTGTGTGGGAGGCTTAGGTAACAGTATCCACAGCTCTCTGCACTCAACCGCAAGGGCAGAAATGGGACGTGGGAGGGTTTCACGTCCACAATTCACACACACCTGCCTGCCTGTGGCTCTTGAGCCTGAGCAGCAGGCGCCTGACCGGTGTTAGCTGTTATCAGGAAAATTTAAATATTCTAATTGCTCGATATCTCTAAGGTAATGTCGTAATTAGTTGTAGCAGCTCCTATAAAGGCATAAAATAAGCCTTTTCAACTTTTAACATCAGGCTGTATAGAAATAACTGACAACTGTTTAAAAGTCCTTAAAGGTCTTGCAGCATTTGTCTTTGGTGTTTCACGATATTGTGTATAAAACTCTGTCATGTGAATATTAAATATTTGTCAGGTGTGTTGTAAATATTTTTCCTATTTTTTAACTTTAAATTTATTCTTTAACTTTTTTATTGTTGACACTTATTACAGATGTCTCTATCACCTCCCCCCTTTGTTTTTTGCTGTAAGGAAATTTAAAATTTTGAAGCCGTCAAAATCTGCCATTTCCCATAAGTTTTGGGGGCCTTGTCTGCTGCAGCAGCTGGGTGTGTAACCCGCACAACTGTCCCTGGTCGTCGTAAACAGCCAGGTCCCAGGGAGAGTCCAGCAGGGTCAGGGCACTTCCTGTCAAGCTGTTCATGGGGTTTGTCAGGGATGAGCTGAAACAGGGTGGGTGGCCCTAAGTCACGAAAACGGGACTGACCATCTTCCGATGCCGAGTACCACCGCGTGCTTTAGTTTCACGAATTCAAGGGCTGAAGTGCAGAGAGATTTATCACATAACGGCAGCCAGTACAAAGCGGTGTGAGGATGGCAGAGGGGCCTCAAGGCACCTGTTGGTCAGACACCAGCCACGTGCAGTGACCACGCCTCGAGGGTGCCAACCAGAACTTCGTGGAAATAGGCCAGGTGAACGCACAGACTGCCGGGAAAGGGAGGGGCGTTTTACTGTGCTGAGCAGTCTCCACCGGTCTAGATGTACAGCACGTCAGTGAGTTATAGGACCTCAGAAGCTACATCCCTCACTTGTTTCAACTGATTAAACCCATAAATTTGAAATGCTTTTTATAGACTAATGACTAAAACTGGGTGAGTTGTCAGCTTTAATAACAGGTTTCCTATGTACAACTACTAAGGGTTTCTCCACCCGAGAACAAATTACACTGTAGTACTTAACCCCAAACTCCCACAATTTGTCCAAAATTAAGGCAGACTTTGCCCCAGAATGATGTAACTTTTTCCTGACTGTGAATTCAACTTTCGAGAATTTTCTTCTGGTAGCAGGAGCGGCAGAGTGGACAGGCATGGAAGGGAGAGCAGCCCCCCCAGGAGAACTGCTCCAGGGCAAGGAGACACGCGTGGTGGAACATGTGTGAGCAGGACAGGAGCACCGTCTCGCGGGGAGGCTGGCCACCACCCGGCCCAGTCCCTGAGGGCCCAGGGGGGCTGTTGCTGCTCACGGACAGGGGCGTGAGACAGATGGAGCATTCGAAGGTGTCCCGGTGCAGGGCCTGCAACACAGGAGGAGACGTGAGCTGGTCCTGTGGGCTCTCAGTTTTGTCCAGATTTAAGGGAGACGTTTCATCCTGTGTTAAAATAACACTAAACGTATACTAATCATATATCCATTGTTACTCTTGTGGGAATGAAGGGATAGTTACCTGCCTGCGGTAAGAAACTTAAAAGCAAAAATTCTTTATAAAATGCTGAATATTGACAACATAGATTTCTTTTTAATTAGCAATAGTGGTGTTTTTTCCCCAGAAAATGGACTCTGTAGCTGCTAAATATCTTTGTAATTTTTCCTACTTTTACGACATTCAAGTACGTCTTGCCCCTGTTGGGTTCCCAGTCACCCTGTCCCCTGTGGCCCCCACAGACCCCAAGGGGAGCGGGGGGCGGCAGGAAGCGGCGAGGAAGACGACACCCAGGGCGGCCTGTTCCCCTCGGGTCACAGGGGCGTTTCAGTCACCGGGCCGCGTGGCTAAGGTCCAGGGTCCCCGCGGGCCCGGGGCTGCGCCGTTCCCGCCGCCACGGCAAGCCTACCTGGGTCTGGATTCTCCGCCAGTCACCGTCCGTGAGCCGGCGGCCCCACTGCCCGCCCAGCTGCTGCAGGACGCCGCGGTTCACGGCCAGGCAGCGGTCGATTTCCGCGAGGAGCTCGTCGACGTCCGTGCGGTAGGAGCGCAGCAGGCGCCGGCTGATCGCTGTGAACTGAGGGCGGCGGGCGGCTCAGCAGCGGGCGGGGCCCTGGCGGAGGCCGACCCCTCCCCGGCCCCCCGGACACGGGCGGGCCGTGCACCTGCTAACTCCGTGCCCGGGCCGTTCGTGCCGGAGGCGACCAAACGGCCACCTGGCTGTGGGCCTGGGGCCCGCCAGGACCGCACCGAAGGGAACAGCGGCCTGGCGGAGCGCGTCCTGCCGCCTGCCCTGGCCGCCGTTCTAAGCGAGGGGCACAGCCGCGCGAGGCCGGCGCCCCGAGCGCGCGGGGCCGGGGCGGCCTCCGGCCGGGGCGGGGCCTCCGCCTCCAGACGCGGCCGGGCCGCGGGCAGGTCAAACCCGCCGAGGGCGCGGGCGGGGGCGCCCCGCGGGGCCTGGACGCGCTGGGCGTGCGGCGGGCTGCGGAAAAGCGGCCTTGCGAGAGAGACGGGTTTGCGGTGGAGCCCGCAACCCCAGCGGCCTCCGCACGACACGCGGGCGCCTCGCTCTACGGCGCGTCGTGAGGGCCACGCACGACGCCGGCTGCGGGCCCGGGGCACGTGGGCACGTCCGGCACGTGCGGCACGTGCGGTCACGTGGGGCCCGGCTGCCGGCGGCCGGCACCTCGCGGGCGTCGCGCCTCAGGCCGTGTCCCGGGACGGCGCGGCGGACGGACGGAGCGAGGCAGGTGGGAGTCGGGGTGCGCCGGCGGGGGGAGGCTTGGGGGGCCGGCGGGGGCGCTCGGGTGGCCTGAGGCGCGGCTGAGGCGTCGGGAGGCCCCCGCGCCGCGCGGGTGAGGACGGGCTCGGGCTGTGCCCCCCGCCGGGCTGAGCCGACGCCCCGGGGCGTGGCCGCGACCCTGACGCTCGTGGGAAACCCGCCGCGGTGCGAGCGCCGGGCTGCGGGGCTGCGGGGCGCGGCTGGGCCTCCTGGGCTCGGGCCCGCATCCCGCCGCAGGCCCCGCGCTGGCTCCTCAGCGACTCCCGGAGGGGCGCCTGCTGGGCGCTCCGCGCGCACGTGCTCGGGGTCCGCGGGGGTGGCCCCTGCCCCGGAACGCGCGTGGGCTCCGGCGCGTCCCGCCGAGCGCGAACAGCCCCGGGGGGCGCGGGGGGGCGCAGAGGGCCCGGCACGAGGGGAGAGGGCGGGGCCTCCGTCCCGCTGGAAGTGCTTCGCGCCCGCTCCAGCGGCTCTGGGGCTTCCGGCGCGCGGGCGTCCGCGGGGCCTGGCTGTTGACAGTGACTTCCGGCCTGAGCGCGGCCACGGAAGACGCTCTGGCGCCCGCGCCCCTGAGCTGCGGCCGCTTCTCCGGCGGCGGGTTTGGGCCTGACAGCGCGTGGCGGCCGCAGGGGCCGCGCCCCGAGCCCCGCGCCCCCCAAAACAGAAGCCGCGGCCCCCGCGTCGCGCGCTGCCGACTGCGCGGCCCCTGCGGCCCGGTGTCACGCGCGGCGGCTGCGGCTTCGGGGCGCATCCCGCCCAGCCTGCGGCGCCCCCCGGCCGTCCCGCCAGGGGCGCGGCTTCCTCCCTGCTCTGCCGCCGGTTGACGTTTCCTGTCCCCGTTGGTCTCCTTGCTGCGTTCAAGGTGGAGCCGCCCTTTTGCTCTGTTCGAGGCGCACCCTTAGGTTACTGCGCCCTGAAGCCAAGGCCGCAGCCCGCGCGCAGCGCTCTGAGCGAGTCTGGCCCGGGCCCTGTCACTCCTGCGCGGAGGGTCAGTGTCGACTCGCCAACGACGCATGAGCGGCTTCCTTAGTTGAAACTGCCATTTAACCCTTAACTATAGGACGTTTCGTCAGTGAGAGATAGAGCGATTCCCTTCACGCGTGATGGTGGCGAAAGACGATTGAGTTGCAGTTTATTCCGTGTCTGCCAAATAATTTTAACTTCAGTGTTTGCGCGGCGAGTGGGCAGAAGGCCCGGGACAGCCTGATGCAGCCTGTCCGCAGCCTGGGGACCGCAGGCGGCCCCGCGAGCCTGGGACGCGCCGCCCACGCACCTGTCCCCCAGCCGCAGGCCCGCCGGGCAGGACGGCGCAGCGGACAGGCGGTTCAGGAGCTGGGAGGGGCGGGCAGGTGCGCCCCCGACGCGCCTCACTGGCACCCCTCCCACCTTTCGCTCGACCCAGCTTCCCTTCCACACCCTCTGGAGGCTGACAGTTCGTGGGCCTCTCCCGGCCGCCCCTTCGTTGCTTTCCCACGTGATTCCTCGTGGGTCTTCAGGCGGGCAGCCGCCTTCCCCGGGCGCTCGGGCCGGCAGTGAGCTCCCGCGCTCAGCTCTGGCCCCTCCCTCTGACACTCATCATGCTGGATGCTGTTACCGTCCTCCGGTGTGTACTTCTTATCTGCTGGAGTGAGCTCCTTAGATGGGGGAAGTACCTCACTCATCTTGGCGAGGCCCTCAGCATTCAGTACAAATTTGACTTTAAGTTTGCAGTAGGTTAGAAATGAGGACACACAGGCCCTGTGCACATATTCTGACGGGTGCTGGACAGTTTTCTTTTCAGGGTTAAAAAACAACATCTGTGTGCAGTGCTTTTGAAGTTAACTGCCAGTTTCAAGATTCTGTAAAAGATCAGTGTTTAGCTTATAACCATGACATTGGCATTAGCTTGTTATTAAATGTACTGAAAATCCTTCAGTGTATATTTAAGGCAAATTTCAGAATGTGAGCTGGTGTGACTGTCTTCATATATTTTAACTTTTAAGTCTCATATTTCAGATACTTGATAAGTAATTAAGAGTTCAGGTTATTGATATGTAAAGCAATTACTGGTCATTTACAAGTAACGTACCGGCTAAACATTAAAACAGTGTGCTCACAAAACTACCCAGGTGAACTCTGTCTGCCAGGAGGCCTCTCTGAGTGATCCATCTTGATGTCAGCAAATTGCTTACTAATGTGTTGACTCAGGGCCACCCTCAAAAGCAAAATGAAAAGCCTGGAATTTACAGCATATCAATGAATCAGTTGATAAGCTTTTACTGGTTTAATATCCTCGCAGTCTTGCTGCTTGGAGCCACTTCAAGTTAGCAACAGAATGTTTGCCATCTCTATGTGATAAAGGAACTCAAAGGACTAAACAAACTTTCAGACCATTATGCTGTTTGGTGAGATGTAAGTGAAAAAAGTAGGAGAAATCTCACGCGGGAGGGTGTGGGAGCGGCAGCCCCTAAAGTCAACCACAGTGTCTGACAAATCACTAACTTCTTACACAATGGTCAGGACTTTCAGCCTGGGTGGAGATGATATAGTGCATTTGAAAAGTTTTAATTGTGGCCATAAAAGGCCCTGCCTCAGCTATATGACACCTGCTCGAGGAGCGTCCAGATAAGGATCAAAGGCGTTCTCCTTGGCCGCGGGGTCCGGGCATCGCTTGGCCTCTGGGTGCTGGCGGCAGGCTCAGCGCTGCAGCTTGGGGCCTCTGCAGGCAGCTTTGATCTGAGCTCTGGGTGCAGCAGGCCAGCCATGCTGTCCTCACAGCTCTGCGCCCTCTGGATGGAGCATGCTGACTCAGGGTCAGTTCTGACACTTGCTCATGGCCAGAGCTCAGCATCTGACCTGCTGGTTCTTACCCCAGGACACCGTCTGTCTGAAAGAACCTACGGGCAGCACATTGGCACTCTGCTCGGTGTAGTCTTGTTAGGAATGCGCAGGGACATCTTGAGACCAGGCTGGTCTGTGGAGAGGAATTCTTCGTGTGTGAAAGCATGAGAGTTTGTAGGAAGACGACCTCTGTACTTTACTAAGTAACACCCAATAGGTGCTTGAAAACTAAAGTCCGAAGAGAGTTCATTAATAACCCTGCAACACAGGAGTGGAAATGCAAGGCCACAGTTCTTTCACAGGAAGATAGATTGACTTATAAAAATAGAATGGCCAAGCTAATCTAATCTAGAGTGTTAAAAACATATCCATCTTCCCAAGCTCTTGGAACTTTAAAGGAAACAAAACTTCCTAATTTATAATTGTGCCTAAAAATACCCTGGTCTTGCCCTTCTCTGCCTTTCTTGTCTATTGATTAGACTTCGTTTTTCCTGAAGGTAACTTATCGTTGGTATAAGCCAGTGGTTCCCAAGTACAGCAAAGATGTTTTCACCCACTTGCCAAGGACGTAAAAACTAACTTCAGTGGAGTGAAATGTTTATACAGCTAAATGTCTTTGCTGTAAAGAAATCTCCTTCAGTGTGTGGCCAACTACTCCTACTTTTCTGGTGTTGAAATAGAGCTGACTCTAAGGGTGTATGGTGTTCCAATTCCACCAGTCTGGAGACTGGGTACAGCACTGAACGGGTGTTGGGAGAGGAAGGAGAACCCGCCGCTACCTCAGGTTCATTGGCTGGTGGGGGCCGTGGAGCTGATGTTTGCCACCGTTGACTGTGGGATGTATCATAGGACTGACTTCTAGTAATGTGCAATTTCAATTTTTAAGACTAAAATAAAGTGAATTTGCATGAGTTTAACATTCATCAATGGTCAAAATGGAGATAGAGCCTAGGAATGTGGCTGCTGGGTGCACACGTCACCTCAGATCAAAGACTGGGTGCTCCGCAGGTGACTAAGAATTCACTGTATCTGGTACTGGTGGTTACTGCACAGTTTGCTTTGTAAACTTTCCAGGTTCTGAAATTGAAACATTAGAACTCTAGTGGTTCTGTGCACATGTAGGCTATGGGGAGGGTGACGAGGTGAAGGCCTGTGGAGAGACAGGTGTCAGAGGCCGAGCTGAGAGGCAGGCCTCTGCAGGAATGTCACTGACTGTCACAGAGCTAGCCTCCCACCCCAGGAGCCACAATAAAGCCATCGTTTGTTTTGGTGGTGGAATTTAGTTTTTAAGTGGGAGTATTCACAGGAAACCTGCAAACACTGGTTCTTCTGAAGCTGGACTCCAGTACATGTGCTAGTTCTGGAAAACGGGGATGAATATTGAGAAACCCAGACTAAGAGTTATAGTTTTAGTTTAAATAGTTAGTCTGTGGTTTCTAGATTTTAACTAACATATAACATTGGGTAAATTTAAGGCACGCAATATGATGGTTCAATACACTTACATATTGTGAAATGATTGCCACAGCAGGGTTAGCTAGTACTTCCGTCATCTCACATAATTTTCTGCAGTGAGAGCGTTTAAGATTTCCTATCTTGGCCACCTTCAAGCATATAAGATGTTTTGTTAACTACAGTCACCATGCTCTATCTTAGATCTGCAGAACTATGGAAGTTTGTACACTCTGACCAGCATCTCCCAATTCCACGGGCGCCACCATTCTCCTCTCTGGTTCTGTGGGTTTGACTTGCAGATTTCACATATAAGTGCTACTGTGTAGTATTGGTCTTTCTCTGATTTACTTTACTTAGTGTAATAAACTCAAGGTCCATCCATGTTTTTGCAAATGGTAGGCTTGCTATCTCGTGGCTGAGGAGTATTCCATCTTCCATCATGCCTGCCTGCCCCATCTTATTATTTTTATTAAAAATGTTTTTATTGATTTCAGAGGGAGGGAAAGGGAGAGAGAGAGAAACATTAATGATGAGAGTCATTAATCGGCTACCTCCTGTGCGCCCCCTCTTGGGTATTGAGCCTGCAACCTGGGCATGTGTCCTGACCAGAAATTGAACCACGATCTCCTGGATCCTAGGTCAATGCTCAACCACTGAGCCACACCGGCCAGGCCCCATCTTCTTTGTCGTTCATCTATGGATGGACCCTTGAGTTGTTTCCACATCTTGGCTTCTGTGAAAGAGACAATGAACACGAGGTGCAGATATCGCCTTGAGATCCTGATTCCATGTCCTTTAGGGTAAATGCCCAGAAGTGGAATTGCTGCGTCATATGGTGGTGCTGTTTTTAATTTTGAGGCACATAATGCTGTTTCCACAGAGACTTCACCAGTTTACATTCCCACCAGAAGCACATGGTGTCCTTTCCTGTCTTTGCCAGCACTGGCTCTCTCTTGTTTTTTGGATGACAGCCATCCTCATAGGTGGGAGGTTTTTGGATGACAGCCATCCTCATAGGTGGGTTGTAGTTTTGGTTTGAACTTCCCTGATGACTATGATGCTGAGCACCTTTTCATGTGCTAGTTGGCATCTGTATGTCCTCTTTGGAAAAATGTCTGTTCAGGTTCTTTGCCCATTTTTCAATCAGATGTTTGTTTTTTTGCTGTTGATTTGTATGAGTTCCGTATATTTTTTGGATATTAACCCCTTATCAGATACATGATTTGCAAATGCTTTCTCCCATCAGTAGGCTGCCTTTTCACCTTGTTGACTGTGTCCTTGCTCTGCAGGAGCCTTTTGGTTTGACTTAGCCGCTTCTATTTTTTCTTTTTCTTTTTCATGTTCTATCAAAAAATTCGTTGCCAAGACCAATGTTAGGGGGCTTTTCTCTGTATTTTCTAAAAGGAATTTTATAGTTTCAGGTCTTTAAGTCTTTAATCCATTTTGAGTTAACTTCTGTTATATACTCTTGATGAATTGACCCCTTTATCATTATATAACGATCATTGTCCCATTACAGCATTTGAGTTAAAGTCTGTTTTGTCCGATAGAAGTATAGCTGGAAGTACACAAGACTGCTCTTTCACTTGCGTGGAATGCCTTTTCCATCCTTTCACTCGGAGCTTGTGTGTCCCTACAGCTAGAGTGAGCCTCTTGTAGGCTGTATGTGGTTGGGTCTTGTTTTTTTATCCATTTACACCCTTTGGTTGCATAGATCAGTCTATTTACATTAAGAGTAATCATTGATAGGTAGGACTTGCTAATGCTGTTGTATTGTTTTATAACTGTTTTGTAGTTCCAGGCTTTTTATTCTAGAATATTCCCAGCCTTTTTTATTTGTATGGCGCTGATGTTTTATAATCACAGCCAGCTCTTCTGCAGAACAGACCTCCTTTTGGATTTACCTGATTACATGTTTTCTATGACTGGGTTTGGGTTAAGCGTTTTTGGCACAAAAGTGCACAGGTGATGTTTTGTCCGCGCTCCTCTGTCACATTAGGGGCACATGGTGTCAATTTGCCCAGTTATTGGTAATTGTGTTAATTGGGTTTAGGAGCTGTCTACCAGACCTTTCCAATGGAAAGGCTTCTCTTTCTCTTTGTAAATTGTAAGTGATCTGTGGGCAGTACTTTGAGACAGGGGGAGTACCCTATTCCTAATAGTCTTCCACCTGGTAGCTGACAGTAATTTAACTTACTGCAGAGAAGACTGAGGCAACGAGCAGAGGTGGCGGGGAACCTAGAGTTCATTAGGAATAGAAAGCAAAACATACACAGAATGCAGAGGCAATTATAAAATACCTACAAAATGTGCAACAAACTGACCTCACTAAATAATACTTTTGGAGAAGAAAGATCTAAATTACAGCGTGTGTGTGTGTGTGTGTGTGTGTGTGTGTAGTTATACAATCAGTTGAGTCTCATGACTCTTCTTTATGTGGAAGCAAAGTGTAGCCTGTATTTTTAAAAGTTGTAAGACAATATGTGCAGATGAAAAAAAATTTATACACATAAGGTAAAATGACTGTCAAATCTGTAATTGAAATTTTGTAATAGAAAACAGTGAATCATCTCTGACTGGAGAGCCAATGCTATCGCACTCTGGAAGTCCTAAGAGTAACTCGGGGCAAGAGTGGAGCAAAGCCTGGAGAGGAGTCGGAAGGATGAAGAGCGGGCGTGACCTGAGTGAGGGCAGCATGAGATGGCCAGTCTCTGGTGGAGGAGGAAAGACGTTGCTGAGAAGACAACTGGCCAGAAAACCAGGTTACCTGCAGTGAGTGAGTGTGAGGACTGCAGGTTGAGCTGAAACGTCATGGTGGTCAAGGGACAAGGACTTTTTAAAAGTAGATAATAAACTAAATGGGGCTGAGATGCAGAGCGGAGGTAAGCGCACTGCTTTCTGAGCAGGTAAAGAGGAAAGGCTCACGGTCCAGGAAGAGTGAGGGTGGCACGCGCTGTTTTTATCCAGCCGCTCACCAGGAGTTTAGCTGGTTTGCTGTCCTCCTGCAGAACAGGGATGTTTGAGAAAGAGCGGGACGTCTTTCCCTAGGACTCTGTCCCTTTCCCTAAATAAGGGGCATGACTGACTTGGACATATAAGTGTTTCTCAGAAATGTAGAAAATGTGCACCTGCAGCTCCTCTGTCCATGGCCTCTAGGCTCCCTCTGCTGTTTACCTCTCTCCCAGGGATAAGATCCCTCCTGCAAAGCCAGCCTCCCCCCACCCACAGGGGGACCCCTCCCAATGCTGGGACAGGGATGGCACTGTGGCATCTCAGCCAGTGCTCAGACACCCTTGCCAGAGAAGCTCCTCTCTCCACTCCCTGGCTCAACGGCTTTGTCATCAAGATAAACAGTATTTTAGGTAATTTGCTCACGTACTGCATTGCATGTTGTCCTACTGCTGAGGGCAAATCTGAGGCATAGTGACATCACAGCAAGCCATGATTCTGGTTTTCTTTTGCACATTCTGGTACCTGCATTGCTGGGACAGCTACCTGAGTGACCAGGAAAGGGACTGGGAGGACCCTATTGTGTACTGCGGTAAAGTGACAGCCAAGGATTCCTGCAGGATTCTTGTGCAGCTCTGGGACACACTACTGTAAAGGACAGTGTGAGGGCGCTGGGATCAGCTCCTTGGCCTGAGAAGGTCCGACCCAGCATCTGAGGTAACCAAGGCCTGTGTGTGAACATCACCTCTCACCTAAGCACAAGGTGGGCACTTAGGCTCCACGCTCAGGACAGGATAGTGAGGGGACAGAGGGTCCTTCTGCACAGGAAGGAGGAATTCCTGTCACTCATTACTCCACATGGAGGGCTGGGGAAACAGCAAGGAAGTGCAGATGGATCTAAAACCCATAAACTGATCCAGGAAGTGACCACGAGGCTCCACCTGAGGGTCTGAACTAGTATCCTGTCCGAGCAGCTGCCTCTCTTACAGTACTGTGATAAAGACAAGCTTGAACAACATAGGAGCATTTGTAACTACACACTTCCAAGTGCCTAGGCCTTTGCAAACATTAATTCTTAGAACAGCTCTGCAAGGTGGAAGGTCATTCCTTCATGTAACAGATGAGGAAACTGAAGCAGCGGGCAGCTGTTACTAGCCTGAAGCCACAAAGCCGACGAGGGCTGAACTGGGATTGCAACCCAGGCTTCATGGCTCCCTCCACTCCACCTTGTCTGTCATTTTTGTCTGGGGCACAGTGATGGAACACCGTTAAAACAAGCTCCCCCTCCCCCCCCCCAAAAAAGTATAAAGGTAAAAAGTAGCTAAAGGAAAGGGTAGAAACTGAAATTTCTGGAGAAAGGCACCTACCTTTTCTTCAAAGAATTTTCTCCTCAACTTGGCATCTGTGGGCGGCAGGGTCCTCCTCAGGTCTCGGTACCACTTTCTAACCACGTGTCCCCTCCAGCAGGCTTGGACCCTAGGACACAGTGTTAGAGAAGGACGGTCAGGTGGCTGTCCTGTGTAGGGCCCAGGGTTGGGGGCCAAGGGGGGAGGGAAAGCCTCCAACTTGTAACAAGCTATGGGGCTGGACCTCTAAGTGCCCTCCTGCCGATTGTGGGTGTCCAGGGTGGCGGGCCCTTCTCACCGTGTGGCGCACTCTGTTTTGAACAGCCGAGCTGCGTCGTGAATCACTCGGGTTTGGTACTGGCTCTTCCTGCAGAGGGGACAGGTTTTCTTGCTCGTGAACTTCTCAAAGGCCTGGAGGCATGCCTGGGGAGAGACATTTCACTTGAAACCTCACGAGCAGTTACTCATAAACAACGTTTTCACTCCTAATGTAATTATAGTGTTCTTTTCTCTCATAATTATGAGACTCAGTCCAATTTAGATCATGAAGAGGTTTCATCAGATGTTAACACCTTCCTCGTGTAACTTGTTCCAAATGACCTTTTACAAGAATACACATGCACATGCATCAAAAACCTCTGGAAACCAGTCTCGTGAAGGTAGAGGGGGCCGTGGGCAGGGTGACCCTGCAGTGAGTCACAGGGCGCCAGCTGCCATTTAAGCTGATGGACATCACATCTGCCATGTAAACGTCTGTGGCTTTTGTCACATAAAATTCACGACTTTCTAAACAGGAGGAACTGTACTGTAGCCCAAAGTCATATTTATAGCTATAAATGGTGATTGTGGGTAAAACAAATGGGCCCCTGAGGAGACTCAGTGAGCAGGATAAGGCCTCATCTCGTGAAGCCATGGGTGACACGTTGCCCACGTGAAGAGAGGAGAGGCTTACCCTGTGGAACACGTGGGAACATGAGAGTAGCACCTGTTCATGGGGAGACAAAAAAAAATGTTTGAAGTTTCAATTAGTGTAAAAGCAGCAGCATAAATGTGTTAATTAAAAAAATTCTGAATGCTTGAAAGGTAAGCTTGTTGTTTCTTTGAAAAATTAAAAAAGCAAATTAATAAGCTTGATATTCATCATATTTAGTGTCTAAGTTTAGCAGAGCACAGGTATATAATCTCAACAAGAAAAGCTAAGCTACATCAAACACACATGCAGTTCGCTATTAAGCCATTAAAAAGATGTATATTTAAAATTGAAACAATTATGAAGTGAATGCATTTCCTGGGTAGATCCTGGAAGGGAGAGGGAGAGGAGAGGAGCTGAGAGAGGTAAGCAAATGCCTGTTTCAGGGCTGTGTACAACTACACTAGACTCTTAAATTTTTTAATGTATCGGCTTTATTGAGAGAGAATTCTGACACTCAAATAGCAATAAGTCCTAGCTACATACGAGTCATTTTCTGTTTTTTAAATGCAGGGAAAGTGTGGTCACAAGAAAATTTCCCTTTCTGTGGGTCAAATTCCCACAAAGAGTGACATTCTGGGTTGTGACAGACAGAAGCTTAGACTAATAAAGAGAAAGGTAGTTGGTTTTTCTGGAAGGGACAGCAAGGAGAGGTGAGGCCAGGATGACCCAAAGGCCATGCTCGGCAGGGGGCGCGCTTCAGCCATGGGGCTTCTTGGTGGCAAAGGTGTTTCTCCAGCACTTGGGATGATCTCAGATACCCAGGCCGCCTGACCTTGGGAAAATTTTCCAGTTTTTAAAGTCACCACCCCCCTGCCTTCCTTGAATGAAAGAGCGGAGGAAACACTGGACATACACACAACTCAGAACCAAGCCCTTCCCTTGAAACTCGCTGCCAACAAACGCCTGAATTGGAAAGACCCAGCAATATGGGTCCTTTTAAATTATTACTATTTAATTGAATAGCAATTTTTTGTGTATTTAATACTAATTTTTAATAGAATAGTCTTTTCATAGTGTTTTAGCAACACATATTTGATCTGTATTGAATCGCATTATAATTCTGTATATTTAAAATATACTTTTAAATGTCTGTAGATATGTGTTCTTGGCAAACATTCTCTGAGATAAAATAAATGATTAGGTGGTGGAAAATACATGAAAATGTCCTAGAAATTAGGGTTAGATTCCAGCTGGACCAGAGCACACTTCCTGAGTTGTCCTCCTGTAGGTCATTTGAATTGTTTGCTCCTCACGTGTTAAACGGGTAATGCCTGCCTCAGAGACACCTGAGATTAACCAAAGCCCTCTGAAATCTTTAAATGGCAGCAAATGCCAACTGTTGCTTACAGCTAAGGAAAACTTAAATACGAGAACAATAGTGAGAAATGCAAAATGAACACAAGTGTCTACATGTATAACCAAACAAAAAGATAGAATTTAGTGAGAAATTTATAAATAGAATGGAAGAAATGGTGGCATGATATGTGCTAACCCTTCCCTTTATGATAGAACAGGCTGTTTACTGCCTACAGAGGCAAGAACATACAACAGGGTAAAGATAATCTATTCAATAAATGGTGTTGGGAAAATGGGACAGATATATGCAGAAAAATGAAACTAGACCACCTTCTTACACCACATAGAATAAAATCAACATGGTTTAAAGACTTAAATGTTAGACTTGAAACCATAAAAATGATAGAAGAAAACACAGTAAAATCTTGGACATTTCTCATATCAGTATTTTTTCCGACATATCTCTTTGGCTACGGGAAACAACAGCAAAGGAAAGCATCAACAAATTGAAAGGGGAACCCACTGAATGGGAGAACATACTCACTGATACATCTGATAAAGAGTTACTATCCAAAATTTACAAAGAACTTATAAAACTCAACACCAAAACACAAAAAATCCAATTAAAAAATGGGCAATAGACCTGAACAGACTCTTCTCCAAAGAGGACACACAGATGGCCAACAGACATGAAAAGATGCTCAACATCACTTATGAGAGAGATGCAAATTAAAACCACAATGAGATATCACCTCACACCTGTCAGAACGGCTCCATCAACAAATCAACAAGTGCCTGGCTGGGTGTGGCTCAGCAGTTGAGCATCGACCTAGGATCCAAGAGATGGTGGTTCGATTCCCTGTCAGGGCACATGCCCCGGTTGCAAGCTCGATCCCCAGGTGTGCAGGAGGCAGCTGATCGATGACTCATCATTGATGTTTCTATCTCTCTCTCCTCCTCTCCCTTCCTTTCTCTTAAATCAATAAAGATATATATATATATATATATATATATATATATATTTTTATAAAATCAACAAGCGTTAATGAGGAGAAAAGGGAACCTTTGTGTACTGTTGGTGGCAATGGTGACTGGTGGTGCAGCCAATGTGGAAAGCAGTATGGAGTTACCTCAAAGAATTAAAAACAGAACTGCCTTATGACCCAGTGATTCCACTTATGGGAATTTATCTGAAGACACCAGAAACACTAATTCAAAAAATATATGCCCCCCCATGTTCACTGCTGCATTATTTACAATTGCCAAGATTTGGAAGCAGCCCAAGTGCCAGGCAGTAGATGAGTGGATAAAAAAAGCTGTGGTATATTTACACAATGGACTATTACTTGGCCATAAAAAAGGAGGAAATCTAACTCTGTGTGACAGCATGGATGGACCTGGAGAGTCTTATGCTAAGTGAAATAAACCAGTCAGAAAAAGACAAATACCACATGATTTCAGTCTTATGTAGAATCTAATGAACTAACCATCAAAATAGAGACAGACTTGTAGATAGAGAGCTGGCTGACAGGTGTTGGTGCTGGGCAGGGTGGTGTTGGGTGGCTGGAATGGAGGGATTGAACCAAAAAGAAGAAAAACAAAAACTCATGGACATGGACGACAGTGTGTTGATTGCTTGGGGGGTGGGGGAGATGGAGCAGGGTCTTGGGATAAATGGTGATGGACAGAGACTTGACTTCGGGTGGTGAACACACAATACAGTGAATACAGTGTACAGATGATATAGTGTGGAATTGTGCACCTGAAACCTGTATAATCTTGTTAACCAGTGTTACTCCAGTAAATTCAATAAAAAGAAAAAGAAAGAAAGCAGTTAGTGACCTACAAGGGAGCTCCCATAAGACTGTCAGCTGACTTCTCAACAGAAACCTTGCAGGCCAGAAGCGAGTGGCAGGAAATACTGAAAGTGATGAAAAGCAAGGACCTACAACCAAGATTGCTCTACCCAGCACAGCTATCATTTAGAATCAAGGGTCACATAAAGAGCTTCTCAGAGAGAAAAAGCTAAAGGAGTTCATCACACCAGACTAGCACTACAGGAAATGCTGAAGGGTCTTGGAGGAGGAGGAAGAAAAGATAAAAAATACGAACAATAAAATAGTAATAAGTACATCTATCAACAATTGAATCTAAAAAAAACTAGCAAGCTGAACAGAAACAGGCCCATAGATACAGAGAACATTTTACAGTTGCCAGAGGGGTGGGGGTTGGGGGCTGGGTGCAAAGGTGGAGGGATTGAGGGCAACAGATCGGCGGTTATGGAACAGTCACGGGATGTAAAGTCCAGCACAGGGGAGAGTGTCAGTGATATTCTAATAACTATGGATGGTGCCAGGGGGGTGGGAGATTTATCGGGGTGATCACTTAGTATATAATTTTAATCACTGGGGTGTACACGTGAAACGAATGTAATGTGTGTCAACTGTAATTGAAAAATAAAAATGATTTAAAAAAACTGGAAAAAAACAACAAAAAACAAAAACAAAAGAGGTTGCCAGGGCCAGAAACCTTTTTGGCTTCATTAACTCTCTTGTACACTAAAATGCTAAATTATCCCAGATGGTAATCCTGTGGTTTAAGGGCTGAAATCTTTTTGAAATATCTAAGTTTCACAGATGTAAGGTTAGGTCCCGATAAAGAACTGGAATATAGTATGTTTAAAACAAGTGGTGAATTCAAATTAGTAAAGACCAAGAGTTTTATTGTGAACTATTTAACAGTAAAACAGTAAATAGTAAAACTATTTAACAAAGTAGGTTTGAGAGTTTATGTGCCAAGGGGGTAAATGAAGCCTGCTTTTAACTCTATTTGCTGTATTTTCCCAGCAAACGTACGAGTGCCTGCTCTGTGGGAGGCTTGATGCTACCATGTGAGAAATTGTTGGGTGGCCATTAGCCCAGAAAGAAGAAAACCCTAGAAAGAAGTGTCCCTGACTTGCAGATGACAGTTAATCAGGCAGTCTGTGCAGAAAAAAAACCTATGACAGAGCATGCGTAATCTATAGTATGACCAAGTTTCACGACTAAAGATGGAGTTTACTTAGAGTCTTCCACAAATGATTTACAGAGATTTAATCCTAGTTTTTCTTTTATATTTCACAAAACAGCTTTAAAATTCCTTCTTGCTTTCACCCTTCCTCCATCCGGTCACTAACACTTCTCCGCCTCTCCCCGTTGGTGTCTGGACTGCTCAGCTTTCACGGCCAGTGGATGGAGCTTTCTGTGTACACACTTTGTACTTGAGAAATGATACCCAGTAAGTGCACATAACTGCTTGCGTACAGGGCTTAGCTCTTCCTCACACGTGTACCTTAGTGGAGGGAGCAGATGTAAGTACCCGAGGTCCACAGGAGGAGGAAACTGGAAAAAAGGAGCCTGGACGTTTTTTCATTCCTAATGCCGCACATTAAAGTGCATGTGGGAGAACATGGATGTTAAGCCCCAGCTCAGTGTCTCCCCCGACGGGCCCTGTGCTGCTCATCTCATCCTCTGGCTACACACCTGGGGGCGAAGCTGGAATTCCTCCTTGCATATGGGGCAGGGCTGCATGGAGTCCCCCTGTGCGACAGACCTCTGCTTCACTTTCTCCCACTCATCTGATGACAGTGGCAGTGGGGGAGGTTCAAACAGGCCCAGCCTCTGCGCTAAAGTTAAAACAATGAGGACTGTGGGTTAAAATGGAGTTTACTGTGTGGCGCTCACATGATTTTAACGACACTGAGCTGTGTCCTTCTCTGGAACACAGCCAGTGCTGTTTGTGGTTCAGAGTAAAACAGGCAGGTGTGCGCTGGGCATTGTTGCGGCAGCTGGTTCCCCCCACGCTGTGCCCTCTGTACTCACACTGGGACAGTGCCCTGGACGCAACTACGGGTGTCCCCCAAAATGTATACACACTTTGAATGATTATTCCAGTGGGTTAAGTCTGAAAAGAAACATCAATTGAGCCATCAGCTGTTAAGTGTGTATACATTTTTTGGGGGGGACACCTTGTATCTTGTAAAATGTGGCATTTTAAAATCTTCTATTTCTAACTTCCAGTTTAAAATAATTTCAGACTTGCAAAAGGTAAAAACAGTCTTCATGTGTCTTTGGTCCAACTTCCCCAAATGGTAACGTTTTACATAAACCTTGTGCAGTGGTCACACGGGGCAATTAATGTTGCTAATGCTGTCCTGCTCCTTGTTGGATTTCATTCTTGTCTCCCTCGGGGCCCTTTTTCTGACCCAGATTCTATGCTGCACTCTCTTGTCATGAACTCATCGTCGCCTACAACCTGGGGCAGTTCCTCAGTATTTATTTGTTTTTCTGGAAGAGTGCTGTCCAGGTGTTGTGTGGAACGTCATTCAATTGGGGTTTGTGTGATGTTCCCCAGGATTAAACTCAGGTGTGCACTTTGGTGAGAATACCACAGGAGGGACGCTGTGCCTTTCCAGAGTGTGGGGTTGGGAGGCACTTGATGTGGGTTTGTGTCACTATCGGGGACTGTTGCTTTAATCACTTGGTAAAGTGCTGTCTGCCCCATGTTACCCCTGTAAAGCTATGGTGGTGCCCTTGCAGTGCATACGTGAGTGTGGGGAGGTACCTCCGAGTGACAGTGTCTCAGTGTGATCTCCCTGCCGATGGGTGTTGTCGCTGTTCTGTTGCCAAATGGTGACGTTCCTGTTCTGTCCCCACTGCTGGTTCATTAGCTGTCATTCTACTGCAAGAGCTTTCTCTGTCCACCAGTTAAGTAATTATTTGTTTACATGAGCACAGATGAGCTGACACTCATTTTACTCCACTGTTTTTGCTGATTGTGCTGATCGTTACTATATTTACTTGCTTAAGTTGTCCCCATCATCATCTTTAATCTTCAGCGCATACATATCTTTCTATAAGATCATAGATTACTTCTGTACCAGAGACAGTGATATTAACCTCAACCTAGTTCTTTAGATCGAATAAGCCAAAACATGAATGGCGAGGTCCACTCACCTAAAGTTAACGGTGGCGGCTTTGGATCAAGAACATACTCTTTTTCTGGATCTTCCTCTTTGGGGCCTTGGGTGGTCTTTTGAAGTCCTGTATCTATCACAGCTTTCACATTTCTTTTTAGAGACTTGGATGTGTTCTCTCTCGTCGGCAGCTTTGTCTTGCAGCTATGGGCTACTGAAAGACCTTGCAGTTGAAGGTCATGTAAAATGTGATCTTGTAGAGCAACTGCAGTGACTGCTAAGTTATCGTGTTTAGATGAATGGCCCTGAAAAGTAGGAAAAAAGCCATATAGACACAACATTATGTAACGTGTCATTTAGAAGAAAAGTGAGGCTTTCATGCTCCACCTAGAAAGACTTCGAGACCAAGTGTACCAGTAAAGAATGCTTGACCCATTGTTAGCTGAGTGGGAGCAAAGCCCAGTCTCCTCATTTATGGTGATGACATAGTAATATCTTTTCATTTAGTCAGTCAGGCCTTAATTACAATGCGAATAAGTTCATTATGACCTATAAAGGATGTGCATGCCTGAACACATTCTGTTTCACTCTAATTAAATCAGGCTGCAGGCGAATCTCACTCCGGTTATACTAAAGAGAGCCTTGCATTTTAGTGTATGCTTTTTTGGTGAAAACTTGTAATGGATAAAATTGCCATGCAGCTGAGAGGCGCTTGCTGTGAATTCGTAGCTGACAGTTCCTCATTCAAGCAAGACTTGTCAACTATTTTTATACTCTTACACAGCTGAAGTACTACATATTGGTGACTAAAACCACGTGTATGTTTCTGAAAAGAATCGTGTACCTTATGTTTTAGCATGCTAAGTCAGGAAGCGTTGTCTCTTCTGTGGCTCTCTCAAATTATGTCATCATATTGCATTCTTTTCATTCTTTTACTGTAGAAACATGATCAACAGAAAGGGTTAGACTGCACATAAGCACAAGAACACCCCATTGCACAGCAGAACGATGTTACACACAAGTGCAAAACCTCAGGCCAAAAGACCAGGGACTGTAAGTGAAACACGTCCTCAGAGAGAACACTCACACTGGGATCCGAAGGACAGGGAAATGAACTGTGAACACGCTTTGCCGCAGCACACCAAGGGCAGTCACTCAGGAGCTCAGCACCGGGAGAGGGAGCAGCGAGTGCCCTGGATGGACGGGGAATGCTGGCTCGCGTCAGTGTGTCCACCAAACACACACAATGCGGGGACACTCTTGGGACCCAGTCTTGCTCTACCTGTTTGCTGGGCAGTTTACTTTGCATGTCTGAGTTTCAGTTTGTTCACCTTAAAACGGGTATAATAATACACACACCTTGCAGGGTTATTGTTAGGATTAAATGAGACAGTCTTTGTATTTTCCACGGGACTTCACACGGAGGATACTTTAAATGGTGGTTATTGCTCCACTCCCCTTCAAGGCTGCGGGAAGAGTCTGGAAGTGGCCCTTTCAGAAACTTAAGCCTTGTCCAATATTAAGAGCTAAAATTAATAGGAATATTCTTTCTTTGTAAACTCTGGTATTACCAAGAGGTGGGGCTTGGTAACAAAAAATACTATTGCGGTGCCAAAGTAATTAGTTACCAATTTGTCTAAGTGACCTTAAGCTATTAACATGCTCATTAAAAACATGCACACAAGAGATATAAACATACAGTTTTAAAAGTACAATTGGACACACTGTCTTCTGTCTCATAACTTGGAATCTGTTTGCCCATTTTTGGTGAGATTACACCTGGGGTGGCCAGAAGCCATGGACAGATGTAAGATTAAATCGTTAAAATTCTCTGCAAAAACTTGGCTGTGCCTTTGGACTCGGCTCCCTTTTAAGTAATGGGCAGCATTAGGTTTCAGAAGTCACCGACTTCAGATGTCGATGTTTTTAGGCCCCACCGAGGCATGTTCACCCGAGGCTGTCCTGGCGACAGACCGCCTGCCCGCCAGGCGGCGTCCGAGGGGGCGGGGGCGTGGGGACAGGGGCCAGCCCGCCCCGCCCCTAACCACGCTGGGGACAACCCCTCCCCGCCGCTCCTCTCTAACTCGGGGTATCGTGCAGGTAGGTAACCGACCCCAGTCGTCCTAGCACCCAGCTCGGCCTGCGCCCCGACCTCCGTGACCGCTTGCCGTTGCCTAGCAACCGCCGCCTCCGCTGTCGCACCCCAGTGCGCATGCTCCACGTCCCAGTGGTTCCTTGCACACGGTGACGAGTTCCGGATGCGGCCCGGGTTCCGCGGTGCCCCCCCTCCGATTGCACACGGCCCCACCGCGCATGCCCGCCAGCCCCGCCAGGCACAGTCCAGCGCGCATGCGCCTGAGGGTCTGCGGCCTTCCTATGGGGTGGGGTCCCCATCCCTGCGGGTCCCGCCACGCTCCCTGAGACAGCCTTGTGCCGGGAGTTCACTAGCTCCTTGGATCTGCAGTTTTCAGCACATATGACAGAATTTCAGCCGTTTATTTTATTTTTTTCCAAATACGTTTTTATTGATTTCAGAAAGAGGACGGGAGAGAGAAAGAGAGAAACATGGATGGGCTGCCTCCTGCACACCCCCTCCTGGGAGTCGAGGCCCAAACCGTGCATGTGCCCTGGCGGGGGTGGGGGGGTGAGCCAGCGACCTCTGGGTGCATGGGCGATGCCCACCAACAGCCACGCCCGCCTGGGGAGCCACTTCCCCGCGCAGCTGTCTCCGGCCTCCCCGGGCCTCCCGCCCTGGAGTCGGTCAGTTACGGCGCCTTCCGTGCGCGCACATGCGGACGCCCCGACGCGCCCTTCCGGCGGGGCGGCGCGGCGGCGCGGCTACGGACGCACTTGGTAGAAACCACACTGCTGATTTCGGATTTTTAACTTTCGCCGGGCCGGGGATAGGCAGTGAGATACCCTCTGTGGTGCTGGACAGCGTCCCTAAGTCACAGCCCCCGTCAGCCACCCCACCGGAGGGTGCGCACCCGCGCTCTACAGTGTAGGGTTAAAATTCACTTTCCACCGAAGGCATTTTCAGCTTAACGATGGGTTCGTCAGGATGTAACCCCATCATGAGTCAGATAGCCCCAGGGATTCTCCAGTCCTGGGATGAAACACAGGACTGGCCTAAGGTAGTCAGAAAATCACAGAGCCCTGGCCGCAAGGACTTGGTTGGGATGGGCATCTGACCTAGATAGGCCGATTAGATGGAGCTCCTGGAAAATTCCTTTAATTCTTCATCCTGAATGTCCAAACAAGAAGCGACGTGACAGTACAGTGGTGCTGGCTATCTGGTCATCACAAGGTGAGAGCCTGGAGCTGTTGAGGACCGTCCCATGACCCTCAGAGGGCAGATTACGCAGCAAAACGGTAGGTACTGGGACGGAGTCCAAGCCCTGGTGATGTAGTATCGGCCCTGAAGGCAACCCTACTCTTAGTCTTTTCCCTTACCTGAGTGAAAAAATTCCCTTCTTTCTTTAGCCAGTTTGGGTCTGTTTTTCTGTTCCCTGTAACAGGAGGAATTCGAATGATAATAGGTGTACTAGTATCACCTTATGACTGCGGTGAGAGGGAAACCTCGTATGCGAACTGCTTAGTACAGTGCCTGCTACTCTTTATATACATCTTAAGGTATTTTTCTTAAAGTTCTAAGAAAAGTTCCCATTAATAAATTCCTATTTATTTCCTCCATCCACATATTTAAGATTTCACGACATTTTTACTACCTGCATGTTTTCTATCCAAAAGAAATGATGGGTGCTCCCTCCCTCCCTTTCTTTCTCTTTCTCTCTTTCTTTCTTTTTGTTAATTTTCATCAGGGGACATTTTTTCCATTGTTTTTTTAAGAGAGAGTAGAAGGGAGGGAGGAGAGAGAGAGAAACATCAGTGTGAGAGAGACACATCCATTGGTTGTCTCCCACATGTGCCCCAACTAGGGCTGGGGATTAAACCCTCAACCCAGTCACCTGGGAATTGAACCTGAAACCCTTTGGTGCAGGGGGGCTGATGTTTTAACCACTGAGCCACACAGGCCAGGGCAGAAATGGGTGTTTCTTGTTAGCTACACAGAGTATTTTCCTGCAGGCTTTCGTTTGAACATTTAACCTCATAATTATCGCTTTGTAATCCCAGACAGAAGCATGGCTGACGTGGTGGATGTGTGATGGCCATGCTGTGAGGGACCCTCCTCAAGACACTGTTCCATCCTGGACTCGGGCTACACCACCAGAATGCGACATTCTTGGACAGGGCTCATGGACACGTATGACCCCCCCCCCGTGCTCTTAGCGATTTACTTTTCCATGTTATGCTTTAGTTCTTTTGCTTGTTTGAAGAGGGGCCTGGGGAATGGTGCAGATGCAGAGCGTGTTGTGTCTTCTGAACACCCTCCCTGAGCACATTGCGGCCCCGCCTAGCGCCGTGTGCAAGCACTTGCACGACCCCTTAGCTTAGGATTTCATCACGATTGGGTATTCTGGTGATGGTCTGAGGAGAAGGACTGGAGAGGACTGAAGAGGAAGTTAGAGACAGTGGACAGGGTGTGCCTGGCTGCTCTGCTTAGTTGCCCGGAGAAGGACCCGGATGTGCTTAGAACGAAGAAGCCATTCCCCGCGGTGCTTAGAAATGAGCTGTCATGTGGGACTGTATGTAAGAGCTGTGTGTAGGTACGTGTGACAGGAAAGGTCATCATGCCCGCATATCTCAAAGGAGGGGTGGCCAAGATGGGGAGGGCTGGCTGTTTACATGGGCAAGTTTCGCATGAAGGGAATCTTACTCTTTTTTTTTTTACACTGTATCTTGTTTGTGCAGAAGCAATGCAGGAATGTGTCCAGATACTGGACGTAGTGTTAGAGTTAGTCTCCTGGTCGAGGACGGGGCTTTCCCACTCTTACACTAGAGACAAGTTTTTTTTAAAAAAAGAATAACTACTTTTTTGTGTGAAGTGATAGAGACTTGTTATAAAATTTCTAACACTATGTAATGGTACAAAGAAGGAAGTAAACGTATGTATACGTGCTTAAAATTTCAGGACCCAGGAGTAATTCTCATGAATGTATTCCCAGCTGGCTGGTGAATGTTAACTCAAGCAAAGGAATCACACCATATGTGCTATTTTTAAAATAAGAAGCATCCGAGTCTTATTTTTAGATATAAAAATCTTTCACTACCAGTTTTTGTTTCTGAAAGATCTTCCTAAAATGTAGGGAAAATCATGAAAACATTTGAGGCACTGATACCCCAGTTTCAGGATCACATTTCTCTGCTGAACCGTTTATAAAATCAGCTCTGTGCAAACACCCTTCCCACGTCTTGCTGTCCTGTGAGCCTCTCACAGACAGAGGGCACCGTAAACTGTGAGGAACACAAGGCAAACAGATCGCAGAGCTAAAATGACAAGTCTTGTGAAAGACTTGGGATTTAGTGCAGCTGATGAAAGTGCCGGGTGGACCCCCAGGTAAAGCCATTACCGACTGGAGATCTGGGAGAATTAAGCCAGGTGATGATTTGACAAGGGCGATGGCCGAGAAGGTGCTTCAAAAGACCAGGTTTACCAGGGGGGCGGATTAAGAGGAGCTCTTGAGAACACACGGGAGAATTTAAAATTGTTTGTGAAAAGAGGCTCTGTTTCAAGTCAAAGTCGAAGTGAGTGAGTGTTACACTCTGGCTTTCGATCTAGTCCTACTTATTCGTGTAACCACAGTCGTATCCTGTGACCTCTCGACTTGGTTTCTGGTTGTGTGTCTGGTGTAGCCTGTAATCACACCCGCAGTTCTCTACTCGGTTCATGCTGTGGAGACAAAGGCCAGCCAGACGAGAACACACGGGCCATCCATCGGAGCTTGCTAGAGCCGGGGAGTCAGCCACCGGCACTCGTGTTCAGTGGAGATTCCAACGGCAGGGCCTGGGGAGGCTTCACAATGGAAAAGGGGGGCAGGTGTGCCTGATGGAAGCTGTAGGGGTGGGTGTACCTGGCTTTCCCTGAGTCTTGAAGTAGGGGTAGGATGTGTAGAGGCTGCAGGTGCCGTCCTTTGGGGCCAGTTGCTGCAGTTGTGGTCGCAGCTCTGTTGTCATGTATGGTCTGGCCACCGTCCATTTGTGTATTCCTTCCCTCTGTGTTTCCGTGCTGTGTCAGTCATCTGTTATTAGTGGTTTCAAACAATAGACTTCACTTGGCTTATGAGGGGGCCAGCAGGTTGGCTGAGCTGAGCTGACATCATTTACCTTCCGAATGGGCAGTTCACAGAAGCAGCCAAGAGGAGATACCATGCACATGGGACTGGGGCTGTTGACTAACCGAGGCTGACCGGGCAGCACAGCTGTTCTGCGTAAGGGTCTCACTCTCCAGCCGGCTGGCCCAGGCGCGTTCTTCGTGGTCGTGGCAAGTGCTCGGTGGGGGCTAAGCCCCCTGTGCAAGCCTGTTCCAAGGCCTTGCTTGCATGTTTGTTGTCATGCTGTTAGTCAGAGCAAGTCACGTGGATGAACTCAGAATGGGAGGCCCTGCAAGATTGCCCGGGTGAGCATATGGGTCCAGGGAGAGGTGACGAGCTGCAGTGTCTCTGCCTGGGACTCTGAGTTAGCTCCACCCCTCAACCCTGTGCTTGGCCACATGGTTCCCTTTGTTCAGACAAGTGAGATGTTGGGTGTAAGAAAACAGAGGAGTTGATGGTTGTTCAGATTCTCAGATATGAAATGCGTCACAGTGGCTTTATAAATGAGACCTTCGTCCACGAATCCAGAATGTGTTCATTCATAGATCAGGTGTTTAAAATGAGACCATCACACTGCTCTTATGCAGTTCATGTGTATTTTTTTTTACAGCATAAATACTTTAGAAGTGTTTTTGCAAAAGACTTTGTGTCCTATGTGTCATTGGTGCAGTGTTCTCACCATTGCTCGTCCCCTCCCTCCTGTCACGGAGCCTCCGTTCCTTTCTCCTTGACCAGCTTCCTTTCTCAGTCAGGAGCCTTTGGGTAGCAAATGTCTTGCATGTTGGTTATACTTTCATTCACATTAAGTCCTATTATAGCAACTGTCACTATCTCTTTATTTCCCTTAAAGCGAGTCATCAAGCAGAGGGCCTGGGGCGCGATGAAGGGCAGCAGGTGTGTGTCTTGGGAAGGTGTCAGCACATCTGTGTACACAGCAAGGCACGGGGCTGGCGAAAGGGTCCAGCTGCCTTGGCCATGACAGCATCCTATTGTGGTCACCCTGAAATGCTTTATTACCCTCGAAATACTTACTCAACAGGCAGTAAATGTCATGAAGAACTCTTACCAAGTTTAACCTTCTTTAACAGAAAGGGTTAGTGTGACGCAAGTACAAACACAAAGAGAAAGTGAGAAATAAAAGGGAAGACGTGAAAATCAGGGCTTTCTTTTTCTAAAATTGTTCTGTTTTAATCCTCTCAGTGCTTTGGTGTGGGAGTATTTTCATCTGCATTTAAAATTTTTTCTCCTTTTTTTTTAATTTAATTTTTTTCAATTACAGTCTACATTCAGTATTACTTTATATTAGTTTCAGGTATACAGCATAGTTTCCATGTGTATTTTAATTGATGTCCATTTCTGTATTGTTCTTAGCCTGATTTAGGAGAGTGGGTGGCCATGTCTTTAAATCCATGTTGATTCATTTACTCAACTAATATTTATTAAATGCCCACTTTATGAAAGTACCACTCCGGGACCTACAGAGACAACCGAGTTAAATTAGTTAAGAGCCCTGCTCTCGGGAGACTACAGTTTAGGAGGAAATGTGCACTTGAACTGTTGTTGGGTGACAACGGGACGCATGGCCAGTGCAGGGAGACACATGGTCAGCACTGAACTGTGACAACACTGAGCTGCTGGCAGGGGCATAGTCCCTGGAAAGGAGCATGGGGCTGGGCAGAGCACTCCCAAAGGCGATGGAGCAGGGTTAGGGAAGGAGGTGGGGAGGAGGGGTTGGCCCAGGTGCTCTGCATGGTGGGGCAGTGGTTCAGGTCCCCAGGAAGAAGGCAAAGGGGCCTCGGAGCATCAGAGATCAGGCGTGTGGAGGGGTGAGGACATTCCTACGTCGACTCAGATGACCAAAACTCATTAAGAATAGTTTCAATGTGGCCCTGGCCAGTGTTGCTCAGTTGGTTGAGCATCACCCAGTGCAGGTCACAGGTTTGATGCTTGGTCAGGGCACATGCCCAGGTTGCAGGCCTTATCCCCTGTAGGGGCGTGCAGGGGGCAGCAGATGGATGTTTCTCTCTCACGTTGATGTTTCTGTCTCTCCCTCTTCTTTCCTCTCTCTCTAAAAATCAGTAAAAAAAAATCTAAGAAAAATAGTTTCCTTGTGAAAAGGGTTTTAGATTCCTGATTGAAATTTTTCTTTTTTTCTTCTGTAGGGATTTCTATAACCTTTAAAAAAGATGTTGATAGTCGTGAGCATAAATATCACTGAGCAAGTCCAGTGGAGGACACTGAGCTTTGGCTCAAGTACTGAGGATTCCTTTGCTGTCACCACTGGCGTTTGGGTTAGCAGGTGCTCTTAGACGTTTGGTCACCTGCCTCACTGCTGAGCAGACAGGGAAGGGCCTCAGCTCTCATTCAGCAGTGTGCTCTTTTCCCATTTGGTTTGGCGGTTACCAGTTCCTATCCCAGTCACACAAAGTGTGTTTCCAAATTACTCTGGGTGATTGTAGGGGAGAGATGGGTTAGTGAAAGTTTGGTTACTTAAATTTTGTATTTACCAGTTTGTAGTTTCTAGCAGGACACCGGAATCCAAAAATACATTTTTCAAATAAATCCAGAACACACTTCTCACAGAATTGAAAATAACTCTTGCTTGTTTCCTACCCAGCACATGGCTCGGCACCCCGTCCATACCTAGTGAATTTTGCCGCACTCATAATTTTCCATGTTGGGATGCCCGTGTCCTTTAAACCACTCAGGAGTAGGTAACATAGGGGAACTCTTGGACTCAGGAAGGAGATTGAAATAGGAGATCAATGCGCCAGTTCTTAAGCCATTGTCATCACTCGTGTGTTTGTTAGAATAAACGTACTCCCAGCGCAATGACGCTTGGGTTTGAGAAGTAGAGCCTGGGTTCCAGTCCAGGCTCTGTCACTTACTAGACGTGTGTGCTCCAGGGTGAGTTATTTAACTTCCCTGTGCCTTAGTTTCCTTGTCTGGAAAATGGGAATAATGACACATACTCACAGGACTTTTGTGGGGATTAAGCTACGTAGTATGTGTAAAGCGCTGAGCCAGTGCCCAGCCGACTGCAGGTGCTCAGTGAACAGGCATGGTCCTTGCTGTTGGCAGTGGTTACGGACCATGGCATGTGAAAGCTTTGTCTCTGTCTCAGTGCTACTTAATCACCTGCCATTCCCTGTTCAAGGGTCCCTGTGGTAGAGCTGCGCACGGGAAAGGTGTAGGTGGTTGTCGTGTTGCCGAATCACACTGACGTCTGGTTGGGTGCAGATACACTGCAAATTATTTTTCAGCCAAGAAAACCAGAGACACTTCAACATGTCTTATCTGAACGTGTGCTATTTAGTTTATATTTTGCAGTGCGTTTCAGACAAGAAGGGATTGAAACCACAGGCCTTTGAACAGGGAAAACCCTCCCTCGCTCATAGCATGTGGGTTTTATTTACGTCTTTTCCGTATTTAAAGCTCTCTGCTCTTTGAGAATGTGGTGAAGCCCTGTCATTTCAGACCTCAGAATTAGCACTGAAAACACGGGATTCTTTACCTGGATGGATGAAAGTGATTTATTGTTTGCTGGGTCAAACACAGCATGCTATTTGTCACACTGTGGTTTGTGTATCTTTCTAGAAGCTTTCAACTTTGATCTGAGTCAAAGTACACTCAGTAGCACAGATGACAGAGTTAAAAAAAACAACACCCAGGGATGTGCATTGTCACTCATAGAAACTCTAAGTCAACAAGTACAGAGACGCGGAGTCAAAACCCTGTTCCTTTAAAGAGGCTTGTACGTTCTTGTGAGGCAGCAGACCTCTGCCTTTCTCGGGCGAGACAAAGGTGTGGGACAATTTATTAGTTAAAGATTGAGTTCACTCTGTGCAATCAAAAGGCGCCTCTTCAAGGCCAGCTCCTGGCCCTCGCCTGTATTTTTAGGTAAACACCCGCATTTAAAAGACCTTGCAGAGCAGGGCTCCGTGCACATAAAAGCGGCTTTCTTAAACTGTCATCAGAGTGGGTTTTAGAGCGTGCTTTTAATACTTACAAGGTTGATGTTTGCCTTTTAAAAAATGCTATTCGAGATAGCTTTTTATTTAACTTTCCCCCCGGCATGCCTTTTACCTGATTCGCGGCAGCATTAAGGAAACTTGCCTTGTTGTGAGACCAGACAAAGATTTAGGGAAATGTCGTGCATGTGACCTTTTGAAAGTCAAGGCTTCAAAAAAATAAAAAAATAAAAATCCTTGTTTAAACACTGTAAAAACTGGATGGAAAACAAAGGCATATACTCTTCCCCTGGACATGCGGTTTCAGATTCTTTTTATTGTGCTCGGGTCGATGATACCATGAGATAAATTAATTGTTTTCCAGGATTGCTCAGTCCTTCATTTCCTCTCTGGCTTTAACAAGCCATGACTCAGATCAATAAAAAGGTAAAATAGAAGAGGCTTGGGATATAGGACATTCATATATACGTAAGTCTTACATTATGTTTCTCTTAGAAGAACTGTGATTGGTAGGAACTTCAAGCTTATTAGTAATATAATACATGGTATGAATGTCTATTTATTTAGGATGCCTGTATTTATTGGTATACCCTTTGCTTCCTGTTTTGAAACAATAACTTTCCTATAAATTTATATTTCTATACCTAATACATTAAGTCAAATGTATTGAGGTAAAAGGTACATACACCTAAAAAAACCCAAAACTTTATTATTTCAGAGAGAGGAAAGGAGAGGGAGAGAGAGAGATAGAAACATCAATGATGAGAGAGTCATTGATTGGCTGCCTCCTGTGCGTCCCCGACTGGGGATCAAGCCAGAAACCTGGGCATGTGCCCTGACTGGGAATCTTGATCTCCTGGATCCTAGGTCGATGCTCAACCACTGAACCGTGCCAGCTGGGCCATACACCTTTATTTTAAATCCTCACCTGAGGGTATTTTTTTAGATTGCTTTTCAGAGACAGTGGAAGGACTAGAGGGGGGCGGAGAGAGAGAAACATCGATGTGAGAGAGAGACATTGGTTGGTTGCCTCCCCCTGCGCCCCAACCAGGGCCAGGGATCGAGCCTGTATCCGAGGTACGTGCCCTTGGCTGGAATCAAACCTGGGACCCTTCCCTCTGCAGGCTGATGCTCTAACCACTGAGAAAAACCCACAGGGGACATACACCTTTTAAATCATACAGTTTCATGCATTTTGAGCAATGCAGATAGTCACCTGCCACCAAAATGAAGATTTACAAAACACCCATCATCACAAAAAGCTTCCCTGTGTCCATTTATAATTTACCCCATGCCTACCTCCTCAGCCCCTGGCAGCCACTCATCTGTTCTCCATTCCTATGATTTTGCCTGTTCCAGAGGGTCATGTGCATGAAATCGTACAGTATGGGACCCTTTGAATATGGCTTTCCCCTTGGCACGATGCATTTAAGGGTCAGTCACGCCGCGACTCGCGTGCGGTGAGACCTGTTCCACGGTGAGTGTGCCCCACTTTGGTTTTCCGTTCTCAGGTGGAGGGACATTGGGGTGGTTTCCCGCTCTTGGCAACTGTGAATAAAGCTGCTGTAAACATTCACCTGACGCTGTGTGAGCATGTCTTCACTTTCTCAGATAAATTTTGAGGGGGTTGTGGGGTCGTGGTCAGTGCTGAACTGTAAGGTGCTGTCAGACTGCCTTGTGGGCATCATGGGTGTGGCCTGGGCCCGGGCGCCTTCCTGCACATGGTGGTGTGAGGTGTCCCCTGCTCCTGGGCCCTCCTGACGGGGCCTGTGATGCCCTCGCGTGGCGGCCTCAATCCCCCGAATGCAGGTGGTCCCAGGATTCGTCCAGGTGCTCTCATTCTCCATCCGTAGACGCTCTTCCATGAAGTGTTAGTTTAACCCTTTCTTTGCCCATTTATATTTTTTATTGGTGGTTTGAATTCTGTATTTTCTGGACACAAGTCCTTTGTTGGATAACTGACTCGCAGATATTTCCCCCAGTCTACAGTGCATCATTTTGTTTTCTTAACAGGGCCCTTGCAGAGCAAACATTGCTCATTTTGATGAAGTTCGATTTGTCCACTGTAGTTTTTCACGGATTGTGCGTTTGGCTGGTCATAGCTGAGAATTACCCACCTATGTCCAGGTCACAGGGGCGGCTCCTGAGTTTTCTTCTGAAAGTTTTACAGATAAACATTTTATGTCAGATCTCTGGTGCATTCCGGGTTAATTTTTGTAAAAGGTGGGAGGTTTAGATCACAGTTACTTTTTTTTGCATATGGATGTCCAGTCGTTCCAGCAGCGTTTGTTGAGAAGCTATCGTTTTCCCTCTAATGGCCTCTATATGTTGTCAAAGATCGAATGGTCCTATTTGTGGGGGTCTGTTCTGAACTCTGTTCTGTTCCATTGATAGGTGTCTCTGTTCCTGTGCCAATACCATACCGTCTTGATTGCTGTAGCTGTATAATAGTCCTTAAAATTAGATAGTGGGAGTCTTCTAGCGTTGCTCTCCTTTTTTACAGTTGTTTGGCTGTTTTGGGTGCTTTGCAATTTCTTATCTGCTTTGGAATCAGTTTGGATGTGTACACAACAGTCTTGCTGGGATTTCTATCAGAACTGCACTGAATCTGTAGGTTGGTTGGGGACAGTCTTCAATCGAAGAGCGCCGTATGTCTCTGCACTGAATCTGTAGGTTGGTTGGGGACAGTCTTCAATCGAAGAGCGCCGTATGTCTCTGCCTTCCATTCATCACGGTTTCATAATTTTCAGAATATGTTTGTGTTTACACCTAAACATATAACTTTTGGAACTACCGTATGTGCTATTGTTTTCAGACTTTTTCTTTCTCATATTTATTGCTTATATATAGAAATGCGATTTTTTTGTGGGTTGACCTCGTGTCCTACAAACTTGCTAAACTCAGTCATTTTTAGAAGCTTGTTTGGGGCATTCTTTGGGACTGTGTACCATCGTATCCTGTGAGAATGGCAGGTTTTCTGTATGCCATTCTTTCTTTTTTTTTTTGCTTATTGAACTGGCCAGGACCTCCAGCGTGATGTTGACCAGGAGTGGTGGGTGGTTTCCTCGTTTTAAGCGAAAGCATTCAATCTTTCATTATTACGTGTGATGTTAGCTCTGGGTTTTTGTAGGTGCCCCTTATCAGATGAAGGGTGTTCCCTTTGCTCCCAGTTTGCTGAGTATTTTATCATGGGTCGAGGTTGAGTTTTGTTAAGTGCTTTTCGGCACCCATTCATGTGACTGCGTGGTTTCTTCTTTTGTCTGTTTATATGATGGATCACTGTGATTGATAAGCCCCGTCTATAGTGGAGTATTACCCTTTTCTTTATGTTGCTAGATGCAGTCTGCTGGTGTTTTGTCAAGAATTTCCACATCTGTGTTCATGAGGGACATTGGTGTGTGGTTTTCATTTCTTATAGTGGGTTTGCCTGGTTTTGGTATCAGGGTAGGGTAGAGTAGGGTTCCTTTTTCATATCTATTATACATAAGTATGCATGTGAAAGTTTAATAAAGTAATATTTGCACCCACAGTGGCAGTGCTGAGACTTGAAGATTACAGTCCTGTCCTGTGAGCTCCTGTTCATGTCTGTTTTCTCTTTATCTAGGATCAAGTACCTTTTCCTAGTGTATTTATAGGTGGTACTTTATATATTCTGAATATAGGTCCTTTGTCAGATGTGTTGCTAGTATCCCAGTGTGTGACTTATTTTTATTTTTTTTATATTACTATTTGATGAAGATACGTTCTTAGTTTTAATGTAGTCTAATTTATCAAACCTCCTCTTTATTGTTTGTGCTTTCTCTGTTTTGTTTAAGAGTATCTCTCTGCCCTGAGATCATGAAGAGATTCACTGAAGTGTCTCTGACTGGCCTGGCATAGTGTTTGTTTATGAGGTAATGTGGGGATCCAACCTGATTTTCCCAGTAGAGATACCTAATTTCCCCAGGACCAGTTAATAAATAGCTGTTCTTTCCTTAGTGGCTTACGGAACTGCCTCTGTTTTCATTTCACTTTATTTATTTTATGTTTCCGGCACCATTGATCTGCCCTACGCCTTCTTCCACCTCCAACCCCACCCCGTCACCACACTGTTGTCTCTGTCCAGTTCCACGAGTTCTCTCTCTTTTTCTCCTTTGCTCACCCCCCGCCTCCGCTGGCTCTCATTCTATGAGTCTTTAGATTCTTGCTCAGTGTTAGAAACCTGTCAACCTCACCAATCACGTCAGAGAACAAGCCTTTGACCTTTAAGCCTCCTTATTGGATGTTTGTTTTTATTAATTCATTTCAGCTCTTTATTACTTCTTTCTTCTGCTTTCTTTGGTTTATTTTACGGTTTCTCCCTTTTTGAGATGGATGCTTTGCTCCTTTATATTTGGCCTTCTTTTCTAAATACATTTAGGACTACAGATTTTCCATTTTTATTGCTTTCGCTGAAGTCTACAAATTTAATATGTAATATTTTCTTTATGATTCTTTCGCTACCACCTTTACCTTGACTATTTTATATTGTACATATTATCAGCATGGGGTCTAGGGGTTCGGGCAAATCCATAGTTTGTATGCACGTGAGGACTTTGATGGGAGTAGGTGGTGCTAACACAGAGACATTTGGGGTCAGGGAGAAGCTAGTTAACATCCTGATTTTGACTGAATGAAGTAGCAAGGTGAGGTATTAAACAGTTATCTGCCTGGTGTTTATCATCTTTTTGTGACCACTACAGAATTGTCTATAAGTCCATTGTTAAAGCATAAATATTATAAAACTCATATGATCGACTTAACCAAATAGTCTTTGAATGTCACATGTGTGGCAGGCTCCTTGCGAACTTACTGGAATACAGAAATGGAGATCATACTTATAACCCCCTAATCCACAAATTAGCAACAACAGTGCACAATATTGGGAACATATTATTCCAGGTCTGCAGTGAAAAAAAACCACCCAAAAAATGACTTCCATCTCTACATGGATAAGCATAACGTTGGCACAGATTTTTTTTTAGTTTCCTGGTTGAATGTCGCCATTTTGCCCTGGAATCTAGTTACAACGAAGAACCACTTTGAGATGAGGAAATGGGTCCTCGCTCTGTGGCTGGCATGTCCCCACTACCGAATGCCGGATGGTGAGCAGGGTTGGGACTTCGCACCACAGGGGTGCTGCCAAGTCAGGGCAGGGTTTGAGTGTGTATCCGAACCTCATCTTTAATTACAGCCGTGTGAAAGGGATCCTCACTCCGGCAGCAAAGACGGAGACACCATTACTTAAATGTAATTTTTATTATTACAATTAAAGACTGATTTGATTTTATGAGATCATGCATTCTTATTTTATGAAAGCCCTATAGGTAAATTCAATTTAAAAGATGGCTCTGGGTTTAAAGTAAAATATAAGCAAGCGCGTTATTAAAGATATACTCTACTTCTTCTGCAAATTTGTTGTTAAAGTTTCCATGCAGCTGATGACCTTGGCAGGAACAAATCTTTCCTGTTATAATGGCGTAAAAGCTAAAGAAAAACAATCTTTGCTTATTCTGTTTGTGAAATTACAAGCAACTGTTTGCTTATTAAATGTATCAAGTCTAATTAGGCATCTTGTTTTTCTGTGGAACATAAATGTTGCTCTCCTTTCAGCCGATGGATCCAAGTGAGCTTTTCCTGCTATTTTATTGTGTGCGTGGCGCAAAGCGGTTAAAATGGAGACCGGCCACTCAGAACGCCGGCTTGGGTCCCCGCATTCCACAAAGGGAGGAAGTCTAAGGAACCTGAGCCCTGCGTAGTGATCACGTGGCTGGGAGGGCCAGCTTTTGACTTCCAGAGCTTGCGTGCAGTATTTGCAGGCTTCCCTGTTTTGTTTTGGTGGCAGAAAAGAATGTCAAAGAGTATTTGCACTAAATAGATTAAGCTGTTAGTAAACATGTCCCCTTTAAATTAACTGAGGTGGGGACAAAGAAAGTGCTTTGTCGTTGTCAGCTGGGTTTGTCTTAAGTCACAGGGACAAACAAGTGGAGCAGGGACCCTCTTTAAACCCTCCTGGGAAGGGAGTCAGGCTAACCGAGAGGGTTTGTGAAACGAGGAAACTGGGTCGGGTTCTCCCTCCCACTCGGGGTGGAAAGCTTGCCCCTCTTTCTCTCACCAGCCTTTCTTGGGAGGGAAACCTGGGTTTTCCAAAACCACATTAGCATAGGGACAATGTGCGCTCTTTTCAAGGCCTCAGCACTTGGGATGGATCAGTCCTGCTCGGTAAGTGGCTGATGGCATGTCCCTGTGGCCGCCCCAGCCCTGGCAGGGTGATAATTAATCTCACTCTCAGGCCGGTAGACAGAGGCCACTTGTTTCCTCGAGTGATGGTCGGGGCTGGTGGGTGGGCTGGGCCATGAGAGGCTGTGCTTGAGTGGACACTCACTTCCTGCGAGCACACTGCTCAGTCACTCGCCCTTCACGTGTTCAAGAAAGGACTGGGGGTCGAGGGACCTTCGTTGGGATGGTCGTGGGAGGAGATGAGACGCTGAAAGGAATCCTTAAGAAGGAGAGATGGCCCAGACCCAGGGGAAAGAGGTGACTTTTCCCAGAATACCGGTGTTTGGGTTGAACATGGCAGGTATCTCCGATGTGGGAGCCACATTGAAAGTTAACATGTGGACGCTGAGTGTCTCCTCCATTCAGTAGTTTTTGTTTAAGGAATAATTATTTCTGGTGACTAAATGAAGTTCAGGTTGTATTAGCTGCCCAAAGTTGGGGGTTCACCAAAAAGAGTTAAAAGGAATGAAAGGAGGTGTCCTGGGCCCCAGCCACCAAAGACCAGCCACCAAAACCCTGTAGTTAGACGAGAGCAAGGGCGAGAGGCACTCGGGACAGTCTCTGAACTGGCTCAATCCTGGGACAGGAAGGGACAGCACTCGCTAAGCCCTGTCACACCCACAGCCTTGTGCCACATGTCTGGCGTGTTATTCTGGTTAACACGACCACCCGGTCAATTCAGGGCTCTGTGCCCGTTTGGGGACAGGAGAACCTGAGACAAGTTCCCGGGAAGCCTTAAAAGCAGGAAAGACGTGGTCCCGTCTCCCAGGCCCTGCACTCGGATGGGGGCTCCCACTGCCACGCGGGAAATGAGCACAAGTCAGACCCCAGGTGCCGAGGCCTCAAAACCAGTGGGCACACCTGCGTCCAAGATCCACGCCTTTCCACAGATGCGTGGCCTCGGGGCTCAGCGAGAGCCACCAGAGCAAGGAAGTCCCTGTGGGGCCTGGTGGATGTAAAGGGAAGGCTGCCCTGTGGTACTGGTGAACCCTTTAGATTTAACAGGCTGCCGGGTCCCTGACCACACGTCTCACTTCAAGATGGCCTGTGGAGGCGTCTCCCGAGAACTGTAGGAAAGGTCAGCACCCTGCTGTTAACCAGAATAACACGCCAGACACGTCGCACAAGGCTGTGGGTGTGACAGGGCTTAGCGAGTGCTGTCCCTCCCTGTCCCAGGATTGAGCCAGTTCAGAGACTGTCCCGAGTGCCTCTCGCCCTTGCTCTCGTCTAACTACAGGGTTTTGGTGGCTGGTCTTGATGTCACAACATTCTCACTGCTTAGCCCTGGTGCCAGATTAAGAACGCCTGAGGAGTCACCTATCACCTGTGATTCTGTGATCTGAACACGACATATGATCACTGGGTCACTGCTCAGAGCACTGTCCTTTCGGCAGCTTCCCTGCCCTCTGTAGTGCTGACTCTGGGTGGGGGGCTTTGAGGGTCCCTGACGCCTGCCTAGCATTGATGGGGGCAGAGTCTGCCAGCGCACGCTGGATTCACTGCACCCTCGTCCTAGACTCAGGGAAGGGCCATGTGTCCTGCTTCCTGTCACTTAGGTGTGGTCACGTGACAGTTAACCAATGGATTTGAGCAGAAGGGCTGTGTCCTGCTCCTGGTCTGGCCACAGGGGGTGTCTTCTGTCTGTTCCCCATTTGGGTGGATGGGGGAGGAGCCAAGTCCTAACAAGAGGTGGTGGCAAGGCTTGTGGTGGGCTGGCTTGAGGCCCGGGGAGCACAGCCTCCGCCGAGGTGCTTTTCCCCAGCTGGCCCACAGCACCCTGGGACCACCCAGAAAGCTGGGCTGGACGGAGTGAGAAGCATTATATGTGCTTGTTTTCATGCCAACGGAAGGCCAAGGGGAGATGACCTTATACACAGGTCATTCCAGGAGGGCAGATGTGGGCGCAGTGTGCTGTTTGGACGGACGTCCAGCTCAGCCTAGACTGGAGATGGAGTGGTCAGAGAGAATTGCAGTTCTACTGTTTTAAATCTAATTGAGCTAAACTGGAAACACAATTCCTGCACATTCCTTTAAAAAACAAAGTTGTCAGTGCTACTGAGGGAATCACTCAGCAAATAGAAAATAGTTCAGAAATTGGATTCTATGTGTTTTGATGCTGCATGAGCAATGTATGTAGAAAACCCCAGAGAACCTGCAGGTCCACTGTTAGAATTAATAGGCAGAGCTTTTAAGGTTGCAGGACATAAGGCTAATAATAATTGCATTTCTGCAATGTGGTTAGACAATTAGAAATAAAGTTTTAATAAATTACCTGTAATGTCACAGACATGAAATACCTAACCATAGGCCTAGGGACAGACGTGCCTGAAACTTACAAAACATCGCTGAAATAAACTACAGAAGGCCTCATTTGTGGAGGGACATCTGTATCGCCCAGGAGTTGGAAGACACATTTTTGTAAAAACATCATCATCCCCAGTACATCTTGCGGATTCAATGCAGGGCCAATAAGAACCCTGCAACGCTGCATGGAAATGGGTCGACTCTGCATCTATGTGCAAATGAAAAGGGCCTAGGACAGCAAAGGCAGTTTTGAAGGAGACAGAGAATGACCTATCTTGTAAACACCCAAAGTTATAGATTAAAACTGCCCAAGAAATTCACGGAGGCCATGTGTCGTAAAGCACACAACACCCCTCCGCCCTGCCGTACTCGGGCAGCTTTTCTCTTCAGGCTCCTGCACGGGGCTCAGGCCCAGCTCCCTGCTTCAGGCCTGGGCTGTGTGTTGAGAGGCTGGTGGCCTGGCAGCCTGGCCTCCAGTCCCCCAGGCCTGGGGTGTCACCAAGTGTCCGTCGGCACACGCCTTTCTGGCTTCTCTTTTTAATCGCAGCCTCCAGGGTTTTCTGTTCTTTTTGTGAGCTCAGCTATGTTCAAGCACAGTTTGTGTGTGTGGGTGTGTTTTTTAAAGTAAAGGACACCCCTTCAACTGGCCTGGACTGAGTGAGCGAGTCTGCATTAAAGAAAAATTAGTTCGTACAGTTCACTTAACCTATGCTTTCCCAGTGAAAAGTTGAATCAGCATTAGCATGTCCCCTGCTCGGTCAAGTGTGGCTGTCACTCAGGGACTTGGCACTTTGAATACAGCTCGTTGAAGAGGGTGAAGCTGGACATGTATGCTGGGGAAGTTCCCTTCTCCCCGGGTGACTCAGGCTTGTCCTCACGTATAATCTCTCTCATTGTCTAATAATTCCATTGTGCAGCTGGGCCTTTGCTCGTCTGTGGATATTTCATGCAGCCCCGTTTCCCTTCAGATGCTGGTTAAGCTGAAAATTCATCAAGGACCAACTAGTTTTGTAGCAAAACTAAATTCTTAAGATATCTCGGGAATCCTTTGGGAAGAAATGGATAACTGTAGAAATAAATACGTGCGTATATTAAACCATCTCAAGAAGAGTGTTATGGGGGCACCTAAAATTATTCAAATTCTCTTCCTTTTCTGTTTTGTTGAATTACATAAAAAGCCCAAATGATAAAAACAAAGCAACTATCTTGCACTTTGGCCGGCTGCCTGGAATTGTTTTAAATTGGATCTTATAAATATTCCATAAAGTTCTAGGTAATGGAACTGCTTTTTCCTGGCAGTGCGCCTGTGCGGACGGCATCTTAAACGTTTATGCCATTTTTGCAAAACTTGACAAAAACATTTCAGGCATTAATAGTTGTGTTAATAAATTACTCAGCACCAAAACTATATATTATTTAAGAAAATCCTTGGAACCAACAACTCTGCTGTTTTATTTTTGACACTGGGTGAGAGACACCACAAGCCTACAAAATATCAGGTTAGCCCTGCACCTCAGAGGGGAGCTTTTAAAAAAGCACTCAGGGCAATATTGCTGTGATGTCTTCCCAGTGAGGAGAGGAACCGGTCAAACAAGGCTGCTGCTCGCTCGAAGGGCTCATTTCACCCTGACTGTCCTTTTGGGCACTGGGGGTTATATAGTCCTCTGGTCCCATCAGGAGTGACCCCAACAACAGCAAGGCAGTGAGCATGCGGACCATCGATATGAATACATATTTTCATATGGAATTTAAACTTTTAAAAAATAGAGGCAGACTGGCTGGTGTGGCTCAGTTGGTTGAATGTCATCCATGCACCAGGAGGTCACCAGTTCGATTCCCGGTCGGGGCACAGGCCTGTGCTTTGGGCTCGATCCCTAGTAGGGGGCATGCATGAGGCAGCCCATTGATATTTCTCTCTCTTCCTTCCTCTCTCTGGAAAAAATAAACCTTAAAAAATAGAGGCAAAAATAACATCCTCAAATTGCATTATGTTCCATGTTTTAACACATTGGGAAATATAAAGTCATTAAGATGTTGGTTCATGTTTCTAGATTAATTTCTTTGGGGAAAACTTTGAGGTGAAGTCCACCTTGTCGTTTGGGAGCACTTACCTAAACCTTTTATAGCTTTGTCATTAATTGGAAAAGTTACTGCTCTTCAGTGACTGTTTTTGCAAAATAAATAGAGTAGTTCCTACTCGCATCGAATTCGATAAAAGATTGTGTGTGTGTGTGTGTGTGGAGGGGGGGGCTCTGTGAAGACCATGTGTGTGTCTGTGCCGTGTGCATCTATGTCTGTGCCGTGTGCATCTATGAAGTGTGAGGCAGCTCCGGAGCGTTTACCAGGACGTGGTCTAGCGATGGCCTTTAAGTTGTGTAGACACAGGGGAACCACCCATCTTGGTGCCATGCTCTGTGTTTTAGATAAATGAAGCTGGCACTGTTGTCCCTGCTCAGAAAGCGGGGACCAACACAGAAGGGATGTAACTGGTCCAGAGTTGCCAAGAGCAGGGCACCGAGGTGGAAGCTCAGCTCTCCGCTGCCGTTCTGGGCCCTTCCCTGCATGTGCTCCCGCCCGCCCCGTGACGTCTTCTGCATTGCTCACGCCTCAAGCGTGTACGGAGGTTTGTGGGATCGAGGTGCGTTGTGTATGACAGAATGCGCAGAACGCCAGGGCTTGCCTGGGGTTTTAAAACGTGTAAATATCTGTGTGCTCCCCGCCCCACACAAGGTACAGAACATTCCCCTCACCCCAGAAAGTCCCTTCTTGACCCTTCTTAGCCACTCCCGTGTCCTCCCTCCCCTGGGTCTGGCGGCCGTGCTCTGGGCTCTAGTCTCCACAGGTTAATTTTGCCCGCTCTTGGCATTTGTATACATGGAAGAACATACATGCTTTCTTGGGTCTGGCTTTCACTCAGTTTAATGCATTTGAAATCGATTCCATTGGTGCCGTTATCAATAGTTTGCTCCCTTTTTATTGCTGAACAGTCGTCCATCATATGCACATATCACAGTTGTAAAAATCACCTTTTCCTTTGCTTTGATTTCTTATCTAAATGGACACGAGCCTCTCGCTTCCCAAGTAATGGAGCAGAAATGCTCCCAGGGGACCCTGTGGACTCTCCCTCATGGTTGATTAATAAATCACAGCCTGACTGACAAAGGCAGGAGCGTTTGACTTAAGGGGAGATACACGGTTACCAAGTTTGGTCTTCCCTACATGGGAAGGTGGTGCAGAACCAATCCCTCAGGATGAATTCTTAGATGATGTGTTTTTAACTTGTCGAAAAGGGCGTGGATACCAGCAGTTGGTCTTGGGTTGTTTCTGTGTGACATGGCTCCCCGCCTGCTTAATGTGAGGACGAACCCATGAGGAGGGTGTGTGGGCTTCTTGCAGAAGGTGCAGGGGCCGCGAACCCAGAGGACAGGCTGGTGAGGACCTGGGCACCTACCCCCCGGGAGGGGGTGGAGAAGGCGTGTTTGTACCCCAGGATTTTGGAAAACTGGTGACCGCTCAATAATAGGAGCCCTCGCTTCTTCAGCCAGTTACTCCATTGCCTTCCTGATCTCAGACATTTAAAATTTATTTTCTCACACTTTTTTTAAAATCTGGGATTTTTTTTGCTTGTTTTTCTTCATGTTCCTTTGTTTTTCCCCTTACATTACTATGTGTGTGCGGGTGTGTATATGCATGTATATGAGTGTGCATACATGTATGTATGTGTGCACGCATGTGCACGCGCACGTGTGTGTGTGCTTGCGTGCGTACATGTGTGCACGCGCATGTGTGTATCTGTGTGTGTGTGTGTTTTTAAATTGCCATGAATTGAACCCCAATGAAAAGACTTATTACCCTACTTGGTTAAAACAAATGAACAAACAAGCATACACCTCCTGTTTTCTAACACTCTGCTATTTTATTTTATTTTATTTTATTTTATTTTATTTTATTTTATTTTATTTTATTTTATTTTATTTTATTTTATTATTTTATTTTATTTTATTTTATTTTATTTTATTTTATTTTATTTTATTTTATTTTATTATTTTATTTTATTATTTTATTTTATTTATTTTATTTTATTTTATTTTATTTTATTATTTTATTTATTTTATTTTATTTTATTTTACTTTATTATTTTATTTTATTATTTTATTTATCTTATTTTTCTTATTTTTTAATATCTGCTATTTTAGAATCACTTCCTCTTAGGAGGCATATGTAGCCACCTGAAACTTTCCCAGTAGCCAGGCTGATCACCACACCTCCATCGAACGGTGACCTCACCCTCTGATAGATTACTTAATAATAATTACATGGCACTTGCCGTGTAATTAGGTGTTTATTTGCCATGTAACTTTTATATTTCATCAAAATGGTGTGATTTACACAGCGAGGATAATTATCCCCTGATTACGAGTCTGTCACCTTGAACCGTACCTTAGTAATTAGTTATAGTTTCTGGTGTAATTAAATCATCAAGCCAGATCTTGTGGGTGAGCCGGTAGCTAACTCTGTGCACGTGAGGACTCAGATGCAGAGGAGAGTCCCTCGCTCATAAAGCCTCAGCAGGTGGGGTGCTGACTGTGGCCCCCTCTCCCGAGCCCCGACTGGGAACCTCCCTGTGTGTGCTCTGAGCTTGTTGGTATCAGCCGGCGTGTGCCGTCCCTCAGATATGCGAGCCATGGAGCATCAGCCCTGTGTTTTGGAAGCCGACCTCAGGTGTGGCCCTGACTGAGTGAGCCCCTGCGATTCCATGCACCTCTCCACTCATTGGTTTGGGGGGGAGGTGACCTGCTTTTGCCAGTGAGACTTTGGGGAAGTTTGCTGGGTGCTTAGGGGAAGCTCCTCCCACTTTTAAGAGAATCATTTACGGTCTCTCCTCTCATGGTTTTCTCAGGAGCATGGAGCCCCAGTCCCTGCCAGGACTCCTCTTACAACCCCAGGAAAACCAGCCTGGAGTCAGGACACGTTGTCAGCCGGAGGAGGGACTTGTTGGGGTTTGTGGTGTTGTCTTTGAGCCCTGCGTCAACCTTTGCAGCCCAGGCGACTTGGGCATTTTAAACCTGTTGCAGGGGGAGTTTTATCCCGTGAGGGCCAGGGCGCGCTGATTGATAGAACTGACATGCCCACACCCAGCCCTTGTCTTCTGGAAGCTTCTGAGGGTGCGGACACCCCCTTTGTTCCTCAGCCTGAGTGTTTGCCCCACTCGATGATGTGGGATTTCTGGCCAGTCCTGCATTAAACCGAACTGTGAATGGAGAGATCCAATGCCGGCGACGCTATCAAATTGTGACCTTCTGGAGGTCCCTTCAAAAGAGGCTTTTCAGATACATGCCAGCGAGTGGCCTGAGGTAGACAGAGCAGTGTGCCAGTGCCTGTGGGGCGGGTCTCTTGTGAACAGCGCGTCCCTGCCTCTGTGGGATCACTCCTGCTGGCAGCTAGTGGGAACGAGGCTCTTTTATCTCGTTCATCAAACATTCCTGATTTTTAAAAAAACTCACAATGTAATTGACCAGAAAGCATTATAAATATCAGAACTTCCCCAGGAAATTCCTTTCTTACAGTTAAGGATCTGTCACCTTACCTATTAAAAATGTTCTCTACCAGTTGTGGTCACGAACTTTATTAAGAAAATTTGAGAGGCCATTTAAACCCTTCATACAACAGGGGTTGGGGTATGTCTCAAGTGCGTTTTCTTGTCATTCCAGTGATTGACACGGAGGAAAACTTAATCCCCTCCGACTACTAGTTTGTAATTACTTACAGTTAGTTTGTTTCCAAAGTTAGGAAGACTCTGTAGCCCATCTATTTGATTGGGTATATTGTGATAATATTGCTCCAAAGATTAATTTACAAAACATACCATTTGACACTTTTTATTAATAGCCTGTCTCAGTGCAAAGTTCAGTAACGTAACCCAATGGCCCGGACCTACCAATTATGAACGATTAATTCCCCATTAACTCATTTCCCCAGCGACCTGTTGATCTGTCGGCTCCACTGAGAGTCGAGACCTCCATGATCTGAAAAGATATTTTATATAACTTCAGTAAAATTTCCAGGAAAAGTTGATCCTCGTGTCAAAAAGAGAGTGGAGGAAAAGTTCATTAATTTCTAAGGCATCTTGTTTCCTCCACCATACCACTGACAGGCCACCACTAAGCAGCGTCTGCTTTTTGTAATTACTCCCCAACACCGGGAAGGGACATGACTGGCTCTCTCTCTTTTTTTATTATTATTAAAAAAAGGAGGGGGCATCAAAAATGACTTTTCAGATCCTTGGAAAGTGTGATCTCCTGCATCAGTTTTAATTGGGCTTCATTTACTAAGTGCAGCATTACCTCATCTGCAGTTTAACTATGGATTTTCCATAAATCTTCCTACGGCCAGGCATGATAAACTGCCCGCACATCACGGAGCGAGGCAGCGCTTATTAGCGCTGGAGAAGTTATTGATCGCTTGTCCTGATTAATCTTCCATGGGCCTCTGCAGTATTAATTCCGGGGACAGGACCGTGGCTCCACTGCATGGGGCTCATTCAGCGTTTCTACTTCAACTACAAGGTTCTCCCTGCCCATGGCTATTAGTCTAATTATGACTTCTCTAACAGTGACTTTTTTTTTTGTCTCTATGAACAATGAACGTTTTAATTTTCAAGAGGTGCCAGTAAGATGAAAAGTATGGCCAAAAAAGTGTGTTTTATAAGTAAGGGTGAAAAGGAAACTTTAATGTGTGCTTTAAAAGAAAGTTTACTTGTCCTGGCCGGTGGGGCTCAGTGGTTAGCGCGTCAGCTCAAGGACTGAAGGGTCTCGGGTTCGATTCCTGGTCAAGGGACCTCCCTCAGCTACAGGCTCCACCCCCAGCCCCAGTCGGGGCGAGTGTAGGAGGCAACCAATCGATGTGTCTCTCACGTCGATGTCGTCCGTCCCCCCCCCCCCCCCCCCCCCGCCTTCCACTCTCTCTAAAAAAATCAGTGGAAAAAATATCCTTGGGTGAAGATTAACCAAAAAAGTTTACTTTTCTCCAATACCTAAATTAAAAGAAATATCTTTTTTTGATGAGTGAGTTGGTTTTAAACAGAGTTTTTAAAACGAACAGTCGGTGGTAGTTTGATGCTGACTTTTTTTCGTAGTCTGGAAATTCTTTAAAATTCTTTTACTTTTTTATTTTTCAATTGCAGTTGATACACAGTAGTATATTAGTTTCAGGTGTACAGCATCGTGACTGGACAGTCATATACCTTACGAAGTGATCACCCCGTGGTCTTGAACCTACATTTGCAAAGCACTCAACTTAAGACTTGGGGGGCGGTAGGGGCCAGCCGGTGTCCCCACATTTCTGCTTCACACTGTCCCAGAAACAGATGGCTGACCTCACGGGAGGTGTGGGGTGCTGGCCTGAGGTGGCACTGGTCAGCCGGGGCCAGGGCTTCATTCCTCAGAGCCCAGTGTTTTCAGATTTCCGTAAAGAGCAAATCCCCTCCGGGGTTCCTTCAGTTAACTACGACCGAGTCTGTGCTGCCCGGCACGCAATACATATTTATTTAACTCAGTGGAGCCAGCCTCAGAGCAGTTAATTAGTGAACCCTTGGCAGGAGTGCCTTTGGTGAGGTTAGCGCAGGGAGAGGGAGCGGAGGCATAGGCAGTGGCGGGCAGGGCAGAGTGCCCCTCGCGGGACTGGAAAGAGCGCCAGGATCACCGGGCGGTTGGAATCGCAGCCGTGGGTTCACCAGGTGAAAGGTGATGCGATTTATGACAGTAAACTCACACGCAGCAGATACTGGATGGGTCAAAACTCTGCGACTCTCGTTTCCAGCTCCCATTAAACCACATTCACTCAAGAAGGGCCACGGTAAGGGAACTTTTCGGGAATGTTTGCCAACAGATGTGTCAATGTCACGAGTCGGAAACGCCTTCTGTCTCCATGTTGTTACTTGACGGGTGATGGAAATAGGGCGAGATGCAAAATACATGCCCCCGTCCTGAGGACCCAGCCTGTAGGTGCAGCGCACCGTCTCAGATCGGGAAGGGGTTGCGTGTGCTCTCAATGCCGCTTCGGGACCTGTGCTTACTGTTCAGCTCAGTTAATTTCTGCTGGTTGGTGTGCCCTGGGACCGGGGCGTCGTGCTTAAATGACTGTTCTGATTCACTGAGCGTTAACCAGCAGAGGTCATTCATCTTTGTTACCCAAAATCAGAGAAAGATCTGATTGGAACACCGTTTCCATCATTTACCAGCTCTTTGAACTCAGGCAGATTACGTAATTTCCTTTTTTCAGTGTTGTAATCTGCGCCCCAGAAGGTTCCTGCGAGGATTAAATTAGGTGAAATGGGCCCTAATACCCAGGTGATGCTCAGAACGTAGTAGCTCTTATCTAATGACGCAAAGTTCCCCTGAAAGGCTCTGCCGGGTGCAATAAAGGTAATTGAGCCCTTTGATGATGACTGGTGTCGGATTAGCTGACGTTCGTGTGCCAGGAATCGGGAGATAAAGATAGAAACGTCCCCACACTCTGGGAGCCCACAATCGATAGGTTAATCTTTTCCTGAGCAGTGATTTCCCGACTAATTCCTTTTTTCAGGATTAACGGTGGGGACAGTGAAGCTGAGGGCCAACTCCAGGGTGGTGAGGAGAAGACTGTGAACTTGAAATTCCTGTTCCCAGTTTAGTGTCCTGCCTCTTCCTGGAAGAGGCAATGCCCTTGAGAAAGGTGAAGGTGGGGTTTGCCGGCTTTAAGCACGTGTGGTGTTGAGATTTGGGAAGAGGGGGTGGAAAGCTCCACGCAGAGGAACTGGCACCAGGAAGGCCCAGAGGTAGGACGTTTTGGGAGTGTTTCTGGGACCACGAGCAGGTCTGGAAATTCAGAAGTAAATTCAGGTCGGTGAGGAACTGGCTCAGAGGATTAAAGGGGAGACTGGGCCTAACGAGAACTGTGCCAGTGTCTTGAGTTCCGTCGGCAGCGAAGGGAGAGCTGCTGGAACCACCGGTGAGGCAGCGCACCTGCCGCCTGGGCCCGTAGGTGTCTGGTGGGGCTGCAGGATCTGTGGAAGAGGCTCCCCCCATATTCCTTCCTTTTCCCCGGCCCTCTCAGGGTCCCTGCTGGGTCTCACAAAAGACAAATGAACAGAGAGAAACACACGTTTATCTACTCTAACCCTAACCCCGAATGAGCATCTTTAAAAGAGAAACCTTTCCCAGCTTCTCTCCGTGGCCGTTGGTGGTTCGGCTGTGATCACTTCATCCCAGCTGTTCTTAATCCACACACACTCTGCTCCCGTCACCTCCGAGCCCATGAGTTGAGTCAGTGGGGTGTCTGTTGGGCTCGTGGGAGTGGGGGTGCACCTGGTGGGATTAAGATCAAGGTCATGAGGGAGGAGATGAGGGGTCAGAGGTAGAGCAGGAGGCATAATGGGGCCATCCGCTCTCCGCGGCACGAGGGACCGTGGGCAGCCATTTTCCAGGGCAGCCTTGTGTGTTTTGACCGAGCAGTTTAATTACTTAGTCCCGGGGAGCCCGAGGGCCCACACGAGCTCCTTGGAGGACGGGGTCGGGCAGGGTCTGTGCCAGGGACCTGTGCCGTGCAGAAAGGGTGGGTCTGACGTGAGCTCATGACTGTGGTGGAATAAGAGAACAAGTCTCATCTACACCGGATGTTGGCATAAACCACGGGCTCAGTGCACCCTCTTCCTGAGTGTTTTAGGGGAACAACTGAAATAGATCCACTTGGGGGCATTTACTTGACCCCTGAGCCAGCCTCCCTCCTCTGAGTCCCTGACCATCCAAGGGTGTTAATTAACAGACGCATTGTATGTGGCTTGACCACCGTGGCCCCAGTGGACTGGACTAGGGTAGACACTGACCCGGGCTCAGCCAGTCAGGTTCTCTGGGAGATTTGAAATTGGAGTTGGCTTCTGTCCACTGTGTAGGAGGAGCTTGTGAACTGAGTAAGGTCAGAGGAGCAAGGAGATGGGGAGGGGGTAAAAGGGGAGGAGACTCCTATTGTCACTTCTCTGCACAGGGGTGACTTTGTGTTAGGAGATGGAGCATGGTGGCTTCTCTGTCACAACGACAGAGACGTGTCATTTGGACGGAAAGTGCTCTTTTCATAGGAGAGGACTTGGGCGAGAACCACAGAGGAGGTACCTTTGGATGCCTCACACTGATTTTCTCCTGAGAGGCCCGCTCCCAATTCCCATGGGCTTTGGTTGGCTTTAATGTTTTCCTGTCTTCTAATGGGCGGCCATTGAAATGGATTTATTGTCTGAATTATTCCTCAGTTCAGGATATCACTGAGAAAAATGGGGCCATAAAGTGGGGTATCCACGGGCCAGAAGCCGTCTGTGGGACAGGCGAGTGTCAAAGCAGCCGCCTCCCGCCCGGTTCCCCCTGTGGAATATTAAGTCAGTCTTCAAATTCAGAAAATTTATCATATTGTAAATTGGGCAGAATACCTTTCTTCACGTCATTTAGAAAGATCGTCAGGAGAAGATCCGTCTGATTTTACAGGCCATTTCAGACCTGGTGCTTTTATACGAAGGAAGGGATCCCTGGGAACGTGGGCCTGGCATTTCCTCTCCCTTCTTGTGGTCACACTTGTAACCTCTCTTCCTTCCCTGGAGGTAGCCCCTCCCCAGCCCTCCTTCCCACCTCTCCCCTCACACACCTGCCTGCTGCGAGGGCCTGGGGGGTCATGGGTGTCACCAGGACAGCCGTGCCCCTCCTCTTCCCACAGCCCACAGGTAGACACCTCCTGGGCCCTCACCTCTCCTCCTGCTCCATGCTTGGCTCCTAGTGTGGAGAGAAATCCCAGGAGACTCACCACATTGAGGTTCCCTCTGAAACAGGCAAATCTTACTCCAGCTCCTCATCTGGTCTTTGACAAATGCTGACAGGAGCGTACTTAGTAGGTTGTAAATCCAGGGGATCCAAAAGTTAAATTATGGAGGCCCACCGTTCATGGAAAAGCAGATAAGCCACATGTCCTAATACAATGATCCTTGGAGACAAACTCTGAGGAGGGCTCCCTGGTGGCCTGGGGGAGTCGGGGGGTACGACAGGGAGGAAGCAGGTCACCCACATCTGCAAGCTGAGGGAGCTTATGAGGTGCGTGCATGCACATGCGCACACACACACGGGGGTACAAGTAGCTGAGAAGTGCTCAGAAGCACAGTATAAGAAAGGACGTGAAGGTGGGGGGCTGGGCCGGGCCAGGTGATACGACCATAAGGGAGTGTGGATCTTACCCCAAGAGAGCTATAGAAATTCAACATGCTCATAGCCATGCGGCCGTGTTAAGGGGATGGCCAAGGAAAGTCCAGGCAGCCGTCTCCCAGGACGTCTTGTGGGATGGCATCATGGTTTCTTGGGGTTTAGGATCTAACCTTAGAGTCTTGCAAGTCCCAGGAGTGAATCTTCCCTAAATAAATCTGTGAGACGTGTGCATAAAACCAGAGTGCTGCTTATTAATTTATAATGCAGAGCAGCAGTCGGAGGGCTGCAGTCTAGAAACATCTACACGGAGAGCATGCTTTCTGCCTATGGGCAGACCTACTGTATTATGGTTAGAGGGGTGCTGAGCAGATCCCGAGGGATCGGGAGTGAGTCCTGTCTTCAGGGGACTCGCCCCTGACAGAGGTGATGGTGTCACTGGGACAGAGCTCCGGAAGGAAACCCATTTCTATAACCCATCGCCCGGCTCACCTCAGGAAGCTTTACCAGGAGGTCTGGGATTCTCGCCGCTTTCTCTGCCCTGGATAGTGCTGGGCTGGGCTTGGCCAAAATGCACATCTGAACATTTATGTGGACTATGTGGTCAGCCCCTGTGGGGATTCCCAGGTGCTTCCTGTAGACGAGTGTGTTCTGTAAGGTCAGAGTTGGGCTCGGTGAGCTCCGAGAGGCTTTCTCCCTCACTCAGGTAACAGTCACTAAGAAGGCAGTCACCTGGGCATGTGGGCCACATAAGAGGACAGTGGCATGAATTTCTGTTATTTTAAAGGACCTTCCCAAGATGTGTGGATGTGAGACTGACCAGCGTAGGCTCATTGCTGGGTCAGTCGGTTTTAGTTTGTTGTTGTTTTTAGGCTATTTTTCTTTTTTTAACGTTGAATTTATCGGGGTAGCATTAGTTCATGAAACCATTGGTTTCAGGTGCACAACTCAACAAAACATCGTGGTTATAGTTCTTAACGGGAAAGCTGGTTGTGTCCAAAGCCAGTCATCTGTGCACTGGAGCCCGTCTCCCTGCAGGACACACCGCCCCCCAGACACACTCTCCACTCCATCCGCCAGAAGCCACCTGCTCTTCAGCCACCCACCTGCCCAAGGCTTGTCCCACCAGCAGCAGGCCTGTCACAGGCTCTTTTGCCCCCAAGATCCAATCAGAGACACGAGAATCTGATTCTGACAACTACTTATGTCGTTCAAGGATCCAAGTTTAAAAATGATAAAATTCAACACTTCTGTGACCACGTCGTGCTGACTCTACAAATACCTGTTTACACCGGGCTGGTGTGGCTTAGTTGGTTGCATGTCATCCTGTGTACCAGCAGGTCACAGTTTGGCTCCCCATCAGGGCATAGGCCTGGGTTTTGGGCCCAATCCCCAGTAGGAGGTGTGCAGGAGGCAGCCGATCGATGTCTCTCTCATTGATGTTTCCATGTCTCTCTCCCTTTCCCTTCCTCTCTCTGAAATCAATAAAAACATATTTTAAAAGGAAAAAAACCAAGAAAACAGTAGCTAGTTGATTTAAAAAAAAAACCACAACAAAACACTCCCCCCCCCCCAAATATCTGTTTACTTTTTAACACAACATTCCCAGACGGATTCTAAACATAAATGGGGTCACCTTTAGATGTTTCTCTTTTTAGGGAGGGAAAAAAAATCACATTTTATAGGAAACCTAATATATAACCTGCCTGGCACCTGCTTCACCTTACTCCCAAGTTTAGGCCCTAAACAGAACTTCAATGACCAGCAGAACAATTGTCATGGCCTGTGCCGAGCAGCTCTGGAACGCTATCACGGAAAATTGCCATGCCACGCGTGCCCTTTACAAGTTCTTCCTTCTCCCACCCCGACTTTCAGTGGCCCAGTGCCTCCCGCCTACTCAAGTATGCGTGCGCTCTAGCTATGATATCACAACTCATCAATCAGGCGGCGGCCGCCGAGTGAGATCAGTGTGGGGGATGCCAGTGTTCCCATCTGAGTCACCAGGTGTTTGATGAGCGTGGCCACGAAGGGATGGCCGGGGGCGGGCGGGGACTTCTGCTAACACCAGTGCCTCTTATGTCACCAGCGTCTGTAGGGAGCTGCTGTGGGGAAGGCGAGGGTCAGGCACACTCATGTGCGCCCTTCAGTCTGTAACTAAGGCTGCGGATGGACAATGAATGTGTGATCATTGTGAGAAAGCTCAGAGAGCAGAGATGGCTTTAAAGGAAAGGAGAAACACTCAGGTCTTACTACCCATTAATAATCATTTTAAAAATCCTTCCAGTTTTTTTTTTTTTTTTTGCCATGAAAACATTCAAAGGCAAGCTCAAAGAACATGGAATGTTTATACTGGGTATAGTGTTTTATAGCCTGTTTTTCATGTTATATTTTGAATATATTTCTAATTCAACAAACACAGACCCATATCATCATTATCGATCACTGGTCACGCCATTGTCTGATATAATCTAATTTTTTATTTTAATTTTGGTATTTTTAAGTTTTGATTTAAAATTTTTAAAAATTACAGTTGATTTACAACATTGGGTTCAGGTGTATGACATAGTAACCTAATTTATTTAGGTACAGTTTTAATATTCATTTAATTATGTTATTCAGATTCCAGTTTTTGTTTCAGCAGATAATAGCCACTTAGTGGGGGGTATCTGTGTTTTTAAATTTATCTTTATTGTTGACAGTATCACAGATGTCCCCTTTGCCCCCGTTAACCCCTCCACCCTGCTCCTGCCCCCTCCCGTTCTTGGATGCTCCCGCTTGTCCAGGTTTGGGGTTAGTGGTGCGAGGCGGCTTGGAGAACATCCATACTGGTCAGACTAGTGCGAGGTGTAGCCGTGGCCAAAGGTTACGCAAATTTTAGACGTTTGACCTACCTTGTTAAATTTCCCTCGAGAAAGCTTGATTGGTCTGCGCTTCTCACGGCAAGAGTGCCAGTTCTTCCAGCTCCGTCCCACACTAGGCAGCATTTTAGGAGACAGTTCTACAGGAAGTTCGAAGTGACTCACTTAGCTTCCTTTATTATTATTATTATTATTATTATTTTGCATCTCTCTACATTTTTTATTTCTCCAATTGGTAGTTTGTGTATTTCACAGAATTCATCATTTTTGCTTAAATTGTTAAGTCATCGTCATAAAGTAGTTCATAATATCTCCCTATTATCTTTTATATCCTGATTTATTGTGATTTCTCTTTTATTCCTGATACTGGAAGTCTGTGTTTTCTCTCTCTTCCTACCTAAAATGTATTATTTTATTAATGGTTCAGAAACCAGCGGGTTTTTCTATATTGTTAGTCTATTTTTTTTTTAAATTCTCACCCAAGGATATTTTTTCCATTGCTCTTCAGAGAGAGCGGGGGCGGGGAGAGAGAGAGAAACATGGATGTGAGAGACACATCGATGGGTTTCCTCTCGCATGCACCCCGACTGGGGCCAGGGATGGAGCCTGCAACCCAGGTACGTGCCCTTGGCCGGAATTGAACCTGGGTCCCTTCAGTACACAGGCCGGCGCTCTAACCACTGAGCCACTAAACTGATCAGGGCTGTTAGTCTGTTCTTTAAGTTTTATTTTAGCTCTGGATTATGTTTCTTCTACTTTGGGTTCAATTCAATCCATATCCCTTGATCAACTAAAGTAATTTATCTTTTGCTTGTGTCATGATATGGCACTGTAAGACATCTTCATTGTAAAACATTAGAAGGAAACGCTCAAGGAGGTAACTTCCCCCGCACTCACTCCCCCGTGATGATGAACCTCAGCGTTTGATAGACCCTCGAACTCACAGTGTGTAGATGGGACCCTTTTGCACCCTCACCCTCCCGTCCCGTCCATTCCTCGCCTCAGCACCCTTCCGAGGTCCTCCCTGGGCCCACCTCCACTCCCAAAGTGTACGATTTCATAACCAGCACATGTTTAGGCACATGTATCTCTTGGACCATTGTTTGTTTTATAGAAATACACTTAAGTTCATTTGCTTACATATTGATTGTATACTACTTGTAATCAATAAGTAATAAACACAGTAATCCTTCCAAGTCCATTGGTAAAGTTCTATCTCATCTTTTTTAATAGATTCCCCAGGGTTGTGCCACTGTGTGTACACCCTGACCCACTGTTAGTTTTCAGGTTTTTTTTAATTCTCACCCGAGGATATTTTTTTCATCACTTTTCAGAGTGGAAGGGAGAGAGTGAGAGAGAGAAACATGGATGTGAGACACATCAATGGGTTGCCTTCCGCATGGTCCCCATCTGGGGATCAAGCCTGCAACTGAGGTACTGGAATTGAACCTGTGACCCTTCAGCCCACGGGGTGACACTAACCACTGAAAAAAAAGGCCAGGGCTTCGGTTCTTTTTTTTGGCCACGGAAAGCCAGGCTTTCAGTAAGGCCCTGTGTGTCTACTGCGGTTACATATTGCGCTTCTTGGTCTTTGGGTGGGACCAGGTAGAAAGAGCGACAGACACCAGCATGAACATAAAATCTCCCCTGCGTTGCTAGATTTATTTCTCCAGTTGGTAGTTTGTGTGTACCATCTCCTGTCTCTGCCTACAGCCAGTGCGAGTTCCTTTCCCAAATCCCACTCCATAATTTACTGCACTTCCTTGACTTAGCAATTTGGACAGTGTCCGTGATTTCCTTGTAAGACCGAAGAAGATTTAATTTCAATATAGTTACACTTCTGTTTTCACTTTAACCAGTAAATAGTATTTTTGGCATGCAGATACTGTACGTTCCATGTCGTCCAACATTTATGGTTTCTGCTTAGATATCAGTCTTCGCCTCTGTCCACCTGAAGATTATAAAACAGTCATCTAATTATTCCTATTACCTTTACTGTCTTATTTCCTCCTTTCATCTTGCTCTACCTATAATTTAATGTAAGATGTGAGAGTGGGATCAAGACATTTTTTCCCCTCACACTGTTGTTCTAAGAACCATTTCTTGCCTAGGCCGACTTTACCCCGGTGACTTCAAGTGTCTCCATTATGGATCTAATCCCCGTGTGCACCAGGGTCTATGCTTGGACCCCATTGTGTTCCACTAATGCAAATAACCGTTTCTTCCTCATGTCCTGTGATTACTGCTTGTCTGTTTTACTAACTGGTAGTATAAGTGCCCCTACTATTTCTCCTTTTTGTATATACATAAGGTTCCTGATGAACTGCAAAATCAAAATTTCAAATGCCTACAGTAATCTCATTAAGAGTCATATGGAAATTATGTTACTCATTTAGGGAGACGTGGCATTTTATAATGCTGACTTTTCTATTCGGGAACAAAAAACTATTCTATTGATGTCTCTTCTCACATCCTGAGTGGCATTTATGGTTGTGTGATGAACTGACTGCCTCACCTAGGGGTGTCACCAGAGCTTAGGTGTGGTCACGTGTGTGTATGCATGTATGTGTGAATGTGTATGTGTGTGCATGTGTGAGAATGTGAGTGCGTGCATGTGTATGTGTATATATGTATGTGAGTGTGTATGCGTATGTATGCATGAGTGTGCATGTGTATGAGTGTGTGCATGCATGTGTGTATGAGTGTGTGTGTGTGTGTGTGTATGAGTGTGTATGTGTATGTGTGTAGATGGAAGATCTTGCCAGTTGCTTGTCTTTGTGGACAGAGGCAGGAGGCTCCCTTAGAAGAAATTCTATTTGTTCTGCAAATCGACATCTCAGTTATACCCCTACTTTGGCAAAATTAGCTCTCAGGACCTTAGTTTGACACGTTAGTTTGCTTTCCCCCCAGAGTGCAGAGTGGGGAGGGGGTCCTGGGAAGACGTTTGCAAAGTTATTGCTGGAGAACCTGGAATCAGGAGGCTGATCCAGACTCAGGGAACCTGTACCTCTGGGGGAAGAACCTTAGAAAAAATAAAGGCTCTGGTGAGTGCTGGTCTAAAAGCATATCCAAAGAGTAATAAAGACTCTCTTCCTCCTGTGTGTCAGTCATGGTTAGGGCTTGGCCGCATTTGCTCACCTCACTCTGTGCAGATAGTCGCCCTCCTTCACCAAGGTTTTGCTTTCTGAGGTATCCTGGTCTGAAAACAGTAAATAAAACCATTCCAGCAGTGGACAGTTCCTAAGTTTTGAAGTGCGAGCCATTCCCAGTAGTGTGATGAAATCCTGCGCCGTCCAGCGTCCTCCCTCCCGGGAGGCGAATCCTTTCTCTGTCCAGCGTCTCCCTGCGGCCAGTCACCTGGCAGCCTCCCAGGGTATCAGACTGATTGTCACGGTGGTGTCGCAGAGTTTGTGCTGAAGTCCCCCTTGCAGTAGCTAACCCCGCATCGCCATGCTTGCAGGACTCACCTCGTGTCACCCCCTCACACTGTCACCTTCTCATCTCACGTGGTCACGAGAGGAAGGTGCGTGCAGGACAGCAAGGTGTTTTGAGACAGAAACCACAGTCACAAAGCTTCTATTACAGTCTGTTGTTATAATTGCTCTATTCTATTATTATCGTTAATCACTCCCTGTGCCTAATTTATGAATTAAACCTTATCATAGGAATGTACGTAGATGGAAAAGCCGTACGTGGGGTTGGGTAGTATCCTGGTTTCAGGTGTCCACTAGGGGTTTGGAGTGTGCCCCTGTGGGAAAAGGGGGACTGCCCTTCACAGTTTCTTTGCTGAGGTACATGAAAGTAAATTCAGGCTCCGCTCACTTTGCTCCCTAACACTCCAGCACACGTCTCCATGAGGGGCTTCCAGAGCTTCGAGAGAAACCAGCCCTTCGTGGATCACAGACACGGCTCTGCAGCCCCGGCCTCCCTCACCGCTGTCAGTAACTGTTCCTAACTGCTCCCAGGATGGCAGTTACAGCAGAGGGACAGACCCAAGTTATGGGGAAGCCAGCACCGCCGTCGCTCCCGCCCGTGCCTCATTAGCGCAGATCACTGATCACCACCAGTGTTTCCTTCACGAGACCGCGAGTGTATCTTGTTTTTCCCTTGTCTGCCAGCACTTAACACTTCAGATGGTTAAATGTTTTAATAATGTGTTTTCCCAGGCCCCTCACAAACGGACACAGAGTAACTCGGCATAATTCACAGATGCGCCTGTATGAAAACACCGTAGGCTCGGAAAGGAGAGATGGCTTTAATCCCAACAAATTAAAAGTAACTTTGCTTCCTTACAATTGACTGAGTCTCAAGTCTCTCACACTTAGGTTTTTATTGTAATGTCCTTTTTAAAGGGACGTTTTCATTTTTAAATTCAGATTTGGAGCCCACCCGCCTTAGCACTCACGTGTGTTTTGAATGTGTGCTTTGGAAGGGTTGCTGGATGAGGCCTGTGTTGCAGTTGTGTGTGTGTTCCTGGTGGTCTGTGTAGCGAGGAGGGAACGTCTGTTCACCCCGCACAGGCCCATGGGGCCCGGGCGGTGAGTATACACGGACCTGAGTTCAAGGGGTAAGGAGGTTGCTGAACCAGACCAGCGATTCTGGCCCAACACCAGGTCTTGTTTAGACGCAGTCGAAACAAACACTCATTAAATCTTAAACTAAATAAGTGGATTCCTGTGGCTCGGCTGGGCGGTGTGCTTGCTGTGCAGGGAAGCTCGGGACCGTGGACTGGACGGCTGCCCGTGGACTCACCTTCCTCCCGGGTGTGGGTGTGTAGGTGGCGGTTTGCCCTACATCTTCACTTCTCTGTCTCAGGTGGCTTGTCTTGTGAATTTGCAGTTCCCCCATTAGAAGGCCGACTTACCTCCTGCCTGTTGACTTTGGGCTCAGGCACGGACTTGCTCAGTCAACGAGGGCAGAGCAATGTGTACAGTTGCAGGCAGCCATGAGGGGCTGTGTGTTTTACTCCCACCTGCACCTCTTCTCGCTTTGGGAGCTGGCCTAGGACGGCCGCTGGTCCCGGGGGGGGGGACTCTTGGAGCAGAGCTGAGCCGCTCTAGCTGGACCCAGCCCATACTAGCTGACCTTCAGATATATGAGGAAACACCCACTCATCTCATGCTCGTGACTTTGTGGTATTCGTGATGTGGCGTTATCGCGCCTGCAGGTGGCCGTCCCGATTGACAGCAGCCGAGCAGGGCTGCATCTTTGTCTGAGCTCAGCGTGGTACAAGACATGGTTCTTAACCGTGACCTGTGTTTTCCCCTTGTTGACGGTGTTTGTAATAAAAACAGACCAAGAACTGTAAACATGCAAGTGTTCCTGTAGTTGACTTCGGGCGTAAGGCCTTTATATGCCAGGAGGAAGCAGCACAGCCAGTTATTACTCATCAGAGCTGGGGCTGGGACCCGGGCCTCTGGGCTTTTGGTCCAGCGCTCTTTCACATCCAGACAATTTTTTTTTTTTGGTTAATCCTCATCAGAGGATATTTTTCCATTGATTTTTTTAGAGTGGGAGGGAGGTGAGGGGGGAGAGAGACAAAGATAGACACATCAATTGGTTGCCTCCCGAACTTGCCCTGACTGGGGCCTGGAATTGAACCTTCGACCCAGGTACGTGCCCTTGACCAGGAATAAAACCTGTGACCCTTTGGTGCGGGGGCTAATGCTCTATCCACTGAGCCCCACTGGCCAGGACGAGACATTCTTAAGTGATGAAAAAACCTACAGGACCCCGCGTTTGTGTGCTGTGTATGCTAAGTGCACCACCACCTCCCCCTCGGGGCTGATCCACAGGCCGAGGCCGTTGCCGTTGCCGTGTTTGAAAGCAGGTCTGGTCCTTCGCTTGTATCCAGGCAGCCCTGTGCTGATTCGTCAGGCCCCAGGTTCCGGCTGAGAAACGTCAGGGCTGCTGGTAACTCTCGTGGCGACAGGCCCAAGATGTCGCGCTCGTGCTCGCCGCGCAGATCACACTAGTGCTGAAATTTTAATGCCATTAATGGTTCGCCTTTTTAGCCCAGAGTGAACTAATCAGACAGTCTGTGTGGAGACATAAATCTGAGCCACTTCCCGGGGGACCTCAGGTGAAATAAATCAGGATTCCTCCTTCCATCAGCTTCTCATTCTCTTCAGCTGCACAGAAAATACGGCCGGCGCTGTATTTACAGGGTGATGGTAAGGAGATGTTTAACATCAGTGTGGGAGATTAAACATGACAAGTTATATGGTTAGGAGTGTGACAAGGTGTTTACACTGACATGTAATATCTGGGTTGATCTACTACTCAGTAATAGGTGCCATCGATCTAGTGGCAGGCCCGCCGGTCTGTGCCTGGGGTAAGCTAATACGGCCGGTCCCCTCACACAGGGCACGTGTCCCGCGTGGAGGAGAGGAGGGTGCTGACCGGCCCCTGGTGGGATGTGCGGGTGAGTGACCAGCACTGTCCTCTCTTCGGGGTAGGCTGCCAGCACCAGGCTCCTCTCCCCGCTCCGCATCCGCCGCTCCTGACTCCTGTATGTATCGTGCCCGACACCCACGCACCCACTCGGTCTTCCCATTCCAATAATTAAAACATGTTTTCCTGATTTATGCGAGTGATGAACAAATCCAAGAAAATGATGTTTTTATTCCGCTTCTGGTCCCAAACACATTATAACTCCCACAAGAAAATCGTGGAGGGCAGAGGTTTTGGGGATTTTTAATCTCAAAAATGAAACTTTTATATCTTACGTAAAGCATTCCGTGTAAAACTAGGCAAAGAGCAAGGTCATTAAAATTATATGTAAAGTAAAAAGTGGACTTGTTCTTAGTGGAAGCCCAAAGAGCTCTCTTACAAGTTTTATGCTTTGGACGTGCAGGGGCTGGCTGTGCTTTTCGCATGTCTCCATTTCTCTCCCAAACAAACACAGAAATGAAAGCCTGTGGAGCAAAATCGACATTTGTCTGTCCTTGTGCACACACGTGCACACATGCGCACGTGCAGGCGTACACACGCACGCACACACATGCACGCGCACACCACATTCCCTGGTTCTCAGCTTTGTTACAGGTTGATGGTTTTCAAAGTGGGATGGATGATGGGTTTGTACCAGTCTATTTATACTCATTTGAACTCGACTGTGCCTGGTACCAATAGGAAGTATTGATGAGATAGTCACCTGGGTTAGCCGTGGGATCCCTGGATGTCAACAGCTTTTGACGAATTTTGCTTATATGTAGTAAGCGTTTATTAGACGCCTATCACAGTTATAGCAGAGCGTAGCTGCTCTGCAGACTGTACATGACGCTTAAGTCGCGGCTACTGTTGCAAGAGCATTTTACTTGGAGAGACAAGAGAAACATATTACGCCAATTAAATCTTGTGATAATCAATTGAACTTGCTCAACCCCATCTAGAAAACAAAAATATTTGACCATAGAATGATAATGACTATAAAAAAGAAAGAATTTTGGCCAATAGCCTGTTGTTATTTATTTTTTTTTTGAACTCCGTTTCATGTTAGTTACATAATGCAAGGATTTCCATGGCAGGGCAGTTATTTCCACAGCGTATCATTCTTATCTTTCCCAAACTCCCTTCCACCTGTGGATTTTATTTACAATTACTACGGTTGGTGAAGCCACTGTGATACCAAGGGCCGGCTTCCTGCGTTCATCTCTCCGGCCTACCTGTATGCGAGGGGCTCTGTCCAACACCCCACCTGGGGAGGAAACGCCACCCAAGCTGCTGCTGTTCGGCTTCCCACAGCTACCATTTAAACCCTGACGCTGTGGGACAGCCACTGAGGGTATTTCCCAGCCCATCTCACCGTTAGCTTTTACCTCCCTCTCTGTCCTTCCTCTCACGGTCTCTCCTCAGGCCTGGGAGTTGCAGCCTGGGCCTCGCTGTCCTACCTTGTCCCACGTAGGCTGTGTTCCCATCATCCACCTGCATTTCGGAAACACCTGTGATATCATTTACTAGTTTCCTGCTTGCTGCTTAACAGTGAAACCTCCGAGGAAATCCCGTTAAAAACATGAAAAACAGTGAATACTTGGTAACCCGATCATTATTTAATGCTATTCTGAAATCCGAGCAACTGTAAAAGTGATACGAGAGTAAGAATACATTTTATAATGGAGGGAAAAATCATTATTTTAAATGGAAGGACTGAAAACTAAAAGGAATCAAGTTAAAAACTATTGGATTTGGTGAGTAGAATAACGTTGCTGGATACCTAATAGATATACAAGTTTCCTGATTATTACTCTATGCGGGGATAGCGTGAGGATCCCTAATAGATACAGAAATGTCAGGGTTATTACTCTATGCGGGGATAGCATGTGGATAGCATGTGAAAAGCAATCCAGCTCTGATGACACATGTGTACGTATGTCTAGCAATACCGATGGGCCCAACCTTCTTGCTGCGCTCCTAGAGCTCTTGCCTGCCTTGCCCGCCGCCCTGCCTGCAGCTGCCCCACATATCACTCATGCTGCCTCATGCCCATCACTGCACCAGCCTCACGTCCCAAACAGGACTGGTCGGCCCAGCAGTGAGAACGTTCACCTGAACCAGCCAACGACTAGCCGACAGCCGACACATCGGATTTTCTCTCCTGGGGGTTTGAACTGAGAGTCACAGAGACGACACGGCTCACTGGTGGACGGGGCAGAGGCCACATTCATGCAGGGGTGTGCGTATGCCAGCTGAAACCATGGAGGAGCAGGAGCCAGGAGGAGGCAGGGACGTCAGTCAGAAGAGAAGCACAGGGACGGAGCAGATTCACGGAGGAAGGGGGAGAACCTGTGGCTCCAGAGAGAGGGAGGGAGGCAAGGAGGGAAGGGCCTTGGTTCCTGACTGTCCTGGTTTGGTCCCGGTCTTGTTTCTCTATATTGTGTTTTCCATCTTTGAATTCCACGGGGTATATTCTAACAGTAAAATTTCCTTTTTCCTGGTTAGTTTGGGTGGTGGTCCTGTTTTTTGAAGCCAGCGATTCCTGCCTAAAACAGTAATATGAAGAGGGTAGGTGTAGAACCTATTTGAGGGAACCTGTCACTTGTTTTACTGGAAGAGAGTAAGTGGAGGAACACTCCATGTCGATTCACGCGGAGACCGAAAGCTACGGAGAGGTCAGTTTTTCCAAAAGTAGTTGTTGGGGCTACAACGATGAATGAAAATCTGGATGGAGGTCCTTTTTCTTTATATATATTTTTTAATCAACAGAATGATTTTAAAGTTCAGAGTACACTTCATAAGCATTAATACAAAAAAAATAACATTTAATGGATGGCACAGCTCAGGTCTCCCTTTGGGAGTGAAAACAGCTGACAGCCTACCGCTGTTCACCTTTGAGGTCTGCGTCTGAATGGAGACTACGTGCCCCTCCAGGCTGCCCCCCGAGGTGCCTGTGGCTGAGTGGGCTCTTGGGCCTGGTCCCTTGTCAATCACGATGCTGCGCCTCTGCACTGGAGCCCCCCCTGGGCTGTTGCTCAGCTTCTGTGGAGAATGATTTTGGGATGGGGGCCAGTTGTGCAGGTCCCTGTGAGCAAAACGCTGAGCTCCCACGGGCTGGTCATTGCGTGGATGGCACGGGGTCCATTGTGAGGCCACATGCTGCTGTTTTTATCTGCCGTCCGTAGAGGGACACAGGGCCTCTCCACGAAGCAGAAATCACCTGGAAGTGTGGGGCTGAGGCCACCGACTCCGGGGCTGTCTGCCCTGGCTGACCCACCCCTTCTCCAGGATGGGACACAGGATGTAGGCCTGGTGCTGCCGTCACCTGTGTGGTTGTCTGGGTTTTGTGTGACAGACCTGGCACTGTTGGAAGGACAACCTGTGAAAGGGTAGGTCTCGGGGAGGGCCGTGATGTCTGAGACCTGCATCTGGAGATGTTAAATGGCAGCCTTGATTTTTTTTTCAGTCTCCTATTTGAGGTAAAAAGGCCCGGGGTGCCTTCTGCCAAACTGTTAACGTTGGAGCTGCCTTATTTGTAACGAGGTAGCAAGAGCACTGAATATTGATTGGAGCTCAGTGTTTGATTAAATATCTCCCTTATTTCCCCTTAATGACGTCTTGTCAGGGTCTCCTGGCAAAACAGAATGTAAGTGCAGGGACTTTAATGAGGAGGCTACTTATGGGGGGGACACGTTTAAAGAACAACTCGGGGAGTCACCCCAGGGAGCTGTGAGCCAGGCCTTCGTCAGGAGGTGGCAGCGCCCCTGGGTGAGGGCACACAGAGGGCCTGAGCTGAGCGGGTCGTGCGTGGAGGCCACCGGCAGGGCTGAGGTTAAAAATAAAAGTGCAAACAAGAAGACGCAGGGGCCGTGGCTGGAGGACAAGGTCGGCTGGTGGCCTTTCTCCGGGCCAGTGCTGTTTGCCTTGGCTCGCCTTCTGAGGGCTTCCTGAGATGTCACCCCCAAGGACATGCCTTTGTCTGGCTCCAGCGGTGGCTCCTCAGGGCGGCGGCTCCTCCGTGTCCTGTCGGGACCCAGGCAGGATCGACCCTCGTTTCTCAGCCGATGCGTTAGCAGCACGGGCATCTGCACGCTTGCGGCCCCTTCCTCGCTATCCCCTAGGGTGTGCACGAATTAAACGTTATTGATGGTGGACCTTATTGGATTGTTTTCTTCAATTTATTATGAAAAATTTCAAGCATAAAAACAACGAATGGGATAATGGACGCATGTACTCTCAATAACTGTTAGCATGTTGCTGTAATGTCTTCGCCGAGGCCTCGTAAATTATAGACATTAGGGCACTCTGTCCTTCAAAGCCTCGGCACCTGTCCTTTCAAACGGAGACTTCGCCGTGTAAGCATAGTGTCGTTATCCCCCAGTGAACAATTATCTAGCGCGCAGCCCACGCTCATGTTTCGCCAGCCGGCCCCCGACGGGACGGATCCCTCTCGTTCCGTTTCCAGCAGCCCAGCCTCGTTTCTCCCCTTTACTCACTGAGTGGTGACCACGGCACCCATGGTTCTCATTTCACCTGAAGATGAAACCACAGACAACGAGTTGCTTTGAACACTGAAGGCACTAGATTAACCTCGGGGATTATTTTTAGGAGAAAATGAGATTTCTTAGAGATTTAAAAAAAAAAGGACTTTCCCTGTGCGTGGTCCCTACAGCAGATAGAAGTGTGTGTGAGATGGCTTTGGGTCTGGGGGATGGTCAGGCCGGGGAGCCCACCTCCCCTCACAGAATGCTACCCCCAGTGTGGGAATGGTGTGAAAAAGGGAGTCAAGCCCTGGCCGGTGTGGCTCAGTGGTTAGAGCCTTTATCCGAACACTGAAGGGTTGTGGGTTCGATTCCTGGTCAAGGGCATGTACCTGGGTCGCAGGTTTGATCCCCAGCCCATTCGGGGCGTGTGTGGGAGGCAACCACGCAATGTGTCTCTCTCACATCCATGTTTCTCTCTCTCTCCCTCTCCCCCCTCCCTCTAAAAATCAATGGAAAAAATCTCAGGGAAGGATTTTTTTTTCAAAAAAAGGCCTTTCTCATTCCTCCGCCCACAGTGCTCTCTCCTACTTAACCCCAATTTCCGTGGTTTAGTCAGAAACATGACATTTGCCATAAAACTTTGCCTTATGAAGTCTGGCACATCTTAAATTCTGTGTTTTTTAAACATTCTGGGAGTCTGATCTCGGCAAGCACATCACTACCCTCCTGCCCCCGGGGCTGGGGATTATGTCACACTCGGTTTCTACGGCACGGAAAGCCGCATGAATGTACATGGCGCTCACCGATCATCGTCATTGCTCGATAATGGAGACGCCGTCGTCTTCATCTCTGAACAGTAAGTGAAGAATAACAGTGAATGCCAATTCCATAATTTTGATTAATTTAGCACTTAGAAGGAAAACAGAGGCTTTTTAATGATCAGATTGATGGCACTGGGCACCTGGCTTCTCCTGGTGCTGTCCTTCTGGGAAATGTTTTGCATCTTCTACTTCCATGAAGAATTGGACCTGAGATGAAAACTCAGAGGTGGCACTGACAGGGGACAGCAGTGTCTGTGGAGTCCCTCTCAGTGGCACAATTTCAAAGAAAGAGGAGCCTGGCTAGGCGGACATGCACGATCCAGGACAAAACCAAGGTCTTTGGGTGATTAGCTCAGCCTTGCTGTTCACTTAAAACAGAAAACTGGCCCAGCTGGCGTGGCTCAGTGGTTGAGTGTCGACTTATGAACCAGGAGGTCAGGGTTCGATTCCCGGTCAGGGCACACACCAGGGTTGCAGGCTCGATCCCCAGTAGGGGTGTGTGCAGGAGGCAGCCAATCATTGACTCTCTCATCATTGATGTTTCTATCTCTCTTTCCCTCTTCCTCTTCTCTCTGAAATCAATAAAGACATATTTAAAAAACAAAACAAAACAAAGCAGAAACTCCCCCCCCCAACCCTTGGTGATACTTACTTGTTTTAACACCTCTGCCTGATGTTTGAATCTTGTGTCTCTCCTTTCCTGTCATGAGTAACATTTATTGAGCACTGAACCTGGGAGACAGTCTCACATGGGTGTGATGCTAAAGGGCTCGGGGTGGACTTGAATCTCTGACCCTTTATTACTGACTATGGGCCATCTTAAGGCTCGATTTTCTCATTTGGAAAATGGGGGTAATCATAGCACCTCTCTCACAGAAATGTTTAGTATGGTGCTAGGCACAGAGTAAGTGCTTAGTAAATGTGGGTTTTTGTTGTTCATATGCAAGTGGTTTATATGCTGCCTCCATGCTTCAGTCAATGTTTGTGGCACTGGATGGAAAGAAAAGAGGCCAGGTATGGAGTCTACTCATACATGTTTAATTCTGTGCATAGAACTAATGATAAAATAGAGGTGAGTGACATGGAGGCTGTGAGGTGGACTGTGTAGGGACCAGATGGGAAGCAGGAGACCTGAGTTCTGGTCCTGGAAGAACACACATACCTGGTTTCTAGTCCCTTCATCTTAGTATAGTGGGGCTCAATTTGATGACTGTCTCTTCACCATCTCCTTCAGAGCACCGAGCCTTTAAAATGCTCCATGGAGAAAGGGCCTCATGGTCAAATACATTTGGGAAATAAGCATTCAGCTCCCATTTGGAGAATGACCATGTCTTTAAATGCCTGAATTAAAGAAAGCTGGTTAACTTGGTTAAACTCAAATTGTCCTGAAACCACTTGTCTATTTTTTCTTCCTCTTTGGAGTTTGTTTGATACCTTTAACATTATGTGACACAGTGTTTCATGGAACATGCCTTCGAAAGTGCTGGACTAGACGATCCTTTAAGTCCCTTTGAAAAGCCTATTTTCAGTTATTAGACAAGGTTAACTTTTTCTCCGTAGTCTCTGTAATAATTCATTTTCTGATTTTCTCACACTTGAATATCCTTCTCAGGACTGCTCCTCTGCAACCTCAGATTAAGCTGTTTCTAGAAAGTTGAGTCATACTTTCCTTCATTCTGCTGTTTAGATTTTGCAAATGTGTACTACCAGGCCCCCTAAATCTACCTTGATATAATAAAATAGAATTATAAGGATGTTAGGATAAAAATGGGACTATTAATATTCTGTGAAGGACAGGAAATAGCAACCACAAAATTAGCACCAGTCAACCTCGTCTCTGAATTGAAAACCCACTTGTAAAGCCCAATACATGGCCGTTTAGAGTGATGATGGGTAATAATTCCATTAATACTTATTTTCTTAGGAGTCAGAATTTCGGGGGGGGGGAGAAATGAATCTAGTTATTTATAACTTCCTTTAGCTGGAGACACAGCTTTCAAAGTTACAATTTAACTAGGAAACTCATTTAATCATCCTTCAAAATTCATGTGTTGCCACAGGTATTGAAGATGAAAATTTTTCTAACTTTTGCAATGTAGAGAGGGAAGCTGGCATGGGTTATAAGGAAGCCTAGCCGTGGAGTCCGGGGGACGGGAAGTCTGTTGCTGTGAAACCTTGTTTAACCAGAGCATAGAGAGTGATCCTGCTAACCTGCCGGTTGGTCACTGAGGACTGACCAGAAACCCTGTGATTTTTGCCCCTCAAGGACTTGTGAAAGTTCTTGTCAAAGGAATGAACTCTGCTGTTATTTATTTTTTATTGGAAACTACAGGCAGGGAACAAATGTTAATATTTCTTGTGTGACTGAGACACTTGCAGTTGTTTGAAAGCAAATTTGGTTTTGTCCATAAGGTTGCCATAGAGGCTGGAAAGTGGCCTGTGGGGACAGAGCCCTTGGTTGGCCAGTAAGTGGATGAGTGAGCAAGACCTCTGTTGTCCAAGTGGAAGCTGAAGAGAACAAAGGGGCCTCTAATACTGTTGCTCGAGATGGGCATGTAAGCTTTTATATCACCTTTTGGCATATGGTACTCGATAAATGCTAGTTGTGATGAATTCAGATGTTAAAAGGGATAAAGAATGCAATAGATAATTCGACTTTGCCGAGTGGAGTCCTACCTCTTCCTAATAAAGATGGAGGCCACCAAAGTAATGTTTAATTGAGGTATTTGCCTAATTGAATCCTGCCATTTTCCATAAGAAATCAGGGACATCCCAGCCTTAATACAGATAAATAACAAAGAACATATTTTAGCCAAGAAACATGAATCAAGGAGCATTCGGTGAAGTGTTGTGTGGAACCCTTGAAATACCAGAAGAGAGTTCTGTCTTTCTCTGTTCATGAGTCTGTGACATGGGTCTGTGACAGTCAGAATACAGCTCACTGTTAGGGTGGAATTGTGAACCCCCCCTCCCAATTTATATGTTAAAGTCCTAATCTCCAGGACCTTATTTGGAAATAGAGTTGTTGTAGATGTAATCAAGTCAAGTTAAAATGAGGTCATTGGGGTGGGCTCTAATCCAGCACCACTGGTTCCCGTATAAAAAGGGGAAATTTGACACAGACACGTTGACGGAGAATTGGAGAACTCCGTGTGACAATGAAGATGTTTATTGACAAGTAGAGGAGAGAGGCCTGGAACAAACCAGCCCTGCTGACACCTGACACTGGGATCTCGGACCTCTGGCCTCCAGAACAGGGAGACAATCAGTTTCTGTTGTTCAAGCTACAACGTTTGTGTTACTTTGTGACAGCAGCCCCAGAAAACGAATGTACTTCACGAAAATCCTTTGGATTTCTACCTTGAATTTTGGTTACAGTGGTCAGAGGCTCCTGATGTGAATCACTTTCCTTATTTTCCCTGACACCAAAACCATTTTCACACCCATGGTTTTCCTCCTGGTATGTCTTCTGCAGGATTGCCCACCCTTTGCTTTATCATCAATCCAAGTTCCAGTCAATTTCTGTCTCAGTTCAAAGCCACTTTCTTTGTGTGGTTTTTCTTTACAGTGCTGCCTCATCCATCCACCCATCATCCATCTATCATCTATTCATCCATCCATCCATCCATCCATCATCCATCCACTCATTATCCATCCATCCTTGATCCATCCATCCATCCATCATCCATCCACTCATTATCCATACATCCTTGACCCATCCATCCATCCATCCACCCATCCATCCTCCATCCATTCATTATCCATCCATCCTTCCATCATCCATCCATCCTTGACCCATCCATCCACCCATAATCCATCTATCTTCTATCCATTCATTCATTACCCATCCATCCTTGATCTATCCATCCGTCCCCTTCCATCCATCCATCCCATTCCATCCATCCATCATCTGTCATCTATCATCCATCCATTATCCATCCATCTTTGATTTATTCATCATCCATCCATTCATCCATTATCCATCCATCCTTGACCCATCCATCCACCCATCCATCCATAATCCGTCTATCTTCTATCCATTCATTCATTATTCATCCATCCTTGATCCATCCATCCATCCATCCATCCATCCATCCATCCATCCATCATCTATCCATTCTCTCTCTCTCTCTCCATCCCTTCATCCATCCATCCATCAATCATCTATCCATTCTCTCTCTCTCTCTCTCCATCCATCCATCCATCCTGCATCCTCCATCCTTCCATCCATCCATCATCCATCATCCATCTATTCATTATCCATCCACCCATCATCCATCTATCCACCTACCCACCCATCCACCCATAATCCATCTATCTTTTATCCATCCATTATCCATCCTCGATCGATCGATCAGTTCATCCATCATCCATCCATCCATCCATCCATCCATCATCATCCATCCATCATCATCCATCATCATCCATCATCCTCTACCATCCTCCATCATCCTTCCATCTATCCACCTATCCATCCATCCATCCTTCCTCTATCCATCCATTGATGCATCCACCCACCCACTCACTGGCTCACTAATTTAGAACTACTACCTTACTGCAGCACCTACAGGGTACAGGCTTAGCCCCTCCTTTCTCTAGCTAGTTGTCAGTGGTCTGTTTTGTGTGACTAAAGAGCACTATGGACTGTACTGCTCAAGGTTGTCCTGGATCTCAGTTAAGCAGTTGATGTGCACAACAGGTGCCCGAATATCACAGACGAGCATGATGATGCAAAGCAATGAGGGGCATTAATTTTTGGAAGAAAGTACATCTTTCTTAATGCATCTGTTGTGTGAGTTAAGATGTTTCTATATCATGTGTTGGGTTACTTTAAAGCAAGCAACTTCTTAGGGAATTCAGTCCCTGGAGAAGATATTTACTATATGTTACCAACACTCCTAACTTCTAATTTTGTACCTACAGTCACATCTGACACCAGCTTTAAATGCTGAAACATGGTGGGTGGGATGGTATTTCCATAATTTCCACACAAGTTATACCTGGAGAGATGAGTTGTGGTGAATCAACTGAGAGCATCCCTGGGTTTTATCTTTTTAACCAGGGTTCAGGAGGAGTTATCTCCTTAGCACAATGTAAACTGCTATCATTGGGGATATCATTCATGAGTGATTAGGTCTGTCCCCTGTCTGGGAACAGTGCGATGACCTAGTCCCTCTCGGAGCTTATCTCCCTCCTGGGTTGGCTGCCGAGTCTGCCACCATCTCCCTTACTTCCTTGCTTTTTTTTTTTAATTTCAGAAAGTAGGTCACAGACTCTATCTCAAGAGCTGTTGCTACCAGTGCAGCAAGAAAATGGACAGTAGGATCATGCCTTTCATGAGTGTGTGGGCGTGACCCTGACAGTGATTCTCAGAGCCTGGGGTGTGCTTCATGGGCCTGTGCAGTCACTGGTTCACATGTCCTCTTTGGGGGCCTCTCCTCATTTCTCCCTGTTTGTGGAAGAAGTGTTTCCTGTCTTCTCTTTAATCGTATATGCATCTTTCGATTCCTTTTCTGTCCTTCCTTCTAACTTGCTCACGGTAATTAAGGCCCAATATGTGCTGAACATGGTACTGGGCACTACCCAGGGATTTTATAAGATTCTTGTAATTACTCATGATTATGCCCAAGCAGGACAAATTACTGAATAAACTAATGAATGAAAAGTACATGACATTCTATCATGAAGTCCTAGAAGGTACAGTATCACCTCCACTGAAACTGGGAAGGTAAAAAGGGGCATGAGTTTTCTGGCAGTAGAGGAAATAAAAATGCTTAAATCCACTTATCTTGGCACAATGGCTTGGATTTGAGGCGGGGGTGGTTAAAGTTTTAATTTTACTTTCTACACTGTGGTGGGGTGGGAACAACCCAGGAGCATTTGAGTAGGGCTAGCTGAGGCTGCTTTACCGCATCGTCGAGGTGGCCTCGTTTACAAAGTTCTGTGTCTACCTGTCTCTCAGTTTGAGCCACGCTGACAGGAAGGGCTAGCAGATACTAGGGGGGTCCTGGCCCTACCAACTCTGCCCCACAGTATGACTTCTCTGCTCCTAGGTGCTTCCCAAGGGGGACCCAAGGATGTAAAGGTCACAGCACGTGCACAGTGTAATGGTGAGCAGAAGTTAAAACTGTATTTGTACTTTTGTACCTCATGTGTCCACAACCTGCTTTGTCTCTCTGTTGAAAGGTGGCTGTGTCCTGGAGAGAGCCCTCCCCAGTCACCCCATCCCTCACCACCCCGAGCCTGGCTTCCTCACCTGGGAAAGGTCCTTCTGCGCATTTTCTGTGTTGTTTTGTAATTATTTGTTTCCACACCCACCTTTCGGAGCATCTGTACCATGTGGGCCTGGCACAGCGCCTCCTGCAGGGGAGATGCTGAGGAGCGTTGAAAGGGTGCATTGTTAAAAGGGTGCGTTGAGGTGTTTGACTAACCTCACGGTTGTTGTCCGAGGGTCAAATGAAATAATGTGTGAAGACTTGACGTTTTAGAGAAACATCCGGATAACTCACATTGTTGCAAGCACTGCACGCTGTTTGCTAATTTATCTTTTGTGACTGCAGTGAGCACCTGTTTTGAGCGAGGAAGCACTTAGAAAAGCGAAGCGGACTGATTTGAGGCGTAATTCTCATTTTGGGGGGATTTCCAGCATTCTACAGATATAACTGTAGGAAGTAAGCATCGTCATTACACACTCTACCAGGGTTTAATACATTCCTGAGAGATTCGGTGCAATTTTCTTCATTAAAATAGTATTTTGCGTATTTATTAATCTCAGTTTGTAGTTTCTTGCCCCTCACAGTTAGTTATTCCGCCTGAGAAAGGGAAATCTGTTTAAAGTGATGCATTTGTGTGTGGGCTGCTTTCCATCTTTATTTCCAGAAATTAAAAAAAAGACAACTTAAACCTTCATGGTTGCTGGCTTCTTTGACAGTTAGTGCTTTCGACAGGGTGAGGCAAACTTGGGGACACTGGGTCAGGGAGGCACCAGTGAACCTCCAGGGAGGACCCACCAGGCTTGCTTTCCTCGCTGGCCCTGTCCCTTGCTGAGGCATCCTGCAGGGTGAGGACAGTGAACAGCACCAGGAATGAAATCCTACTTTGTGACGTAATGATTTACTGCAGCCCAGATACTTTACAAGGGCACGGAATTACTTTTGTTTATAACCCTGTCCGTCGGCAGGTAGTAAACACTCCTGATATATTTCTGCTGTTGGATTGACATTTTTGTTTTTAACTAGGATGGAAAAGAACAAGTTCGTCCAAAAATAGGATCGGATTAGCCATTGCATCTTTGCGTGTTCCTCTGGTACGATCCGTCAATATTTAGTAGCTCCGTGCCTGGCATCTGGTTTTTCTTTAGTGACACCATTTGGCCAGTAATCAAAGAAAACTCCGCAGTGATTTTTTTTTTTTTTGAAAGGTGAACATAATGAAGACTTTGGTTTTGAACATAAGGTCAAAAAATGTCAAGCACAGACCATCAAATTAAAAGTAACTTAATCAATAGCATTAGGAGGCTAAAAGTACTTCTGCTCCACGCTGGGGAACTAATAAGCCTGTGAAGCCATAAGATGGGAAAAAAGTGTTAACGTAATGGAACAAATTTCAAATAATTCAAAGCACAAATGAGAAGGGAAGGAGGAAAAAAGAGCTAAATCCTGCCTTGAAGGTGGAAGCAAATTAGATAAATGTACAGAGACACCCTGACTTTGAGGCGCCAGGACATTTGTCAGCGCAGGTTGTGAATGTAAATGGAGACGTTTTTCCGTGTTACTTACATTAGCAAATTGAGAGCTCATCAGAGGCCGGTATCTGAGGCACCGCAGCCTCCGTCTGACCCGCAGGATTCCCAGATCCAGACGGAACTGCCCCCCACGCACACTTTGTGGTGGGGACATCAGCCTCCCTCCTCTTGCCTACCGGTCCTCGGGGTGAGAGGCTGTCCGTCGAGTGGCCAGGAGGGGCCTCTGGCCCCAGACCCGAGGTTAACCCTGTTCTCAGTCTTTTGTCCTCATCTGTAAAATGGGAATATTACTTTGCTGGGCTGTATTTTTTTTTTTTTTAATTGAGGTGAAATTCACCTAACGTAAAAGTACTCATTTTAAAGAGCACAATTCAGTGACGTGTAGTTTATTCACACTGTCGCTCAGCCACCATCCCTGTCTGATTCCCTGTCGACATTCTCCCTGCCTGGAAAGGAAACTCCACAGCCATCCCGCAGTGACTGCCTGCCCCCCTCCCAGCCCCTGGTAACCTGCAGTTGGCTTCCTGTCTCTGGGTTTACCTGCTCTGGACAGTTCATGGAAACAGGATCATACAAGACGTGGTCTTCTGTGTATGGCTCCTTTCACTTGTGTTTCCAGGTTCGTCCCTATTGTGCCGTGTGCCGGAGCTCCATTCATTTTTTACATCTGAGTAATATTCCACTGTAGGGATGGGCCACATTTTGCTTGTCTTTCGTCAGCTTGGGCACATTGGGGTCATTCCTATCTTTGGCTGTTATGCAGAATTTGTCTGTACCCCCGTTTTACCCGGGAGTGGAAACGCTGAGTCATATGCTGATTCTGTGCTTAACTTTTTGAGAAAATGCTAAATTTCTTTTTGCAGCAGTTGAACCATTTTACATTCCCCAAGCAGTTCTTTGAGGGTGCTACCAAAGGATCTGAGCAGCGTTGGGAGCTCATTACATCTGTTTTGGGGACAGATTCAAAGGCAGCAAGGCTGAGGCAGGGGATTTGAGGGTGATCCTGGCTATAGCTGTTCTGCGTGGACTGGGTTCCTTCTAGAGCAGGGGTAGGGAATCTTTTTGCTGCCAAGGGCCATTTAGATATTTATAACATCATTTGCGGGATATATAAAATTATCAACTTAAAAATTATGAAAAAAGATCCTAGATTTATTGAATTCCGAGTCCCGCATGTGGTTGCCTTGGCAGGGCCAGAACAAGTGATTTCTTGGGCTGCATAGGGTGTGAGGGCCGGATGTTCCCCACCCCTGGGCTAGAGGCTGCCACCTATCTGGAACAGGAAGAATGATGCTTTATTTTCACCAAACGACCTCCTTGTGACCACAGGTGACGTGCCTCGCTGGACCTTCTGTCCCTACTACAGCTCCTGGCCCATCACCTTCTGAGGGTTCAGCCGCTGCAGCGAGCACACGAATCTGTGGTCCCACCTTCTCCCCTCCTCGGGAATTTGTCTACATTTTCTGCTCCTCCGTCCTAGGGCTCTGGGGATGGACAGCTCGGTGCTAACAAACCTGTTGTCCTGGCTCAGTCCAGGTGAAGAGGCGGCTGGGGGAATAGAGCAGGGAGGGCGTGAATGCTGCAGGGAAAACAGCTGGTCACTATAAGCACCTTCACCATGTCCTGCAACGCGCTGGACCCTCAACAGGATCTGACTCTCGGAGCATCTGGCATCTCCCTTGGAGAGAGACAACAAACAGCCTTGGTTTATGAAATGGACACAAATCACTTCCAAACTTAAATGAAATTTACATAAAAGAAGCAAAGCAGGGAATTTTGGGAAATATGTCTCCATTCCCAAATTTATTCCTCTGTGTCCACCTTGTCTTAGGAGACCAAGCTAACCTCTTAATTTGATGCAAAAGGTCCTATCTGTTTAACTTGAGCACTGTACAGGGAGTTATAAGGGCTACACATCAAAGCCAGGCCCTCCATCTGAGGAGCTCATAATCTTTTTTTAAATAAAGTATACCTTTATTGATTTCGAAGAGAGGAAGGGAGAGGGAGAGAGAGCTGGAACATCACTTATGAGTCATTGATCGGCTGCCTCCTGCACACTCCCAACTGGGGATCGAGCCTGCAACCTGGGCATGTGCCCTGATCAGGAATCGAACCGCGATCGCCTGGATCCTAGGTCGACGCTCAACTGCTGAGCCACGCCTATAATCTTATTAGAAGCAACAGTCCTCACATCTGAAATATTAAATGTGCGAGAACAAGACTAGACAGTAAAGGCTCCGGACACTGCAAGGGTGGGGGGGGCGCTTCCTAATGGACAGAGCTATCGATCTGGACGTAGAAGGATGGGGACGGCCGGGATGACAAGCGAGTGGGCAGATGGATGTTACAGGAAAGCGACGAGTAAGGAGAGAGACCACGGAGGCACCTGGGGAAAATCTCCTGGTCCTCAGCAAACAAGTGGGGCCGCCTCCTAAATTATAGGAAACGGGCTTTTTTGGCTCAGAGGATTGATGTGAAATATGAATTCAGCATTAATGGCCTGAACAAGAGGCGAGTCTCTAAACAGGAGGCCAGTGTGTTTATGATGCTCTGTGGCTGTAATTCAAGTGTGGGTCACACAGGAGGGTGGCGGGAGGGGTGGCGGGAAAGGAAGCCATAAATACAGGAGACAGTTTAAAGGGAAACATCACAGAGTCACTGGCTATAGGGAAGGGGAGGCATTTAATTAAAACGTATTTGTTGATCTCTTGTGTGTAAAGTCTTGTCTTAATTATGTTGAGAGATGAAAAATGAGTATGATTGGCCACATGATTGGGGTAAGATAAATGCACACTACACGTGAGGTTATAAAGTCCAGTTTCTGAATGTGGGTCAGTAAAGGAATGGTATTGTGGGTAGGAACGGTAAAGGTACCTCAAGGGCCTGGCTGGTGTGGCTCAGCAGTTAAAGCATCCTATGAACCAGGAGGTCGGGGTTCAATTCCCGGTTGGGGCACAGGCTCGGGTTGCGGGCTTGATCCCAAGTGGGGGGCGTGCAGGAGGCAGCCAATCAATGACTCTCATCATTGATGTTTCTCTCTCTTTCTCCCTCTCCCTTCCTCTCTCTGAAATCAATAAAGACATATTTAAAAAATAAAAATAAAAAAGGTAGGTAGCTCAAGGGGCCAGCTTGGTAGGGAAGGGGGTCTGTAGAGCCTTGGGACTAAGCATGGTAGGACAGAGGGCAAGTTCGGACACTGACGGAGATACAGGCTGGAGGAGGGATGACAGTTTAAGGACTCAAGACAGAGATTTAAAAGCCGTCCTCGGGGAGGTGTTTGTGAAACCGCGTGAGTGGGTAAGTACTTTGATCAAAACTTTATAGGGAGCCAAGCGAAGGGTTGAGCCTTGGGAATATCCACAGCTCTGGGCTGGGAGGAGAGAGAGGGGCCAGAGACAGAGGTGAGGAACAGGGAGGCCAATGGCTGGAGGTGTCTCAGGAATGAAAGTGACCATCAGGGTCCTGGTGGTCGAGGGGAAGGGTGCTGAGAAAAGAACCCAACTGGCCCTCGCCAGTGTCGCTCAGTGGTTAGAGCATCCACCCATGCACCTGAGGGTTGAGGGTTCGATTCCCAGTCAAGGGCACGTACCTGGGTTGCAGGTTCCATCCCCATGCAGGAGGCAATCCATCAATGTATCTCTCTCACGTTGATGTTTCTCTCCCTCCTTCCCTCCCTCCCTCTCTAAAAAAACCTCTCAGGGTGGGTATTAGCCAAAAAGCAAAACAAAACAGAAAAACAAAAGACCTCAAGCTGTTGTCAGTCAGGAGACGCACCACAACCAGCCTGCGGGAGTTTCGGGAGGGGATGCAGGCGACAAAAATGAAAATCTATTTAACAGATGAAAATCTGTTTAACAAACACTTACCAAGTGCACACTGTTATGATAAGTGTCATTTGGGATATACGAGGAGCTAATACAGCAGCCCCTCTGTGAGGGAAATGGAGGCATTCAGTTACACAAATGACTGTAACATACAGTTTGCAGGGAGGATGGATGGAGCAAGTGTAGGTTGCTGTTGGGGTTCAGAGGAGGGAAATGTTGCTTCAGGCTTAGGCACCCCAGGGGTTAAGGGTAGGAAGAAGGGCAAAGGGATCAGAAATGAGCCAGGCAGGAGGTGAAGTGACTTGGGTCTTAATAGATTATTAAGATTTGAATGTCTAGAGATGGTGCGATGGGATTTTAAGAAACTTGATCAGTAGGGGCAAATAATTTGGGGTTGAAAACAGTAAGATGTATAGGATAGGAGGAGGCATATGAAAGATGATCATGGGTAAGGTGGGCCCAAAAGATCCCAGAAAGCCAATTGTGGGGGGCCATGGTCAGCGGCAGACATGCCTTTTAATAAGCCATGTGGGGTTTTACACATGCACACACAGACACACCACTCTATATACGTCTATGTCTATCTCTGTATCTTTATTGAGAATATAACTTGCCCCACCCCGGCTTCCTGCAACCACTGATCTCCACATGGTTTGACTTCCCTGGAACTTCACGTAAACAGGATCTCGCAGTATGGAGTCTTTGTCTGGCTTCTCTCAGGAGCTTGCTGTTTTGAGACTCCTCAGCGTGGCTGCATGTGTTGGTGGTTGGCTCACTTTTTTGTTGCTGAGTAATGCTTCATGTCTTGGATGTACGACATTTTGTTTATCTGTTCACCAGTTGATGGATTTTGGGCCCTTTCCAATTCTGGGCTGTTAGGAATCCGACTCTGTGTGGTCACATGGAAGTTCCACGTGGACATGTTACTTCATTTCTCTTGGGTAGATGCCTAGAAGTGGGCTCGATGGGTTTGTTGATAATTGTGTGTTTACTTTAACATGAAACTGCTAATTCCTCCCCCCATTTTCTACACCCAGCAGTAATGTATATATATTCTTTCATGACATTAGCTAAAGGCTTAAAAATTTTACTGATATTTTCAAAGATCCATCTTTTGGTTTCATTGATTTTTTATCTACTGCTTGACAGTTTTCATTTCATTGATTTCTATACTATTTTTCCTTCTCACTTTGGGTCTAATTTGTTCTTATTTTTTTATGGCTTCCTAAAGTAGAATTTTATATCATTGATAATAGAGTTTCTACTTTTTGAAAAAATGTTTTTATTGATTTTTTAAAAATTTATTTGAGAGAGAGAGGAAGGGAGAGGGAGAGAGAAACATTGATGAGAGAGAACCATCAATCGGCTGCCTCCTGCACACCCTGCACTGGGGATCGAGCCCAAAACCCATGCCCTGACCAGGACTCGAACTGATAACCTCTTGGTGCACGGGATGATACTCAACCAACTGAGCCACACCAGCCAGGGCTAGAGTTTCTACTTTTCTAATACAAACTTTTAGTGAATTTCCCTCTAAGCACAACTTTAGCTGCATTTCACAAATTTTGATATGTTGTGTTTTCATTTTCATTATGTTCAAGTTATATTTTCCTGACGGCTTCTCCTTTGACCTGTTGATTATTCCACGTATTTTGGGTATTTACCAGATTTTTTTTTTCTATTATTAACTTAAAATCAAATTCTGTTGTGGTCAGAGAACGTGTTCTTTCATGATCTCAGTGTTTTCAGATATTGGGACTTGCACCAGTGCCCAGCATGTGCTCTGTCATGGTGAATGTGGCATGTGTGTTTGAAAAAATATTTTGCTGTTGTATGTTGACTATTTTGCTTTTGTTGGGTGGAGTGTTTTATAGATGTCAATGGTTTGATAGTGGTGTTTAAATTTTCTATTTCCTTGCTGGTTTTCTTGATATGTGAATTATGGAAAGAAAGTGTAGTGAAGCCTCCACGTATAATTATTTGTCATTCTCTTCTTTCAGTTCTGTCAGTTTTTGCTTTATATATTTTGGGGCTCTATTGTTAGGTTCATATATGTCTACATTACATATTTCTGCTATACTGAGCATCTTGTCATTATGAAATGTACCTCTTTGTCTTCAGTACCATTCCTTAGCTTAAAAACTATGTGATATTAATATAGTCACTCCAGATCTCTCGTGTGTCAGGTTTGCATATTTTTTCACATTTACTGTCTTTGCATCTTTAAATTTAAAGTGTCTCCTTTAAACAGCAATATAGTTAGATTTTGCTTTTAGATCCAGCCTGACAATCCCTGCCCTTTTGAGTGGAGTAGTTAATGTAATTATATTTAATATAATTATGGGTGTGGTTGGATTCATATCTGCCATTTGTTAACTTCATAGTTTCCATTTTTTCTCTGTTCCCTCTCTGTTCCCTCATGCTTAGCACACTTTCCTCCAGCTCTTTGAACCTATTTTCCTTCAAATCTTTGAACATATTTCTAATAGTTTAAAAAAAACAACCTTTGCTAAACTCAACTTGTGGACAACGTGGAGCCACTTTCTACTGATTGCTTTTCCCCCACGAGTGTGGGTTGCACTTTTACAAAGTACGTCTTGTAATTTGTATCTGAGAACATCTTGCAGTGGCTGTGATTGTTGTCTGCTTTTCTGAGGGCGTGGGCAGCTAACTGCCTGGACTCAGTGTCACCCCCGTTGTGTCATCCCAGCTCAACATTTTTGTTGTGTTCTGTTTTGCTGCCTCACTGGGGGTCTGCATGTGCCTGAGTCAATCAATCCAGTAATTTGAGGACAGCTGTGCTTGGACAAACAGGTAGGAAGGATCCACTGTCTGGCACTGGGACTATGTGTGGATTGAGGAACGCATCTGAGGGCACAGCAATTTCACAGTGTCTCCTCTGCTTTTCTAGCTGCTCTGTCACCCACCCTGAGTCAAGGGGACCATAGAGCTGAGACCCTCTGCACCGGATCCGGGAGGAGGAAGGAAGGAGTTCTGCCGGGTAGCGGGGCCGCAGACCCACCATTGTACCTGCTGCAGGTAGGTCTGCGCTCATGACCAGTCCTCTCATTGTTGCTGGCTCTTGGTTGCTTTCCGGGGCCCCAAATGGATGTTTTTAATATTTTCTCCAGTTCTGTGCTTGTTTTCTGTGGAGGAAAGTTGTCTAATGTTCTCATGATGCCATCACTGGAATATTTTACTTGAGAAATGATCCAGGTCGTGTCGTTAGGAAGCTTAGTGGGGGATGGATGTGTAAAGGGGATGGGCCGTGGGGAGAGCCTGGAGGCGGAGTCACCCCAGGAGCCATGGGGCAGCGAGGGCTGGGGGAGGGTGTTCAGGAGCAGAGGGGCAGTGCCGTGTCTGTGGTTCCGCCTACAGGACAGGTGGTTGTTGGAGATTCAACAGATGAATGGAAGAGAACTTCAGCAATAGCTGCGAGGGGACGCGGGCGGTTAATGTACTTATTTTAGATGGGGAGACCCGTGCGGTATTGTGGGCAGAGAGGGACGTTCAGCGGAGAGGTTCCTGACACAGCAGAAAACAGACCCACCTGAGGAAACAGTATCGGGTTCATGTTCACTGGGTCTGGGTCATATGTCTGAGGCTCAGCAGCTTCCGTTCTGGTGTCCATGGTGACAACAGGAGTGTCTTGGCTGCCCCAGGGCACACCCCCTCCTCAGCTGGGGAGCTGGTACATCTTGGTCTGTGTCAAACAGTGTCCACACCCCCACTTCCCATGAGGCCTGTGATATAACTGTAAAAAACCACATTGAAAATGTGTAGAAAGTGGGAAAGGGGCCAGCAAACGGCATGTTGCCTCAGTGTAGTAGGGGATGAATCATGCCGAGGCTGACGTGACGACAGGTGACCTTGATGCTGGGGTGGGTTTGCCAGCTGCTGTGGATGGTGATGGGAGTGGCCAGGAGCTGGGAGGCCCAGTATTTGCCACCAGCTCTGTGACTTTGGGTAAGTCACTTTCTCCGCTGCCCTTAAATGGATTGGACTGGAAGATACCTAAAGACCTGCCCATGGGTGTACTTTGTAATAACCCCAGCAGCCTGGTTGGAAATGTTTATTCTAATAAGCTTCTGGATTCTCACACTCAGTTTCTTTGATGTGTGTACAAAGGAAAGCCTTTCTCGTAATACATTGTTGAGGCTGTCGTGTAATAATGAGAGAGTTTTGTTACATAGGAGATCAAAGCTCTAGATTTACTTAAACATGTTGGGCAGTGTTCACGGTGCCTCCTTACACTCCGTGCCTGCCTCTGAGGAAGGACATCGTAATAATGCTGTGGGGCAGTCACAGGCACACTGCCTCTGGTGGCCGCAGTCACCAGGTAGGAGGACTATGGTGACAGCGCTTGGAAGGCCTAACTGCTCAAAATTATCTTTCATAACCATACGCTCAGGTGCCCAGAACTCTACCCTTTGGAAACTGCTTCACAGGGGTCAGGCATTATGTTTCCAGGATTGATTTTTTTTTTTTTTTAAATCTTCACCCAAGGAAGAGGAAGAGGGAGAGAGAGAGAAACATCGATTAGTCGCCTTCTGTATGCTCCCCTGTTGGGGATCAAACCCACAACCCAGGTATGCACCTGACCAGGAATCAAACTGGCAACCTTTGAATGCACTGAATGACGCTCAGCCAACTGAGCCATGCAGCCAGGCTGATAGCCTTTTTAAAAAGAAAGAGTGTGTGTCACGGGTGATAGGACCATCACTGGGGAGGCCGCAGAGAGTAAAAAAACACCCGCAGCCCAGGCGAGGGGCGCGGCCCACTCTGTGGGCCTGAAGTTCAGGCCGAGTCTGGGTTAATGTGTAATTGCGCGGGTACAAGTCTCTGCAGAGCATCGCGGGCCTGCGCCAGCTCTGACTGTGCATGCTGCTCTTACTGGCCTATCAGGGCTCCTGTCCCAGGGTTGGGCCGCCTGCCAGGAGAGCACGTGAGCCACAGAAAGGAGAGCATTCCTCTCACCCAGCCATGTGGAAAAGTCCATTTTTCCACATCGGAAACCAACTCAGGTCGTGTGCGTGTACACGAGATGATAAAAGGGGTGGATGGGCCAATCGAGCTGATCTTGTAATGACTTTGTAAACGCAGACCTGCCGACACTCAACCTGGCTACTCTTGAAAGCCCAGGCCTCTGGTGAGGTGGCTGCAGGAGGCTCTCCCCTCGCTGGGCGGAGCTGCTGGGAAGGGAGTGGGAGGCAGAGCCAGCCTGCCTATGCCCAGTGCATGGCAAGCCCCACTCGCAGCCCCGGCAAACACTCGCCTGAAGCTGAATTCAGAGAAACATTTAACTGTGGGAGCAGCACAGGATTATTGAAGGAACATAAATGCTGGACCAAGGAGCCAGGCTGCTGCAGACTGAGCCAACAAAGGGGCAGGCCCTGACCGACAGTGCTTCTTTCCTTGTTGCGTGACTCCTGCCTCTGGAATGCAAGCCCCGTGCAGCCTCACTTGTCTCGCTCTTGGCGGGGCACCTGCCACGTGGAGGTGCTCAGTGCAAGAAGGAGGGGAGAACCAGGCTGCGGGAGGACCTGGTGCTGTGACCTCCGTTCAGTATTTCTTACCCAAGGAGCACCTGGGAAGTGTGAGCCACACTACCCACAGCACAGGTACAGGTGTTTGTCCTTGCCCTCTCCCCCACCCCCAGAGCTCCGGGGAGTCCCAGGTTACCAGAGAGTGTTGAAAATGAGGGTTGGAAGCAGGTTTCACCAGGTCAGATTCTAGGTTGGCTGTTGTTAGGGCTGCCAGAGGAAAATCCAAGATGCCCAGTTAAACATGAAGTTCAGAGAACACTGTTGACCTCAAGAATGGAGGTACCTACCCGGAAAGAAGACAGCTCCTGGCCGCTAACTGGACTCAAGTTTAAAAATGGCCCAGCAGCTGTTTCTAAACAGGGGCCTGGCCTGCAGAGTGTGCCTCAGGGACAAGCCTGTGCTGAACTGCCTGCCCCTGCACTGAAGGAACCAGCTGCAGTCTCTGCCACCTGAGTGCCCTTCCAGAGGTTTCCTGGGATCCAACCAGCAGGACTGAGATCTGCCCTGTCCAATCAGAGCTGCACAGCTATATCCCCCCCATCAGCATCTGTACCGGCCAAAGCGGCTCCATTCTGGCCAATCAGGATGACTTCGATGATTTGGAGTCCTCATTTGCATGAGGATGGACCAGTCAGAGGCCAGTGACAGGGCTTCTCGATATAAGTCAGCTCCTCTCAGGCTCCCACAGCACTTTCCCCCAAACACCCCGAGTGTGTTTCCCCAGCTGGAGGTGAAACAAGAAGCGGAGCAGAGTGTAGGGCTGTCTAGCTGGACAGGGCCTCACCTGAAGGCCGCCCTGCAGCCCCCCTGTTCTCCAGCTGAGCTCTATCACATTTGCTCTGTTTGCGTTGAATAAAGTTTCTTGCTTTACTGCACCGCAAACGGGGAGTCCATTGGTGTTGAATTGGTGCCAGTGACCATCGGTTGACACAACAAATAACTCCTTTGGCGTAAAAACGTTTGTGAAATATTTGGAACACACTTCCACTAACACATTATTTATTGTCAGTTTGGAATTCAAATCTAACCGGGTGTTGTGTATTTATTACTTACTTGCCCAGTCTTGCAGCCCTGGCTAGAATCTGGTCCTCTCAGATGTGGTGGGTAGGTACCTCTTCCGTGGTGATAGACCCGAACCTTCCCTTTCAGTTAGTCTTCCCGCAAACACTGGCTTTGGAGGCCGGTTATGAGAGCTGGAGAGCCACCGGCCCCACAGTGTAGCACCGTCGTCCGTGGGATAAGCAGCCACCAGGTCAAGGTGACCAGGGCAAAAGGCAAAAGATGGTAAAAGACAGGTGGGTTTGTGGGCCCAGTTTTCTCCATCTCTGTTCCTCTTCAGTTCCAGGCACAGTCGCCTTCCATGGCTGTGCTCGGAGGGTAGAACGTTCCGGGTTCTGATCCAGACCCTGCTGAGAATTGTTGAAGAGGGAGACTTGATTCAGCCCATGAACTGCCAGTGCTGAGAGGAGCAGAGGTTGTGTGAGTCTCTCTTCCCCGCATGCAGGTGGTTGGAGCTGAGGAGGGTAAACGGACTGAGGGCTGCAATGAATCTCGCATTGCCCCCTCTCCCTGCCACTCCATATTCAGTGACTGGTCGGTGGTGAGGGACTGGTGCTGTGTGAACATTACCACAGTCTGGAGCTGGGTTTGTAAACGTACCTGCAACAAAAAATCATTGTGTCCACAAGGCACAAGGCAGTGTGAGCCACAGGAGGAAGCCAGGTGGCCCCCATGGCTGTAGTTGACTTTTGAAGGGTTTGTTACAATACAAAGTGTTGATCTCTTTCAACGACAGAGGGCAAAAGAAATGACCTCCTGGAAGTTCTGCGCTGACCAAAAACGAATAAATGAATCGGGCCCTGACCCTCCCACCTCATGGTTGGCAGGGACCTAAAGGACTGGGCACTGGGTCAGGCTTCGCATCAGCACTCAGGCCTGCCTTTGCTCAGGCCCTTTTACTGGTGAGAAGTCAGCCTCTTTCCAAAGTGGCTGATGTTGGTTCCCAGGCTCCAGCAGGAGTTTTGCCGAATTCCATTCACCTGCAACTAATGCATGACCAGCAGTCAGGTGACCCGCACACCTGGGCAGAAGACAGTATCCGTTACCTGACACCTGCTCTGTTCGCAGAGGCCAAGCTGGCATATCCTACATGTCACTGTGTGTTGGGACTAAAGTGTTTATGTCCCATTTGCAGGGAGCCAGGCCATGACGTGCTCCATGAGATTTAACCAGGAAAACCCGTTTCGTCAAAAGTTTCTCGCGTTAATGTTCTTTTTCTCACTTTAAAGCTGAACTGGGAATGCAGGGCTGCGTGACATCATTGGCTGGGATGGACAGCCTGTGGCGGGCACAGTGGCGTTTGGTTGAAAATACAGAGCAGACAGAGACGAAAGGCTGTGTTAGTGTGGATGTGTTGGTTTTACAAAAACAGGTATATTTGGCCCGGCCAGTGTGGCTCAGCGGTTGAGCATCGGCCTATGAACCAGGTCGTCACAGGTTCGATTCCTGGTCAGGGCACATGCCCGGGTTTCAGGCTCAATCCCCAGTCAGGGGCGTGCAGGAGGCAGCCAGTCATTGACTCTCCTCATTGATGTTTCTCTCTCCCTCTCCCTTCCTCTCTCTGAAATCAATAAAAACATTAAAAAGAAAAGAAAAAAGTATATTTTATCCCATGTGCTGCTGTTTGAATGTTCATTCCCTTGACAAAATAGCAAGGTTCCTGGAAACACCGTTTCTGTGGGTCGCTCGGTCACTTGGCACAGGAGGGTTGGAACCCACAGGCTTCAACCTGCAGGAGCAGATTGGGATGCAGATCCAGTTCTGTTCAACTGGACACACTGATCAGGAAGGGCCACCCTCCTAGGCAGACAGAAAGGCAAGTGGGACCTTGGCCTCAGGAACCTTGTAGTCGGCTGCATAGTATGGAGCATAGAGCAGAGGCCAGAAATAGCAGAAATACAAAAAAACATGGCTTGTGGGCTCCATGGGAGATACAGGAAAGGTGAAAGGTTATATAGGTTTCGACTCCGACATGGGGAGCGGGCGCCTTGGGGACCAGCACGAGGCCAAATTTCACCCAATAGACACGATTCTTTGCTCTTTATTGATCGTGAGATTTTTTAAAGAAAATTATTACCTTGGAAAAGATGCTTTCCAGAGGCCAAACCCAGCCATTCTCTTGGTCTGCTTAATGCATTATCACCATTAGCTTCCAAGGGACGGAGGGCGAGCTCACATCGATTCCTCTTATCGATTCGCAAAAATGAGAGTCGTCCGATGCACCTGGAGTTTTAGAAGCATCCAAATGATTCTGATGCAGGAGGGAACATGTTCTTTCCACATTCTTCCCACCTGATCTTCAGGGGAAAATTGTGATTTTTAGCTTTAAATCACATGAGAAGCCAGCAACTCCTCATTGATTGGTTTTGATTCAAAGTTCATTTGAGAGTTTAACTGGGATGTCTTATTGGCAACACACAAATGTGAAACCTGCTTTAGTGAGTGTTGGCTCCCTTTTAAAGAGATAGATGTTTTTATTGATTTTTAGAGAGAGAGGAAGGGAGAGAGGGAAAGAGAGAAACATCAATGATGAGAGAGTCATTGATGGGCTGCCTCCTGCACGCCCCCTACTGGGGATCCAGCCCACAGCCCGGGCATGTGCCCTGACTGGGAATTGAACCAATGACCTCCTGGTTCATAGGTGGGTGCTCAACCGCTGAGCCACGCCAGCCAGGCCTGTCGGCTCCCTTTTTACAGGAAACGCCTCTAAAACCAGTCAGCACTTTGTTAAAAATGCACACATCCCTTTTACACGGTGCCAGGGGTGACGAGGCTGTTGCTCCGGGAGGGGAGGCCGTGGACATGGGCCGTGCCTGCAGAGCACAGGTGAGAACAGGCACTGTCTAACAGTGTACCTGTTCTACAAGGGGTAGGAAAATGACAGAACAGTGGCATCATGTTGTGCTGAAGTGTCTTTTTATTTTTTTTTGTTAACCCTCACCCCGGGATATTTTTTCCATTGATTTTTAGAGAAAGTGGGACGGAGAGAGGGAGGGAGAGAGAAACATGGATGTGAGAGAGACACATTGATTGGTTGCCTCCCGAACATGCCCCAACTGGGGACAGGATGGAACCTGTGACCCAGGTGCGTGCCCTTGACTGGGAATCGAACCCTCGACCCTTTGGTGCACAGGCCGATGCTCTAACCACGGAGCCACACCGGCTAGGGCAGAAACGCCTTTTTATTAAAATCACTGTGCTCTTTCAGAATGCAGAGGGCTTAATTTTGGAAAAATGGTTTCTAGGAAATGGGTTAGGTCTGGAAATTTTGGGTGAACACTCCTCTACCTTTTGAAAATACCTTAATAATTGTCTTTATTGGGATGGTGGTGGAAGAGAAAGTTACATTATTTATTTATTGATTTAGCAGACTTTTTTTGGATTTGATACCATTTTTTTCTATTATAAAATGATCAACAACCACCACCTCACATAGTTACACTTTTTCTTTCTTGTGAGGACCTCTAAGATCTACTCCCTTAGCAACTTTCAAATATACAATACAGTATCGTTACCTATGGTCTCGAAAGAACTTTCTGTTTAGACGGTCAGTTAAGTCTCATGCAAACTTGTGTTGTTTGGAACAGTGTTTCCAAAGGAACTACAAGCAGTTAAAAATACGTGAGGCCCAGAAGCCACGAGGGTGTGGGTCCCAAGCATCTCCCCACCGCGCAGAGTCGCCTGCTGTCCCCATGCAGGGCGTCCTGGGGAGAGCCTGTTGACAGGCACCACGGCAGTGCCCAGCAAGCATCCACCTGCGCCGGGACGTCTTTTAAAGCGAGTGCAGCTTGCCTCTCCTCTTAGCCTCCCTTCGCTTAATTGCAGGTGATGATTCAAAAGGAGCCTTCACCTGCGCTCGCCCGGCTTTCATCTTTTGCAGACAAAGCAGGCTGGGGCCTGGGCCTTGATCTGTGGCGTGCTTGGGGCCGGGTATTAAAGGGGCTGGATCACCCTCGGGCTTTTAAGGGTTTTTTTGGGTTAAATTGATGAGCATGTATAATAAATTGAAGCTTTGTTGTTTGGCAGATTTTTTTGGGTATTTGTTATTCTTTTATCAGTTGAGAGACGGGGGGATGGTGTGGGGGAGGGGACCACCCCCTCTCCCCCGTCTCATATTTGCCTAGAGATCTGTAATTGCCTGAGAGGGGCTTTGAGATTACAAATATTTTTGCGTGTTTCTGTTTCTCAAATAATTACCCTCAACCCAAGAATCTGAGCGTCTACATATCCAGTTAAAATCGCAGGAGAGTTAGTGCTGTTCCCATGAACTGAGGCCTTCCAGGCCTCTGCAGGGTGGGCAGACCGAAGTGGGGGATCCCACCTACCTGAGCTTGTGCCCCGGGCGCCCTTCTGGATCATGGGGATGCCCAGAGAGGCCTTCTCTGCTGGATGAGGTGCGTTCACTCAGTCCAGTCCATAGTTTGTTTTATTTGTTTAGAATTTCATTTTGTTCAAAGCAGAAGTGAATGGACGCAGTGAGTATGTACATTATTAGGATTGCTGGCCTCTGTAGATGAGAAAGGCAAAGCAGACTCAATACATAAACTACTCAGCCTGCGAGTGATCCACATCACACAAGCGGGGTCACTCCCACGCTCTGTGTGGAAGGAGGGTCAGGAAAGGATGCAGTGAAACACACCCCTGGTGCTTCAGACCTGGACGAAGGCAAAACAGCATGTGTGCGCATGTGTGTGCACACGTGGCTGTGGTGTGTGCATGTGTGACTTTGTGTATGCATGTGTGTATGTGCATGGTGTGTGGTTTATGCATGCATGTGTGTGCCTGTGTGACTGCATGCATGCATGTGTGGGTGTGCACATGTGTGATTGTGTATGCATATGTATATGTGCGTGGTGTGTGTGTGTGGTGTGTATGTCCGTGTGTGCATGTGCCCGCATGATTTTGTGTGTGTATGCATGTGTGTATGTGTGTGGCATGTGTGTGCATGTGCATATGTGCGCGCACACTGACATACTCATTTCAGGGTGGGAGGAGGGATGTTTATCAAGTACTTCCTCTCCCCTTTATTCCCGTGGGCGCCATGCTTGGCAGTGTGTGGAGAAGCCACGGGGCACGGGAGCGCATGTTGACTTTGCGCTCAGCGCCCCGCTTTCCTCGGGCCGCGGTGATTGAACTCTGCCTGTGCCTGCTGGCGTGCTAGGCTCCCTCTGCCTCCTGCTCTGTAAAGGACACGGCCGCCCTCGCCCTCGCCCTCACACCCGCACCGCAGCTGGCTCCTCGTCCCGTTTGCTGCTGCAATGCAGCCTAATCGCATCTCTTGGAAATAATATGGGAAAGTTGGGCTGTTTCACTCCATCAGATTTAATAAGTTTGGACGCTTTCCAAGTACCAGGCATTAATCACACTTAAACCCGGCCTGATGTTCATCCACTGGAGCATGCGTGTCGCAGACATAAAACAACCTGCTTTACCGCCGACAGTCCCCTCCATCTGAGTGCTTGCCTGGCGCGAGTAAAACTTGCTTTGTGCCGAGGGGCTGGATGAGGTCAGGGGATGGGGATTTTTATATCATGGACAGCATTTCATGGATGGATTTTCCTCTCCTGTTTGAAAGCTTTGTGGAATTATATGAAAGAAAGCAGGGGCATAAGCTAGGCTCGGACGGAGGCATTGGTCACTCCCGGGCAGGGTCTAGAGTTTGTTTACGTCAGAGGTGGAGAGGAAGGTGCCCTTGCTGCTGGACAGCTCTGCTGCATCTCTGGGCTCCTTCCTAGACACTGTGAAATTGGGCGCTGACATTTGCCCATTTTCCAGGAGGCGGGTGAGGTGCTTGTTGATCGTACAGCTTGCTCGATAGAAGGTGGGGCTGCAGGGACGCAGACAAAAGTGAGAATAAAGAACCACTTTCTTTGTCACTAGGAGATGTTGGTCTGCTTCTCAAACTGGGTTTGCTGGGTTCTTTTTTCCCCCCCAATTGATTTTTAGAGAAAGTGGGAGGGAGGGCGAAAGAGAAGCATCCATGTGAGAGAGACACATCGATTGGTTGCCTCCCACATGCACTCCAACCGGGGCCTGGGATTGAGCCTGCAACCCAGGTACGTGCCCTTGATTGGGAATCGAACTCAGGACCCTTCAGTCCGTGGCCGGAACTCTAGCCACTGAGCAAAAATGGCCAGGGCCTGAGTCACTTTGGACCTGACATCTGCGGAATGTGGTCCTTGTGGGTGCCTCCTGGGCTTTGAGGCAGAAACACCCGTCAGCAACACCCCCCCCCCCATACTAGAGCGCCGGCCACGGACTGAAGGGTCCTGAGTTCGATTCCCAATCAAAGGCACGTACCTGGGTTGCAGGCTCAGTCCCAGGCCCCTTATACTGTGCTCTTGGTACTTAATCACTCTAGGAAACACACAAGAAAGTCTTTGATTCCGTAGTTGTACGGGTACCCACTCTGCCACTTTATGGTTTGGATCCAGGTGTGGACAGAGGCTCAGGTGTTAGGCATCACATACAAGCTGTGGCGACTGACTGGGAGGAGGTGGGTGAGGGAGGAAGGTGTGCCTCAGCCCTGAGTCCAAAGGCCCTGTTCTTTCTACCCTACTCACAATCCCCAGCCCCGCCACAGTCACACACGCCATCCTCGACTGGTTACTGTGAGGTTCTGCCACAAGAGGATCTTTTTTGGAAGCAGGCATGGGCCTATTTTATTTCGTTGCATGGAGACAACACATGCAAGATATTTCAACTTTAATCTGAGAAGACAGTAAACTACCTGGGCTAAAACTAGTGAGCAAACAAACATGTAACAAACTAAAAAAATCATAACACAGTAGGTGGTTTATAATCATACAGTCATCAGTTGGCATCAGGCAACCTAGATGTCTGGAAAAGGGCTCTCACCTCTCCTTTGAATAGTCCATGTTTAAAGGGGTCTGTCTTTAGAAAATGTGGCTCAGGCCTGGCTGGTGTGGCTCAGTGGTTGAGCGTCAACCCAGGAACCAGGAGGAGATTGCTGTTTGATTCCGGGTCAGGGCATAGCCCAGGTTGTGGGCTCGACTCCCATCAGGGGCGTGCAGGAGGCAGCCGATCAATGGCTCTCATCATCGATGTTTCTCTCTCTCTCCCTCCCTTCTTCTCCCTTCCTCTCTGTGGAATCAATAATAACAAAAAAAATGTGGCTCAGAATAGATGGAGTTTATTTGCCTCAAATTGTGCGAATGTCTAAAACTCACACCAGCCCTGGTATTGGTGCTCAGAGTTTGGACTATGTTTAACCGGGGTTGTGTTTACCCACTGGTCGTAAGTAGATACACCTGTGCGTGTTCGTGTGCAGAGAAATGCAGTGTTTGTTTGGGATACGTAAGCGATCAGCAAGCTGTAGTAGACTTGGGTGGCACGATTCACAGAGCTGATGTTGGAAGGCAGGGCCTTCCTCTCAGGAAGCTGACAGTTTTGTTTGGTAGTTGTAACCTTTCTTGGAAAATGTCTTAACCCATATGACATCATACCATGAAGTAAGCTGCACCGTGTGACTCATTCCTTCAACATTAACTTAAGTATTTATGGGATGCCTGTTACCATCCAGGAATTCCGCTGGGTGTTAGGGCGAGAGCAGTGAGCAAAATAGACCACGTTCCTGGTCTTACAGGGCTTGCGGTTTCCCGGGGGAGGGCAAGACGGAGCAGTCACATAAAAGGAATCAGTATATTTCACGAAGGAGGCAAGAGCGTACAATGGAGTAAAGACAGTCTCCTCAATAAATGGTGCTGGGAAAATTGGACAGGTGGATGCTAAAAAAATGAAACTAGACCATCAACTTACTCCATACACAAAAGTAAGCTCCATAGGGATAAAAGACTTACATGTAAATCGCAAGACCATAAAAATCCTAGAAGAAAACATAGGCAACAAAGTCATAGACATCTCACGTAGTGGAATTTTCATGGATACATCTCCTAGGGCAAGAGAAACAAAGGAAGAAATAAACAAATGGGACTACATCAAACTAAAAAGCTTCTGCACAGCCAAAGAAATCACCCTCAAAATGCAAAAGGAGCCCACAGTCTGGGAGAACATATTTGCCAAGGATGCATCTGATAAGGGGTTAATCTCCAAAATATATAACGAACTCGTACAGTTTAACAGGAGGAAGACAGTCCAGTTTAAACTGGGCAGAGGAAAAGGCATCAGTGCAGGAGCTGATACAGGGAAATGAGTTGGGGAGCAGAGGGCGGATGTGGCCAGAGACGTCCCCACTGACACGGGCACGTGAGCAGAGACCTGAATGCAGTGACCGCGCAAACCTTGGGGGTATCGGAGGGACAGGACGTTCTAGAAGGAGCAGCAAGCGTGAAGACCTTGCCGAGTATGCTCTCCTACAGCATATGCCATCTGTATAAACGTATTTTTAATTTAACCAGAAATTTCAAGTGTAAGTACAATGCTTTCCATCCCTATGCACGTGTTTGAAGTCTGAGACCAGTTTAACTGTATCTTGGGCTTTAATAATATTTAGCTCGATGGCGAGCCCATAACAAACACTCAACAAATCCATGTCAACAGGCATGGACCCGATGATTAAAATACTCATGTTAACATTAACTGTAATGTGACGGGTATGTGGTGGATATAGAACATTTTCCAAGGAAAAGAAAAAAAATTTGGCTGTCTCAACTTGTCTTGTTCAGTGGCCTTTCCACTGGGATTTTATGTGGTCTTGGCAGGCTCCACTTAACAAGTCGACGCTGTCCCAGGAGAGGGCCAATGCTGGGCGTTTGGTGGGACTTCTCACTGTACCTGCTGAGACTCTACAGGAAGTAGAATCCAATGGGCTAGTATAGCTCCCTGATGTGGCACCGAGACACAGTGAGTGTTTTGGAAGTTGATTTGGGTTCACTGTCAGTGTTCGAGTTTCTCTGATCCTTAGGTTGAAGAGCAGCCCAGCCCCCTCTCGCGGAGGCGCGGAGGAGCCTGGGTGTGCCATCGTTTCTTTCTCCCCTCCCAGGTGTCTGGAATCCTTTCATAAACTTCTCAGGTGGGATTCTTGTTATCCAGGCTGCTGGATACTTAGTATCCAAACCACACCACATCTCTTTATTAGCATAAAAAACCCTCCAACAAATCCCTACTGAGTCCCAGCAGCGCCAGGCACTGCGCTGCTAGGCAGTAGGGGTTCTGGTGTAAGGGACACACCCCACCCAGCTCTCGGAACTCATGTCCAGGCGGGAGCTGATGAGCCGATGAGCAACAAAGCTGCATTGAGGACCCTGAGCACGCTAGGAAGGAAACAGGACGCGTTGGAGAGATGAGCAAGGACTGATTTAGACTAGAGGGTTAGAGACGACCTGAAGAAATAGACAACCTCTGGATTTAGATCCGAGGGGTAAGAAGGAGCAAACCATGCAGAGGCCGAGGGCAGAGTGGTTCAGGTGCAGGTGGGAATAGTGTTTGCCAGTGAGGAAGACGGAACAGGCCAGTGTGTCCTGTAGTGTGTGGGGGAAGGGAAGGGATCAGGACAGTCTGGGTTGTTTGTACATGAGCCATGGGTCGGGTGGTGCCGGCGATGGGCGGGGAGTACCGAGGGAGGGTGTGGAGAGCCGAGGCCTTGGGCGGGTTCACCCGGGAAGAAGTGTAGAGCTGGAGAGGGGAGGAGTCAGTCCCCCAGTGGGAGTCTTATCGGACTAACTAGTTTGTAGGTTGAGTAAGTATTTGTGGGACCGTCATTGGTCATTCTCCAAATGCGTGCTTTAAGTGCAATTATGAAAAAACAGAAAGTTTGGCCCTGGCTGGTTTGCTCAGTGGTTAGAGCATCAGCCCGCGGACTGAAGGGTCTCAGGTTCAATTCCTGGTCAAGGGCATGTACATGGGTCGTGGCTTGATCCCCAGCCCTGGTCCGGGCGTGTGCAGGAGGCAGCCAATCAGTGTGTCTCTCCCACAGTGATTCTCTGTCTGTCTGTCTCCCTTCCTCTCTCTCTGAAAAGCAATGGAAAAAATATCCTCGGTGAGGTTTAAAAAGACCAAAAAACCCCCCAATAACGACGACAAAAAAACAACCCAGAAAGTTTGCTTTTGGGGAGGAAATGTTTTTTGCTGTCTCAGGCCCAAATTCTCTACTAGAGCAACAGTCAAGGTTGTGTGAGTTCTAAAGATTTAGGAAAAGTCTCCACGTTCTTGGAGACAGCTGTGCGATTGGCGTATGATAGTGAGTGTTTGTGTGATTGATGGAAAAGTTACATATTAAAAGTTACTACTTTTAAATACAGCCCATCACCATTCTGTAGGAAGGCATACCGCCTCCTCTCTGTGGGAATTTACAATGTTAGGGTACTTAATAAAGTGACATATTTCTTGAAATAATTCTGCACGTGAAAATATATTATAGTCCGAGAATGAGATGCTCTTCTTACT